>NC_143578.1:57983411-58293173 GCF_048544385.1 Mastigoproctus giganteus | reverse complement strand
ACGTGCAATATCACATGGTCTTTCATTTCGCTCAAAGCATTTCACAATTTCATATTTTTTCTCTATTGACAGAGGTGGACTGGCCATAAGCCTTACCGCGGAAACCCCGGTCGGCCGGAGGCTGGTGTGATTTTGGCCATAAACCATAGTATGAGGCCACTATAAATTTTCCCAGGTAAGAATTTTTGACCCAGTCCACCTCTGTTTATCAATATTGCTTTTCTTTTTCTCTCTAAATCTGTAGTGTCTTCTCCAGGATACTTCCTTTTCACACCTTTTAAGTATTTTACTCATTTTTAGGGAATAAAGCACAATTACAAAATGAGGAGGCACGCTTGATACACATAAACAAAGCTGCGTGCGTGTAGCAACTGAATAAACAACACCGTAAAGGCAGAGATACACTATTAACACCTCACATTTTACTAAAGCACATTTCTAGAGGTTACTACCATAAAACAATAAAAACAATTTCCAGTTGCAATTCTGCTAGTGGAATCTGTTTTAAACTGGTAGTAAACTCATATCTAATTGCATTTACGATTATACCGATAGCTGGAATTGTGTTGGTTTTTACATTATTATGGTGAAATGTGTTTCCCCTTCACTGATATAAAAATCATAAATACATTTTCAGAATCTTCTCTTCATTCCTATTGTGTTGCATTCGGTTGGGTGATTCTGCGTTCGACTGCCATTTCTTGTAAACACAAAGGCGAATCGTGCATAAGCGAATTTGGTACGTGTTATTAGCATTAGTAGAGGCATTTGATGCAAGAAAGCAAGCTTATGCAGCATCAGCCAAAAAAAAAAAATATATATATATATATATAATAAATAAATAAATAAAAAATAACCACTTCCACTTCACCCCTCTGTTCGTTCGAAATACCTGTCCAGCTGAGCCTTAAACTTATTTAGGCTATCAACTTCCACGACAAGGGATGGAAGTGTATTCCAGCAACCAACCACCCGCTGGCTAAAGGCAAATTTCCTCACGTCTATCCTACATCTGTCTTTCCTCAATTTGAATTTATGCCCTCTCAGGTGATTATTCTGAGCAAGAGGAAGAATCCCATCAGCATTGAGCATGCTCAAACCATTCAAGGCTTTATACACCTCTATCAGATCACCTCGCTGGTGCGTAGTCTCCAGACACTGTAATTTGCAAATTGTTCCATTCACTAATCTTGTTGCCCTTCTCTGTACTCATTGTAGCATCTCTACATCCTTCTTGAAATGAGGCCTCCAGACCTTATACAGTACTCTAGGTGCGGTCTGACCATTGCCTTATACAAGGGAATAATCACCTCCTTATCCCTGCTAGAAAAATTCCTATATATCATCGAGAATACACCATGAGCTACTCTTGCAGCCCGTCTGCACTGCTCAAAAAAACTTCATATCTGCCTGCACAACCACCCCCAGGTCCCTTTCATTCTATACTACTGTCAGTGTAGTACCACAGAGTTGATACGTTGCTCTGGGGTTGCTGTTTCCCATATGTAGTACTTTACATTTGTCAATGTTAAACTTCATTTGCCACCTCTCAGTCCATCTGCTCAACCTTTCCATTAGTGTCCTAGACAACCCTGCCAACCTTCGTATCGTCTGCAAACTTGTACATTAAGCTTGATATACCATCATCAATATCATTTATAAAACAGAAAACAATAATGGACCCAATACTGAACCCTGAGGGACTCCACTAATAACATTAGTCCACGATGAGCAGTGTCCATTGATTACCACTCTCTGTCTTCTCCCCCTCAACCACCCCTTTATCCCAGCAATTTGCCTCCAATGCCACACTGCTCCAATTTGTGCAGCAGTCTTCAGTAGGTGGTAGATGACTTCCATCAACCGGTGAAATACCACCACTTTGCTTATTGGAGGCTTGAAGTGGTGAAACCCATGTTTAGTCTCTAGAGCAAAGTTTCCGGCATCCCCCTCCCCCCATACTCCTCCTTCAACCCATGCACGGTACTAAGTACTATAGGTTTTGATACCTTTCGTGTTTGGGGTTTTCATAAAAAAAAAAAAAAAAAAAAAAAATGTGCAACAGTATCAAAAGCCTTTCTAAGATCCAAGTATATAATATCAAAGTTATTCCCTGCATCCAGTTCTTTTGTGACTGCATCATAGTATCCAATCAAATTGGTCAGGCAAGACTTCCCCTTAACAAAACCATGCTGTGTCTGATTTATAACTGAAGTCTTGTCTAAATGATCCTGCAGTGCTTCCTTAACCAGTGCCTCCATTAATTTTCCAGGAACAGAAGTTAAACTAACAGGTCTATAATTACTTGTGTCGCCCTTTGATCCTCCTTTGTGAATTGGGGTCACATTTGCACATCTCCAGTCCATGGGTACTTCCCCTGAGTCCAAGGAATCTCTCATAATTATGGCTAAGGGTTTGCTTACTTCCTTTGCTGCTTCCTTTAATATAACTGGATAGATCCCATCCACCCCAGGTGCCTTTCTTGTATTTATCTTCAACAATTTCTCCTCCACTTTACTTTCAGTTATTACAAGATTCGATAGCTTACTGCCAGAGTTGAATACACCTCTGGCATTCCCCTCGCTGAATAACTCCTCATGTGTGAATGTCGATGCAAAATATATTCATTCAGTTTGTTAGCTACCTGAGCAGGATCATCAACAGTTGACCCATCAATATCAAGTGGACCAATCTGATTCATCCCCCTTCCTTCTAGAGTTTACATAAGTAAAGAACTCTTTGCTGTTTTTCTTTGCATCCCTTGCCAAAGATTTCTCGTAATCTGCCTTCGCCTCCCTAACCTCCTTTGTAACTTGGTTACAGATCAACTTGTATCTATCATAGGCTTCTGTGACACGTGTTAATTTGTATGTATCCCATGCATTTTTCTTCTCTGCCATATGTCTCATTAGTTCATCTGACATCCACTTAGGCCTAAACCTTGAACAATATTTCTTAGTTGGTATGTAAAGCCTAGTAGCTTCCAAGATAAGTTCTTTGAATGCTTCCCATTTTGAATTTGCTGTTGGTAACATCATCAGTTGGTCCCACTGTATAGAATTTAAATACTGTCTCAGTCCATCGTAGTCGCCTTTACGAAAGCAATAACCCTTCCCTTTACCCCTAATGGTAGTTACCTCTTTGAGTAAATCCCACTTCAGCACACTGTGATCACTGCCACCTAGTGGTTCATTTATCTGCAGATTCTTAATGCATGAAGAATCACTGCTGATAATCAAATCAAGAGTATTACTCCCTCTAGTTGCCTCCCGAACATGCTGATGTAGAAAACAATCATCCAATAAATCCACAAAAGCCTTGCTAGTGTGTGAGTGACCAGCCCCCAAATTCCAGTCAATATCTGAGAAATTAAAATCCCCCATTATAAGACTCTCTGATTTACTGGCCGACTCTATTTCCCCGTACAATTTCTTATTATACTCATCAGAGTCATTAGGCCTATAGCACACTCCTATTCTCAATTTTGATCTTCCAATGCTTATGTCACACCAAACTGACTCGACACTGCACTGTCCAGCAATGTCGACTGGCTTCACTTCCTTGGATTTTATGTATTTCTTAACTAACAGCATAACCACTCCTCCCTTCCTATCCTGTCTATCCTTTCTGTAGACATTGTACTCCCCAAATTCCAGTTCTGCATTCCTTATATCTGTGTGACACCACGTCTCTGAAATCCCCACAATATCTGCCTTTGATGTTTTGAGCAATACCTCAAATTCATCAAATTTATTTACTAAACTCCTAGCATTGGTGTACACGCAAGTATACATGCATCTGTTCTTTTTCTTAGCTACCCTAACACAACCTATGTGTTTATTTGTACCCCAATGATTCCCAGCAGTCTCTGAAATATTCTGCATCTTATTTTCCAGGCTGCGGCTCATTCCAATAGAAGCAGTGCAAGAATCACTTTCACCTCTGCCAGTGGCTACTGTTAATCTATTAGTCCTTGTAGCCCCCCAATCTAGCAGTTTTCCGACCCACCTAACACTGCCTCGATAGCATCAACAAACATTCTTGCACCCTTTCTATTTAAGTGTATCCCATCCCTGTAGAAGCAGTCTCTCTTGTTAACAAGTACAGACCAGGCTGAGAAAAATTCTACCCCTTGAGCCTTGCACAATCCTTCCAGGGCCGAATTGATCGACAGGGCTCTCATCATATACTCCCTCCTATCGTGTCTGGGCAGAATTGCAGACACTTTCAAATTCAACCCTAATTCACGGCTTTTTTTCAACAGTGACCTGTACTTGTTAAGTAATTCCGCCGGTCTCCTACTCTTAATATCATTAGTGCCAACGTGTACAACTATATCACCTTTTGTGCCCTTAAAAGATGATATCCGATCTACAACATCATCAACCTTTGCCCCTGGCAGACATACCCTGGTCCTGTTCCACCTATCCTTTTTACAAAGCATGTTTCCCGTTTCCCTGACAATAGAGTCACCAACAACTACTAGTTCCTTTGGGACCAGTGCATTCTGCCTTGGGGGCTGCCGCTGTGTTGCGTGATGACCAAGTGCAAGCTCTGGCATTGGTGTGGGCAGCTGAGAGCTTGATGGGCCCCTCACTTTTAATCCTTCGAGGGCATCGACCCTGTCCTTCAAGCTCTCATATAGGCCCATAACAATGCTGAGTTGTCGCCTGATTTCCTTACTCCCCTTGCATCGCACACACACAAAGACATCCCCCATGGCAGTATCATGTCCCGTACCTGACTGCTCCACAAACATCAAGCAATTAGTGCATTTTAATAGGCTGTGATTCAGAGGGCAACTGCCCCCCCCCTCAGTTCTCCCCTGAGCCACAGCACTCCCATTAGCTTGAGCCTTTTGCTTTGCTGCTCTGGTCAGAGTCATGATTTCGATTTAATTTCAGTACAAAATTAAAACCCTAAACTTATATCTCAACACAGTTATAACACTATATTTATGTTTCAGTATCGAGTGTTATCTACGAAATCCCTTTATATAACTTCCGTATCAAGTTAAGTATTAATTATTTATTTTTTACTAATTATTTATGTTACATAACCCAAGTCGTTATATGTATAGTTAAAAGTACAATTTAATTGACAATGAAGTTCAACAAGATTAATTATCTGATTAATTGACAATATTATGTACTATACTGTACTATATTAAGCTTATGCTATCTATTTCGAGTTATTTTGTATCGCGTTATAATGGCTTCAATTACGAACGGTAAACACGTGGATTTGATACCCTTTCCAATACTAAGTAATACCTACAAAATCTCTATCTAAGTTACTTTAATCTAAGTATCGTAAATAAGAATATAAAACTATTCTAGAAAATAAGTTAATATGCCAATTTAAGCTAATAAAACAGAAAATAAATCAGAAAAAACTTCTCTGTTCCAGGAGCGGCAAAAATGTACGTCAGCACAGGATACTTTCGTACTCTCGTCCTTATCATTCCCCTATTTATAAATCATGTATGATCGAATTCGTGTAGTGTAAACACATGTTATACGAGGACTGACTGTACATTGAAAACATCACACAGTGTTTTCAGAATATTTCATTATGGAAGACAGTGTCTGTAACGATATTGGTGGTCTTCTGAACAAACTAGGTATTGAACATAATCCTAATGAATAACATTAACTCCAGGGGCTCACACCTTGTGAGTATGGGCTTGGTACACCCAGGGTCCTGAGCTGGATATCATCATTCTTCTCTTTCTTGGTGATTTCCTTTTGCTTCTGACTCTCTCTCTCTCTCTCTCAGGGTGACTCATAATTTTTTTTTTTTGGCTGGTGCAGCAAAAGCCTCAGGCTTCCTTGCACCATAATAATAATAACAATAATAATAATAATAATGGCAAAATGGAGTACCACTATTAAGGTCGAGAACATCACAACCAGGCCAATCCCCATTAGAAGAGGAATCTTTCAGGGAGATGCTCTGAGCCCACTATGGACTAGCACTCAACCCACTATCCACCATGCTCAACAGCAGCAAGTATGGATATAACCTCAAAGAAGGAAGAAAGAACCTGTACATCCTCACCCACCTGATGTACATGGATGACATCAAGCTCTATGCGGCAACCGAGAAGCACCTCCAGCAACTACTCTGGATCACCGAAGAATTCAGCAAGGACATCATGATGGAATTTAGTCTAGAAAAATGCAAGACCCACACACTGCACCAGGCAAAATTAGTTGGCCGAAACCACCAGCTGTTGACTGATAAAGAGATCGAAGCTGTGACAGAAGGAGAGACCTACAAATACCTAGGGATGATGCAGGCTAAGCAGTTAGAACACAAGGAAATCAAGAAGTGCCTGACCAAAAATTATCATCAGAGACTCAGAAGTCTGCTGAAAGCAAAATTGAGCAGAGGGAACACAGTTAAAGCCATAAACACCTATGCAGCTCCAGTACTAACCTACACCTTCAGGGTCATAGATTGGACTAACACCGAGTTAGAAGATATCATATGAAAGACAAGGACAATGATGACCAAGAGTTGCCAACACCACCCGAAGTCAGCAGTGGAGAGAATAACAATACCTCGGAAAGAGGGAGGAAGAGGCCTGACAGACCTGATAGAACAACAGAAAACAGCAATAGTTAACCTGAAGGATTACTTTGAGAATAACACAGTACCACTCCACCAGGCCATAAGGAAGATAGATAAGTGGTATACCCCACTCAACCTAAGCAAGGAAACCCTTTCCGCCCAGGCAGTACAAGAAACAAAGTTAGAAAGATGGGCAAAGAAGACACTCCATGACAGACACTACAATGACCTCCATCAAGATCACATCGATAACATAGCTTCCAATGCATGGCTCACAAGTGGAGCGCTCTTCCTTGAGACTGAAGGATTCATGCTGGCCATCCAAGACCAGGTAATCAACACCAGAAATTATAGAAAATACATTACAAAGGAGCCCAGAATGTCAGATGACACATGTCGACAATGCCACCTGGCCTCAGAAATGATCCAGAAACACATCACTGCGGGGTGCAAGGTGATCACCCAGACTGAGTACACTCATAGACACAACCAGGTAGCCAGGATAATACATCAGAAGCTAGCGAGGAAATACCAGTTGATCAAAGAAAGTGTACCATACTACAAGTACAAACCCCAGGCAGTACTAGAGACCCGAACCCACAAGCTGTACTGGGACCGCGCCATAATAACGGATAAGACCATCCCGCACAACAGACCGGACATAACCCTTGTGGACAAGATGAAAAAGGCTACCTACCTGATTCACATAGCAGTGCCGAACACTAGCAATGTCCAGAAAACCCATGAGGAAAAAATTAGGAAGTACATGAACCTGAGACATGAGATCAAGGAGATGTGGCATATGCAAGAAGTATCAACCATCCCAATCATCGTGTCAACCACCGGCATGGTACCAAAGACTCTACATAGCAGCCTAGCAGCAATAGATCTCCCAGAGAACACCTACAAGGAACTCTAGAAAGTCACAATCCTGAACACCTGTAGGATAGTCAGAGATTTCCTCGACCGACAGTAACACCAGACATTACAACCACCCATCACGGAGTGGAATCTCCCAATCAGGGAGAAATAATATAAGAGCAACAACAATAATAATAATAATAATAATAATAATAATAATATATTTACTGATGACTCGAAATTAAGTTTAAAAGCAGTCTGCTGCACAATGGAAATACATTCCTATCAATTCTTCTATTTCATGCTCTTGACTTGAAAGAAACAAGTGAAAGTATGTCTAAGTCACGAGTACAATAAAGTACCATAAATATTTTTAAAATGTTTGTCATGATCTTAAGGTAATTGGACTACCTAACTGGTCTATATGGAGGTTTCATAAAATACTGTTGTTTTCTATGTTTGTGGAGTAGTCATGCAAAATAAAAACATTACATTGTACAATAGTGGGAAATGAGGGAGGAATTTTTACCAAGGAGACGTAACATAAAATGTTTCACTGGCTGAACCAAAAAAAAGTTCTTTCATCTTTGCATATATAGCTTGGATTAAATAAGTTTTTTTAAGGCTGTGAATAAAGAAAGAAATGGATTCTGCTTCCTTAAGGGAAGTGTTCTCAAATTTAACAGATGCAAAACTGAAAGAAGAAATTTTAATTGTGCCTCAAATAAAGAAACTTCCCACATATGTTGCATAACACTAAACTGGCAGCCTAGGGATTGTTTAAAGAAGTTGTGCATGGATTTCTTGGAAGAAGGAAAGAAAAGATAATTATGAATCTCTGGTGTCAACTTTATTGCAATGTTATAAAGTTATGGGCAGCTGAATGTCTTTTAAAATTCATATTCTTCATTCTCACTCAGGTTTTTTCCTTCAAAATTTGGGAGATGTAAGTGATGAGCAAGGGAATGCTTTCATCAGTACATATCCACAATAAAAAGGCAGCACCAAGGTTGCTGGGATACTGCCATGATGGGAGTTTACAGCTCGTTTCTTAAGAGTGAAAGCAAAATGGACTATGATAAAAACTCTCTAAGTGGCAAACATTTCTAAGGAAACAGATTACATCATATGTTTGAATAAAATATTTTAAAATGAATAAGGCTCATTTTTACGACAGCATATATATTATTGTATATTTTAAATTGGTCATGCATTAAGTTGCTAAAATTTCAGTATATCTTTCAATGGAGATGTGACAGAGACATAATTTTGGAATCAATGGATAAATTTTCTTTAGAATTTGCAACTTTTTCTGTAGAGATATGAATTTTTAGAGTCTAAGGAAAATTGAATCACTGATTCCAAAATTATTGATATCGGCCAATGTCATTATTCCACTCTTATACAAATGCAGATTAAGAATAACAGAAGGCGGCTAATGAAGATCAGATCAAGGGAAAGCAATATTACAGCTGAAAATATATAAAAAGTGCAGCAAAGTCTGTTTTCTATATGTTTCTTATTGCAGAATGCAATGGAATCAATTATCAGGCAGTTACATAAATCCAAAACTTTATGTCAAAATATGTAACCAATGGAGCACATGTTCATGTAAACAAATGTATGTTCTATTGGAACAGTAAGATCCTTATGGAACAGTATATAATAAGCTGTGATCTGAAAACTGTACCTTGTATGCAGCATGCAGCTGTTGATGGGGTAGAGTATGTGCAATTCATGCTTAAATGTTTTTAGGCACACACACACACACACACACACACACATATATATATATATATATATATATATATGCACAAGCACCTATCTTTGCCCTGTCTGCCCATCTGTTTGTCTTGATGTAACAGCTTGACTCCCAGTGAATAGATTTTCATGAAATTTTTTTATATTTAGTTCTTTTAGAAAGGTTTGTTGAGCATCCCAAATTTCATTAAAATTGGGCAAACAGAAATTCAGAAATTATTATTTCTTTTTTCTATACAAACTGTATGAAAAAATGAAATACAGATTAAATGTGGTTATAATGCAGTATTATTGTTAATTTTGGACAATCAATGCATGCTTCACATGTTGAGCTTTGTTATATTATGTAAGCCTCATGAGTGTGTATATATAAATAAAATATATAGTATATAGAAAAAAAAAAGTTACAATGATAAGTGTGTTTCATGGGCTAGGGCTACTGATAGTCAGAAAGAACCCAATCCATAATGAATATAGTTTAAAAGATATAAGTAAGTGAGTGAAGAAATATATGGAAAGGAGTAAAGAACGAAAGAAATCATGGTATACAAAAAAAAAAATTACATATAAATTATATATATAAAAATATAAAAGTATATTGTGGTATAACACAAAACATTGGTATTGTTATCAAGAGCCACCACCATGCACTAAAAGATGACAATATAAAAAAAGTCTCTGTTTCTAATGCAAAGCACATGCCAGGAAATAAAGATAAAACAAAGGATTAATAAATTAGTTTATGAGATTAAGGTCAAAAGGAATATATGGGAATAATACAAATAGTAGGCATGTGGTTTATGGTAACCACAAACCATGTGCCTATATTCCATATATTTCTTTATTCTTTCTCTATATCCCTCCACTCTATTACTTATATCTCTTAACTTTTTTTTATATATATATATATATATATATATATATATATATAAGTTAAGTTACTCATGTTTTTGGAGGTTTTATTTTTATTTCCCCCCCTTTTATTTCAGTTATATTTAGTTATATTTTAATAGTTCCTCCATCAACATAGGTTTGTATAGAAATGCAGTGTTTTGGTACATGATCAGGTGTAGTCCCCTGATGAAATACCTGATCCATGTACCAATTTTATCTTGTTTATTTTTATCTAGTTTGCATCAAAAAAAAAATTTTTTTTTTTCACCCTCATTTTTACCACCCTCATTTTGATGCTCACTACATTTATTATTTTACATTTATTAATTTCTACTTCCCTTTCAGCTTTTGTACATATGATTGGCCTGTTAATTCAGCCGTTAATTCTACTTAATTCTACATTTTTTTTTTTTAGTTTTAATATTCTTTTTCTCTTTTTACTTCTATTAGGCCTGGCACTTTGTGTTAATAACTTCTCCATCTTTTAGTATTTTCTATTAATTTTTTCTATCAATTATTTTAAATTCTTATCTTTATATTTTTGTATCCTGTTTTGCTGCCTTGCACATTCAGGTACACTTACTGTTTCTCTTTCCTTTTTCTTACATTTTATACATACTATATATATATATATATGCTGAATAGAATAGCAAGAAAGTGAGGAAAATGTAAAAAAGAGGAAGTAGTCTAGTGCAGTCAAAGATAGCAAATGCTAAACCTATGCAGAGCATGGACAAAAAATGAGGGTGTAGAGAGTGACAGAAGGTTAAAAATTATATGTATAATAAGAGTTAAATAATTACAAAATTAATAAGGATGATGCCACACAATTTACAAAAAAAGGCCTCTCATCAGGTGTCAATGGCCAGGACTGCAAGCAAAATAGCAATGTGTGTCTTCATTTCTGAGGTAAACTACAAGCCAAAGGATAAAAAGCATAATTTTGTTACTTGTTTTTTACCATTTGGCTTGTGGTTTACATCAGAAATGTTGGCACATGTATTTTACTTGCATCCTGGCCATCGACACCTGATGGTAAGTTGTGTGGCAACATTCTTATTTTGCCAATTAATAATTATTTATCTCTTATTATACATATACACGTATATATATTTTTTTTTACCTTTTATTGCTCTCTATATCTGTCATTTTTTTTTCACTTTATATGTATATAGAAATATATAGAAAGAGAGAGAGAAAGAGAGAGAGGAGAAGAAGAAGCAGAGACTTAAAATATAGGGGAGACTTAAAGCAGAGACTTAAAACATTTGTAATTAAACTGTTTTAACTTTAAATTAAACTTGATTCTGGGTAAATTCCCAGGGGCAGAGCTGAATGCCACCAGGTGGGTCCATGGGTGGTGGAACACCCACCAGATATACTGGGCAGATGCAAATAACCAATAAGCAGTCCTGAACTAAAAGTGGCAGTACTAACAGGGTGTGGTGGAATAGCAGGTGGCACTGGTACTCCTATAAAATGCCACATAAACCCAATGATGGTGCTGCATCAAGGCAAAGTTAGGCCGCCTAAAGCTTAAAGCCAAGGTATGTGAGAAGCTGCTGCCTTGCAGGTGATGTTGGTCTCATCAAAGGCTAGGGTGCCTTCACAAAATCAGGGCCTGAGGTTGGCAAGAGAAAACCTCCTCAGTAACTTCTCAAGAATGATCACTATGGAGAATGAAACAAAAATAGCCCCAAGTAACTGGCACCCCTTCAATGGAGCAGGGGTGCAAAGAATCCTCGGGTTCAAAGTAGTGACAATACAGCAGATCAGTACATGTAATGTGAGAACTTTATTTGAGAGTGGCAAGCTGAGTATTGAGAGAAATGGAAAGGATTGGAATACAGGTCCTGGGAGTGTGTGAGACCAGATGGATAGGTTCAGGAATATGTCAATCTGGTGACTATGCTGTGTACTATTCTGGAGGAGAGGATCATAGACGAGGAGTTGCCATCATTGTTAGTAAGGCCATATATCAATCATTATCAATCAATCATTTATTATTTTATTATTTATCATCTATTATTTATTATAATCTATTATATATCATCTATTATAATCATTTATTATTTATTAATAAATCAATCATTTATTAACATTGTGCCGGTATCTGACCGAATCATTCCGATACAACTTAAAAGCTCACCAGTTAATGTAAATTTCATTCAAGTGTATTCACCAACAGCAGACAAGAGTGAAGAAGAGGCTGAAGAGCTTGACAATAAATTAAGAGAGGCACTCAAATATATGAAAAAGAGAGATGCCAACCTGGTATTAGGTGACTTCAATGCTAAAGTCAGCAAGGAAAGAGTCAGAGACATTTTGGGGGAATATGGATTGGGTGCTAGAAATGAATGTGGGGAGCGACTGATTGAGTTCTGCCACAAGGCAAAGATGGTTATATGTAACACATGGTAACTCTACCAGCAAGAAGACTTTACATGTAGAAATCACCTCAAGATAGTTCAGAATGCCCAGTAAGAAACCAAACTGACTATATTTTAGTAAACAGAAGGTTTCGAAATGGAATTAAATCAGCCAAAATGTATCTGGGCACTGATGTGAACTCTGATCACACCTTGCTATGTTCTAACGTGAAAATAAGGTTGAAAGCTGAGAGGAAACATCATCACAAGAAAAAGATAAATATTGATGGACTAAGGGATGAACAGATATGTGGGCAAGTGAGAACAGTGTTGAATAGTCAGTTACTGCAATGCAACATCAACAAGAGTGGGGTAGAAGATGGTTGGGAAATGATTAAGAGCACAATTGTCAAGACTAGTGAACAGATTCTGAGAACAAAGCCAAAAATGACACAAAAGAAATGGATGATGGAAGAGACTTTGAGTCTGATGGATCACCAAAGAGCAAGTCAAGAATAATCACTGTGAATACGACCAAATTCAGAAATTTATCAAAATGAAGATAAAGAAGGAAAAAGAGTAATGGATGGAAGAGAGATTTGAAGAAATTGAAAGTTTTTCAACAAAGACATGATGAATTTAATCTACACAGAAAGCTGCAAGAATTTTTAGGAAGAGAGAACTGAAATATTCTCAATATTTCTCCAATCCATTCTCAATATTTCTCATGGAGAAATATTGAGAATGGATTGCTGATGGATCAAGACGAAAAAGTAAAAGCTTAGGAGGAATATATTGGAAATTTGTTCAGTGATGTGAATAGATTGGATTCTATCTCCTATTGCGACCAATAGGAGATAGAATTTCTCCTATATATAGAGTTTCGAAACCTTCTGACATGGAAGGACTGAAAATATTATAAAATTACAATCAGAGGTGTGCTATGCCATCCAACAGTCATCAACTGGGAAAGCTCCTGGTCTAGACGAAGTTGCAACTGAGATGCTCAAACTTATTGAGATGATAACATAGGAAAGCTTACTGACCTATTCAATAAGGTGTACCAAACAGGACATATTCCAGATGATTGGCTTAAATTAACTTTTGTGACACTTCCTAAGAAAAGTAATCCTAAGTCTTGCAGCAACCTCCAGCTAATCAGTCTTGAGTCATATTCTGAAAATATTACTACTGGTGATTTGAAACCGCATATTCATAAAATGTGAATACATGATTGGTGACATGCAATTTGGCTTCCGCAACAGCCTTGAAACTAGAGACACACTTTTCTGCATGCATGCAAGTGTTACTACAGAGATGCAGACTTAGGACAAGATGTGTATATATGTTTCATTGATTTTGAAAAAGCTTTTGACTGTGTACATGACAGCCTCATCAATATGCTACAACATATTGACTTGATGGTAAAGCCATAAGTATTATCAAGAATCTCTATTGAAAATAGAGGGCAGAGTACAGGACATTGAGATGCAGGAGATTGAGATCAATAGAGGGGTTAGGAAAGGCTATATACTCTCACCACTACTGTTCAACATATACTCAATATATTTTCAGGGAAGCTATGGGAGCTGCAGAAAAAGGTATAAAAGTAAATGGCCACATAATAAATGACATTCGTTATACTGATGACATGACATTAATAGCAGGCAACAACAAAGAACTGCAAGAAATGTTAGAACAAGTAAATAAAGCATGTGAAGGGCTTGTACATCAACACACAAAAAACAAAATTAATGATCATCAGTAAGACTGAAGTCAACAGGACAAATCTTCTTTTAAATGGCAAGAGTATTGAAAGAGTAAAAAGATTCAAATACCTCAGATGCTGGCTGAATGAAAATTTAGACCCTGATGAAGAGATTAAGATCAGAATTAAGATCGTGAGGTCTGGATTCATGAAATACAAATCACTGGTTTTGGAAAAAATCTTGCACTGGCAACATGCATGAAGTTTGAAAGGTGCTATGTCTCGCCACTACGTCTATATGGAGTTGAAACTTGGACACTCAGGGCTTCAGCAGTGAAGAGAGTAGAGTCTTTTGAGACATGGGTGTATAGATGAATGCTCAGGATCCCCTGGATGAAACAGATGAAAAATGAACAAGGGTTACAAACTGCAGGACATAATTGGCAAATGCTGAACATCATGAAAAGACAGAAGGAAAAATACTTGGGACACACCATGAGAGGAAGGAAGTACAAGTTGTTGCAGGCGGTCCTGGAGGGAAGGGAAGAGAGGAGTTGGCTAATGAAAAATCTTGTGGATGGATAACATCAAGAGATGGGCGGGACTGGGATTCAAAGAACTTGTCAAAAGGGCTGAAGATAGAAAAGAGTTCAAAAAAGTGATCGCTGACCTCCGACCTCAGAGATGGCACTGAAAGAAGAAGAATTAAACTGAGCAGTTAACTTTAGAGAACATAAAACTTTAGTGTTCTATAAAGTTATAATCTTGGTATTAATTGATAAAGTGATAAGAAGATAGCTGTATTTACTTTTCACTTCTATTAATTACAGAAAAAGAAAACAAAATTCAATTAATTTAAGAAAAAAATTAACATGCCTGATATTTTTCTTTTTTTCAGCCTTACTTGCATGCTTTTCTGTTCCTTCCTTTAAGTCTATATCTAAACCAAGCTATATGTTTTACCTGACTTTTAATTAAAATTTAACATATTAAATATTATAGCAGTTAACAGATTCTGTTGATAGTTAGGATTAAAACAGTTACCTCTTTGCCTTTATCTTTTTTTCCTTTTTCATCTTTTTTCTTTTTATCATCCTCCTATAATAATAAAAACAGAATAATATAAAGTTTGCTAATTTTTAAACAATTCAGATATAATGAAATTTTAGGGAAGAAAGCCTCAAAACTATGACATTGTTTAGTGAAAATGCATAATTACTATATAGTTGAATTTTAAGACAAACAGAAGTTTGTACATTTTGGCATCATTATCATAACAACTATTACTGTGAAGGATTTTGCAATATGAGATGTTACCTTTGGAATACTTTTAAAGCAAAAATCACAGAAGTCATAAATGTATACATACTATTAAGAAAATATTTCAGAAGCAGGATGCAGAAATGGATGAATGAGGAGCTGGCTTGTCAACTAGGGCAGAAAAAGATAGGATGGGACAGTTACAGAGCGATGAATAGTATTGCAGGCTACAACAGCTACAAATTGATTTGTAATAGTACCACAGATAAAGTTAGAGAGGCCAAGGCTACATATGAGAAAGCACTGGCCAAGAGAGCAAAGAATGGGAACAGGGAATTTTTCATATATGTGAATACAAGGAAGAAAACAGCAAATCAGATTGAACCCTTGTGCACTGGGTGTGGGAAAATCTTAGACAACCAAGCTGATGTTGCGGATGAACTGGATAGGTACTTTGCATCTGTCTTTACTGAAGAAAGACCCATATGCTGAGTCATATGAAATTACAGATGACTGTGTATTAGAAAAACTTTCGAACACAAAGACAATTTTGAGGAAGGCCACCAAGGAGTGTATTGAACCATTGAAGTTAATTATGAGGGCATCTTTGGACTCGGGAGAGGTTCTTTGGATTGGAGAAGTGCCAACGTATCACAAATACATAAAGATGGTTCTAAAGGCGAAGTTGCTACAGGTTAGTTAGTCTGAGTGGTAGGGAAAATCTTAGAAACAATGATTAAGAGTGACATTTAGATAGGTCCAGGGACATTTAGATAGATATGGCATTCAGAATAACATACAACACGACTTTGGTAAGGGAAAGTCATGTTTAACAAACTCAGTAAGCTACTTTGACACATTTACTCATGAGATGGATGTAGGGAACAATTTCAACATAGTTTATTTGGATTTCAGCAGGGCATTTGACTTGGTCCCTCATGACAGGTTATTATATAAGCTGGAACATGTTGGGATTACTGGAAAAATTCTCAGATGGATTGCTGAGTGGCTGCATGTAGAAAGTAGTAGTAGTAGTTGTTGTTATTGTTATTTTGGTTTTAGGAGCATTAGCAACTAAGGCCATATTGCTCCGGGAATATCCAGTGGTCATTTCCTGACCTTTCCACATCCTCCATATTTGGTGGTTACGGGCTCGAACCCCAGTCTGATCAAGAAGCATGTGCTACACACTGCTGCTCCTGCCCACCTGGCTACGGAGGCGCACGGTAGTAGTAGTAGTTGTGGCATATGATTCAAGAAAACAAGTGTATGAGCTTATGCAGCATCAGCCAAAAAAAAAAAAAAAAAAAATCATACCATTCCCTCCAAATGTCTGTCCAGTTCCTCCTTAAATTTATTTAACCTATCAACTTCCACAACAGATGGAAGTTTGTTCCAGCAATTAACCACCCGCTATCTAAAGGAAAATTTCTGCACATTTATTCTACCTCTGTCTTTTCTTAATTTGAATTTATGCCCCCTTAGGTTTGTAATCTGAACAAGTGGAAGGATCCCTTCAGAATTCAGCGTGCTCAACCCATTCAAGGCCTTATACACCTCAATCAGATCACCGTGCAGGTGCCTAGTCTCCAGCCACTGCAATTTGCAGAACTTAAGCCTCTCTTGGTAAGAGGATCCATTCATTCCCCTCACCAATCTTGTTGCCCTTCTCTGTACACGCTCAAGCAAATCTACATTCTTCCTAAAATGAGGCCTCCAGACGTGTGTAAGCAGTACTCAGTGGCCTGACCATTGCCTTATACAGAGGGACAATCACCTCCTTTTCCCTGCTAGCAAAATTCCTATATATTATTGACAAAACCCCATGACCTGCCCTGGCAGCCTGTCTGCATTGCTCAGAAAACTTCATATCTGACTGCACAATTACTCCCAGGTCTTTTTCATTTTCTACCACCTTAAGTGTAGTACCACACAGTTGGTACGTTTCTCTGGGGTTACTTCTACCCATATGTAGTACTTTGCATTTGTACTACAGAATTCAACAGGGGTCATTTTGAATATTAATGGAATACAGATAAAGAATGTAAAGCAGTTCAAATATCTAGGAGCTATTGTGCAGATGGATGGCTCATTGAAGATGAGATTGCAAGAAGAATTAATGAGGGAAGAAGAGTTTTGGGAATGTTGAACCCAGTATTATGGAGTAATAATATTCTTCCAAAAACCAAATGATTAATATATAATGCAATTTTCTTGAATATCCTACTATATGGATGTGAGGTTTGGACTATAAAGGAAAGGCAAAAGAAGAAATTACTAGCTGTAGAGATGGAGTTTTGGAGAAGATCTAAATTGGAAAGAGTCAGGAATGAACATGTAAGAAAAGCAATGGATGCTCAAAACACATCATAGACAGAATAGAACAGAAAAGATTAGAATGGTATTGACTGGTAATGTTATGAGAATGGGAGAAGAGAGGCTACCTAAAAAAGAAATGGAATGGATACTCCTCTAGAAGGAAAAAAGAGGAAGACCTAGAAGCACATGGATGGAGGGGTGAGGGGGCGGCTATGGAAAACAGGAAATTAAAGAACAGGGACTGGGAGACCAGAAAAGAGTGGAGGAACAAAATTAAAAAAAGAAAAAAAAGAAAAAAAGTTATGTCGAGGTTAGCCGTTGATCAGAGAAATCCAAGAAGAATTACAGAATGTAATATTATTTTTGTTTTTATATAGTATTGATAAAGATTTTAAATACATGTTTACCGTTGTATTAAAAACTATTATATTAGGGTCACCTGGTAATTTCTTACATATACCCGTATTTGTGTCTGTAAATTGCAGGTGTTCTCTGGTCGATTTGCCTGTTTTGATGGATGAAAAAAACCCCAGTTTCTGGGGTGGGGGACCTTGCTGTCTATGCCTAAGACTGACTAACTCAGCCAGTTTACTGTTGTATTGTTAATTTTTTTATTTTTACCAAATGTTTTCGGGGGGGGGGGCACACTAAACTTTGCATTAGGGCCAACATTTTCTAGTTATGCCACTGGGTATGTAGAAGTATAATTAATGGTGAAAATGGAAGATAGGCTAATATATTATTTGTTGGCCTATTACTATTTGAATATATTTACAATGACAATTTAGGTTAGAGATCAAAACTGGAAATTCACAGTTGATAGTGAAACTGGCTGTAATTTTCAGCAGGTATTCAGATGAGTGGCATATAGTCAGTACACCAGGTTATGTTACAAGTCATAGGCATCATCTGAACAGCTTTGGTGGAACGTCTGGGGTCAGATCACATTGCTGACTATGAAGATATTCTGCAGCTCATATTTACAGGACTGCAGGTCACTGTGTGAGTGACTCTACAACCTATGCTTAGTGGAGGCCAACCTGGTGCAGAATTTCGTTACTATATACTTTGTTCTTGGCAAAGAGGACAAAGTCTGTATAGTTTGAACATCTTGCACCATTTGATAAATTTCAAATCTGATGATGAAATGAAGGTGGTTGAATGAGTCAAAGAACTTTAGAACAGCTCTGAGTAAGTTAGGTTGGATTCTCCAACCACAGGAGTCCCAGGGTGATAGATCAGTGATGCCTAAAGAAGCTGATTATGATTAGATATCAATACTTCTGTATAATTATTGATAGATGGGGTATAGCGAGGTTGACTGGCATTTCTGTGGTTCAAAGATGAGGGGAAAGTCTGTGCTTGTAGGTAGCCCATCATAAGAGCCAAATGCAAGGGTGGGTTAATCTGACCATGGTAAGGACTGCAGACTGCATACAGATGTAGTGGGTGGATGACTGTCTTGATACATACAATGGTTATGTCTATGTTGTCTATGCTGTCTTGATATCTGCTGGAGCTGGGCTGCATGGAGGAAGATCAGGTCCAGATCGCAGTTGAAGGTTAGTTTTGTGTCAAAGATGACTTCTAGATGAAACATCCTACCCTTCCAATGCTAAACTGGCACTGAAAAAGCACTAGAGCATATGAATTACTGGGGATGGGAGGAGAGAATGTTTACAATTTAGCTAAGGGATGGTGGACCCCGTGGCTACTATACCTGTCACACAACCCAAGTTGCTATGTGTGATAAGCCTAAGGAATAAGATTGTTATGAATATAATTATAAATAAATAACTGTAGCATGATGTCATAATTCCTATTTATTGTTATTTTTAGAGTATTATCACTTAACTCGATGTACAAACAAACTGAAAATAACTTATGCTTCATACTGCTTGAAGAGCTGAATATTTGTCCCCTCATGATGGTTCTGTTATAAATTCACTAGCCAAAGTTTGTGGTTTGATATTTTTTCTGATGTCCTTGTAGGAGTTTATGATAGACACACTATTCAATCTTTGTAATATCATTGTTGGTCATAAATACTTTTTCAGTCTCCCAAGACTAAAAAATTCCATTTTTTAGTCTTGAGAGACTGAAAAAATGGAAGTTGTTATTAATACATCAATGGAAGATGTTATTAATACAGCAATGGAAGTTGTTATTAATACGATGAGTACTAGTCTAAGTAGTACCATTTAAGTTAACATTTCATAAAAATATGTTTTCAGTTCCCATTCAATTGACTAGAACTCCAAAATTATATAGACTATGGTCATGTAGTTTACATGCAGCAAAGTGGTGAAGGGACTATTAACCCTAGTCAAAAGGGATCCTAAATTCACCAACACTCTTATATTGAACCTAAAGTGTGAAATGCTTCATTCTTTATGCTTCTGAGGTCCTTGTAAAAAATGTTTGAAAGGAGAGTTGTCAGACTGTCAGTGGTTTTCCTGACTTTCTATTGCTATTCATGTTCCTTGTAAATCATGTTTTCAGAAATCCATCTCATCTTTTCCTTGACTATAAAGTTTAAAAGATAAATTTCTTCAAGACCAGCCTAGAGAGATGTGATAATTATGAACCCATGGTTTTGGTTTTGCTTTTATAAGGCACATTAACTTCTAATCTCCAAAACAGGATTATTAAAGAAATCAGAGATGTGGGGTGTACAATTACTGCAGTATTTTATTAGCATAACATCACAGTGCACCAAAGACACAAAACTGTACACAACTATATATATATATGTATGTATATCAGACATGTATGTATTTCTTATTACAGTAAACTCTACACCTTTGTTAACACCTCTGCACCTTTGGTGACCAAACCAAGATAGCTGTCCCATTTGAAACCTGAACAAATGAATCTGTGCACTCAATTAAACTATTTTGATATTCCAAAGAAATTTGTCATCAACTGCAAATTGTTTATTTTCCAATACCACACCTCAGAAACAAGTCTGTTTTTGATGATATCAGTTCAGACAAAGTTATATCTGAACTGATTTCACTTCACATTGAAATGAGTTATATTGTCATTTGTAGATGGCAAAGCCATCTACACATGGCAATGTGCACTGAAATGTTAAGCACTGGAACTAGAGAAGCTTTGAACTTTTTTTCCACCCAGTAAAAATATTTGGTGGGAGAGAAGTGATCCTTAAATATTTCAACAAAAAAATAGCACTAATCAAATGGTGGAAAATAAATTGTTTAACCATGACTGATATGAGAGAAGAAAACATTACAGTATTCATATTTCATAAAAAACATTATTCTTGCATTGACTACAATGACCCTATTTTAAATTCTATGGAACATGTTTATCACTGGATGTACATTAACTGGATGTATGGTAATTGAGCATTGGGTGTATGGCAATGTCTGCATTTCACACACAAAGAATTCCATTACAAAAATTTGACAGTAGTTCTTTTTAGTTGGAATCTTTGAGTCCATGTCAAAACAAATGGGGAAAAGCATGGATAATTTTGAATAAACTTTGGAATACTCCCTGAAGAAGTAGTAACTGTGGCACCTCAAAACTTTCTTTTCTGTTATTTTTCTTCTTGGAGTGGGTGCAGACATTTGCTTTAAGGTTTGTGCATGCAAGTGGAGTCCTTGCTTCATTCTGGCTGTGGGAGCACCACCTCTTAATGGGTTTTGTGTGATTGTACTTCCTTGAATAATTATTGGACATTTGCCTTCCCCAGTTATTTTAATTTTATTTTGTATTGTTTAGTTTCTCTATTTAATTACAGCTTGGTTGCAAGTTGGGGTAGTGCCTCACAAATATTACCTGTTGCTCTTAACAGCAATTTGATAGGTACTTTGTAATCTTTACAAAGTACCTACCTTTTATTAATATTTCATTAACAGCAAAATAAAATCCCTATACCTCTTTTTTCGGACTCTGGATTGTGCATTCAATATAAAAGGCTGTCATAAGAGGAGAAGGTAAGGCAATATTATTTTATGTTTAAATTTAGTCATGAGAGAAAAATAAAAAAGGTAACTTTTTTTTTTTTGTCTGCTTGATCATCGACAGGTAGTGGTGGTGGAGGATTAAATATTAAAAATGAACCGCCATCTTCTTCATCAGGAAACTCTGGATATTCCTCACTTGTGGTCCTGAAAAAATAAATGAATAAATTAATTAACAATTTGAAATTAACAATGAAAATTAAATTTTAGTACAAATTGAAAATTGTATTTCAGCTAATCACTGTCCCAGTGTTCTATAATAGTGTAATGAATCAAAATTTGATCCATTACGCTGTAATGGACAGAGATTAGCTAATGTTTCTTAATTCTGCATATTTAATGTTACACTGTAGAAAAGTGTAATATGCAATTTTTTAAACAATAATTGTGCTTATTTTCTTGATCTCTTGTTAAGCATGGTTTACATTCAGTTTATTTAGCAGTTCTGAAACACTTCTGATGATGAAGTCCAGAATGGTCAACTAGTAACCAACTTTCATTTCCTCTAACTGAAACTGAAAGACACAAAACTGCATCTTCCAGTTTCAGAAGTTTTGGCAGTATGTCACACTACAGCTTTCAGTTTGTTTCAACCATTTCAAGGCCTTTATATTTAGGTCTTGCCTGTGGCAGGGCTGACCCCAAAATTTGTGGGCCCTGTTCAAGAATTACTTGGGGCCCTAGGGTCCCGTGAAAAACTTATACAGTGTGTTTGTAAGCGATTTTTTAAATTTTAATTTTTCAAATTTTCCAGTATTTAAAAACATATAAACACCATTGTAGTCTGACAAATATACACCTCTCATTACCTTGTTCATTTTTTATGGCTTTAAGGCTCCATATTACTCATGTATAGCTACCACAAATTTCAAAATATTTGACTGACCTTCAGTCCCAGAAAATTTCCAAGTGAAGTGGCAATAAAGTGAATTTGAATATGATGACTATCATCATCATCATACAGTTATTCAGTCTTGTGTCTGGTCACTTCCTCTAATGAGCTGCCTCCACCTTTGTCTTTTCCAGTTTGTTCAGTCTTCTCTTGCTCACTCATCATTGGATTTCATGGGATATGTTTACTTTACAGGGTAGTTTCCCATTGCTTTCCCTGTTGGTAGTGGCTTCCTCTAACTGAAGCTGCATTTGCTGTCATTGACCTGTTTAAGTTCCTCTGCCACCAAAATTCAGATTACCAGCCTATCTACTGGTAACTGGATATGTAGACTCTGTCTTCATAGCATGTTGAAGGGAAAGCCCTATATATACTTCCTTCTTTCATCTGCACCTGACCTAGATTCCCACTGTGGTTGAAACCCAACATTCCTCTAGGTTGCTCAGGTCCCAGCTCTCCCCCATGGAGGTGAGAGTGGAATTGGAAAGGAGAGCCTGTATAGGTCATCATATAAGATGTATATGATGACTATATACATCTTATATGATGTATACAACATCTAAGTTGTATATATACACACACAACATGTAGGAATAGATTTGAATAGAAACAATTGTCGGATTTATCCTTAAAAAACACAGGTTAAAATATCTAAAATCATAAAATTATCTAAACAATTTTATGATTTCAGATATTTTAACCTATGTTTTTTAAGGATAAATCTGACAACTGTTTTCAGTTCTCATGTTTTGGTTTTTTGGGGTGTTGATGGCTGTCGACTTCTCCTGATCATTATGTTGGGGATGAGAATTGAATGCATGACAATCTTTTAATAAGTATTTATTTATATAATTTTAATGTAATTTTCATAATTGATTTTATTTAATATTAAATAAAATTATATAATCACATAATCCTTCCAATGTGAGTGTTGAGAGAATTCTGTTCCTACATAAAGGTATGAGGTTTCCTTTTATAGTTTATAATATTTTAATATACATATATATATATATATATATATATACAGTATATATTAATAATAAAAAAATTAATATTTAAATCTAATTGTCATTAGACATAATTCCAATATATATATATATATATATACATACAGGGTTGTTAAAATTAAAGTATCCCTATGTAGAGGGCTCGTACTAAATAGAAATTTGGACAACAGGTACAATAAAGAATGCGCTTGCCATTTATTGGAAAAAAAAAATTAGTTATAAAATTTGTCACTGTATGGCGCGTAACTATCTTAGTTACAATTATGCAAATAACTTACATTATTTGCATAATCATAAGTTATTGCCACAGTTCTACTACTCAGATCTACTGTACTGTATAAAAGCAAAGCAGTCTCTTCAAAAATCATACAGTAGATGTTTGCCTGCACTACAGCAGCAATGCCAACAACATTGTAGGAAAAGGTGCTATTAGTGAAGCTGTACTATCAGAATAGCAACAATGCAGCTGTGGCTATCAGAGAATTCTGGCATCAGAAGCACATAAAGTGTGGACCTATGACTGCTTGTGCTGTCCGCAAAATGATTGTAAAATTTGAAGTGACAGAACATCTTGGTGTTCAACCAGGTAGTCAAAAACGAGTGGACTCCTCTCGTGTTGAAGATGTGGCTATAGCTGTCATGGATTTATCAAGTCAATCTCCATGTGGTAGCGCAAGTGTGCCAGCTGTTTCTCATGAAGTGGACATGCCATATTCCACTGTAAGGCTAGTAATGCGTCAGATGTTGTGGTACTATTCCTACAAGATGCACATGCTACAGCAGCTAAAGCATGGTGATGCAGATATTCATTTCACATATACACTTCAGTTTCTGGCACGAATGACAATTTGTTATTTTGTTTTTAGGAGCATTAGCAACTAAGGCCATATTACTCCGGAGATATGTGGTGGTCATTCCCTGACCTTTCCGCATCCTGCGTATTTGGTGGGCACGGGCTCGAACCCCGGTCTAATTAAGAAGCGTGTGCTACGCACTACTGCTCCTGCCCACCTGCCTACGGAGGCACCTACGAATGACAGTGGATATCACTTGGCCATGTAACATCCTTTGGAGTGATGAAGCCCACTTCTGCTTAAATGGACTTGGTGAATACGCACAACTGTCGCATTTAGGCAACAGAACACCCTTGAGTTATCCAAGAGGTCCTGTTGCATTCTTCAAAAGTGACAGTATGGTGTGTATTTACAGCCACATTCATGATATTGGGCCATATTTTTTTGAACAGGTAACACTGACTGGACCCTGCACCTGTTCCATCACTGGACAGCGATATTATGAAATGTTGGCAAATTTCGCAATACTAGAGCTGCAACAACATGGGTGCCTTCAGGATACTATATTCATGCAAGATGGTGCACCACTCCACATCCACCGTTGTGTCCAAAGATTGCTAAGGCAACACTTTACAGATGAACGGGTCATCAGCCGTTGTTTCCGGACATCCCCGATCACTGGATCTCACCCCATGCGACTTCTGGTTGTGGGGTTTTTTGAAGAACCATGTGTATCGGGAAGGATGTAAAACTCTGGCATATCTGAAAGACAGCATTAGATGTCGTGTGCTGGCTATTCCAGTTGGACATGTTAAGTTCTGCTGTAGAAAATGCTGTTCTTCGAATGGAAACTGTTGTTGACCAAAATGGAGGACACATTGAACAATTGTAGCACTGTTCAAGTGATTTGTATTGCCACAGTGCCATATAGTGACAAATTTTGTAACTAATTTTTTTTTACATAAATGGTGAGCGCATTCTTTATTGTACCTGTTGTCCAAATTTCTCTTTAGTACGAGCCTTAGAACTCGCTCCAGAGCCCTCTACATAGGGATACTTTAATTTTAACAACCTTGTGTGTGTGTGTGTGTGTATATATATATATATATATATATATATATATATATATGAGCTGTTAAGAGGTAAAGTGGAATAAGTCAAGAAAAATCGATTTTTGACTTATACCATATTTTGATACTACTAGGTGAAATGTGTTCACAGGCAAAGTGGTATAAGTCTAACTTTTACATTGACTGTGTGGCAGCAGCACTTGTCAAAGAGCCTGATCAGAATCACAGAGTGTCGTCAGCGGTACAGTGGTATAAGTCAGTGTTAGCTGTCAAGACACGTGTGATTACAGATTGTGTTCCGTGAACAAACTTTGTTTGAATGTCTTTTATTGACATTTCTTGAAGAATTATGGCTGGTGAAGAAGAAATATTACATGTACAAGGTAAGTACATTATAATAAGCTTAAGACTATGTTTTGATTTCATAAGCTATAAAAACATGTTTGCTGGTCGGAATTAGTATCCTGAAAACTATATTAACTACATGAAATTGAAATTACATGAAATTTAAAGTTTTTGTTTGTTTTTACATGTAGACAATGATAAAGAAAGCCTTGACAGTGGTACTTTAAAATTGAAAAAAACAAAGAAACATAGAAGAGATCCTGAGAGTCATAAATCTACAGAAAGAAAAAAGAAGAGAAATATGGGTGAAGAGTATGTCACCAGAAATAACAGAACTGTGAAGGGTAAGGTTTTTACCAACAAAGGCTATGTATGGAACTCCATCAAGACTCTAGACACCTATTTATGGAAAATGGTCATTCTTTTTTGCTGAATGATTGCAATTTTGCTATTATTGATTCCTCATCAAAGCCCAAAATAACGTTTGATGATAGGCATAATAACTTTTGGCGGACTGGCAATTATTCTAGACGGAACGCTTACTTAAGTGGACTAATCCAGCGAATGCAAGTTAGAAGTCATCCTCCTAGATCCAGAGAGAAGGGGCCTAAGCAAGTTTCTTACAAATATAATTTGAATAATAAAAACAAGACCATACACGTTTGTAGTTATTCTTCTTAGACACGTTTCAGATATCCTATGGACGTTTGGCCCGTTTGTTAAAAAAAGAGAAGAGGGTAAGGAACCTGGTGAAGATTTATGGGGCAAAGGACCACCTTCTAATAAAATTTCAAAAGCCTTGAAAGAAACAGTTAGAGAACACATCCGAAAATTTCCAACTTATGTTAGCCACTACACTAGACACAACAACTCAAATAGAAAATATTTGAGTGCAGACTTAAACATAAAAAAAATGTATGAACTGTTTGTTTTAGAGTGTGAAGACAGGCAACAAGCAGCAGTAAAAGAACATGTTTATAGGCATATATTCAACTATGAGTTTAATTTATCTTTTATTGCTCCTAAGAAGGATACTTGTCAAATGTGTGATGCCATGAAAATAAAGATTGATGCATCTGAAAATGATGAAGGAAAAAGGCAACTTCAAGCACATCATGAATTGCATTTATGCAAACCAGACAAATTACATGAAATGTTGAAGAAGGCTACTGATAATTGCAAGAATGATAACAATATCTTAGCTTTTACATTTAATCTTGAAAAGGCACTGGTCTTTCCTAAGTTATCCACTTCAGTTGCCTATTACAAAAGAAATATGTACACATATAATCTTGGTTGTCACAATATACATAATGGGGAGGGTCACATGTATGTATGGAACTCCATCAAGACTCTAGACACCTATTTATGGAAAGCGGTCATTCTTTTTTGCCGAATGATTGCAATTTTGCTATTATTGATTCCTCATCAAAGCCCAAGATGATTTTCACTGCAGCAGATTGGTATGAAACAATAAAACGTGCCAAGAAGAAACATCCATTTCATGTACATAAAATGGATAGGTAGATTTTCTATCCACTGAGCCATTATTAAACTATGTAGTCAAAAAGAAAATTAGTACCCAAAATGACAAAGTAAACTGGTTAAAATTTCAATGGATCAGGCTTACAAAAAACACTCCTTATGTTACCCAGTATAAAGAAACTTTAAATGAAATTGAAGGATTCAAAACTATCAACATTGAACCATCTCTTTCATATCATAGAGATAGACCCACAAAAAGTGAGAGAAGCTTGGGAGAAGTGGAACAGCCAATATTATACATGGAAACAATTCCTGTATCAGTTGCAAAGAAACAGGATATGCTGAGTCTACTTCAGTACATCCCACCAATCCACCACAGTGTTTTCCACAATTTGGTTACTGCTAATGAAGCTACTGCTGGTGCAAGACAAGATGAAGTAATACCAGATAATGATGATGAAGCAGAAGAACAGGAGGGTGAGAGGAATTGAACATTCTTCATGGTTTAACTTTAACTTTTTGTAACATGGTTTAAAAAGACTGAAAGCCAAGTTTTTATGTATTTATACCTGTTTCTGGCTAAAAAATTAATAAAACATTTATGTAGACTAAAAATGTATTATATTTTGAATATAAAGCCATCCTTATTTGAGTTTTTTAATACAAGTTTCATTTTTCATAAGCTGAAATGGAGAAATCTCTTTCTCCTGTGAAATTAAGAGAAAGTGACTTATACCGCTTTACCCCTGAACAGCTCATATATTAAATGTAATTTTTAAAAGTTACAGTGGATGAAAGAGATTTTCAGTTGATTAAAATGTTTCAGTTGATGAAAGATTAATAAGTCAGGTATGACAGATGTACCTAAAAGCGCAAAGCAGCATTAAAGGATACAAAAGTATATATAAGTTTGTATTAATATATTGAATAAAGTATGCATAGATGGATGTGAAAATTATACAACGTGCCAGTAACTAGAATGGTGAGGATAGTAGAAAAGGAAGTATAGTAGATGTGTAAAAGGTAAAAGAATGTTAATATCCTATAAGTTATGATGAATTAAGAAAATTATGTGCTGAATTACAAAGCCAATAGAAGGTGTGCGAACTATAATGTAAAATTAATACAATAAAATACAATAAAACAGAAATAAAAATAAAATAAAATAAAATAAAAGGTGGTACAGCTGTCATCAAATATGGGGGGAAACATATTTAGATAAAGGTCGAATACAGGTAAGGCAAATGTGCAGAATCTGATGTCAGCTGAAAGCTAATATTGATAAATGGCCAGGTATTTCATCAGGGGGACTACACCTGACCATGTATCAGGAACTGCATTTCTATACTTGTCCATAGTAGTAGAAGAAACGTGGAAGGCCAAACAGCAACAAAAATGTAATTAGCACATTCTTATACAGTATAGACAAAGTAGTCCCTGACACGGTAGTCCTATCTAGTCCATACTGTATAAGAATGTGCTAATTTAAGTAGCATAAATCCAAAGTTAGTTTCGGATGTACATCCAAAGGTGAAAGGGTGTAATAAGAATCCATAGGAGGTTTTTGATGAGGAAATTAGTTTAAATCCAGTGATGAAAGAATAGGAAATAAATCTGAGAATGCATATAACTGGATGACTGTAGACCCAATGGTGGGGTAATTAGGCATAAAATCCTAAGGAGACTGTAGAAAATAAAAACATTTTTTGTAATATAAATAATATAAATAAAGAGTCACCAAGATCCGTGGAGTTGAAGAATCCAAAAATGAACAAGTACTGCATAAAATTTCAATAGTAATGAATATGCACAATAGTAAATGAAAATAGTATACATCTAGAGCAGATAAACCCAAACGTGGATATTCAAAGGTGGAACTGACAGGTATCAAAAATTTTTGGATACCTTAAAGTAGCTTTAATACTTGAAAGATCCAAGATCCAAATAAAGCAATTTACCTACATATATTATCCATGCCTGAAAACAAAAATGAAATATCAATAAAGTCTCAACAAGGGAAGTGAATTATCAGTAATTTCATAAAGGATTGTTAAAACATATATATAATGAATACATGAAAGAAGTGGATACTTAAAAAGTAGAAATTAGTGAGTAAAGAAACAAAGTAATCATTCCAATGAAAATACTTCCATAGAAAATCATGTAGAGTTATTACTCATCAAGTAGTGGAAATCCCACCAAATAATATTACAACTGTAATAATATGAATAGAACTGACCAATTCACAATAGATTATAACTGAATTTATTCTTGATCAAATGAGAAACTATATTGAAGCAGTATGTTATAAAATAGATAGGGATGTTATTATTAATTAGCTTATTGTAAAGAAGTTTAAGAGCTTTGGTGAACAGTAAATGGTTACTGCATATGTTAGCTAATCTAATAGTTTGAGTACAAATTATATTTTTGTGTATTTTGTTGGAATTATTAGAGAGCCAATTAGAGTGCCGATGTCATCTACTAATAGTATTAGATGACATCCCCTATCTGGTGACACCCATATCTGATGACAGCTATCCCACCTTTTATTTTATTTGTTTGATCATTTGGTATTAATCATTTTACTTTGCAATTAGCTCACCTCTAATTGGCTTTGCAAATTAGCCTATAATTCTCGTAATTCATCATAACTTATAGGATATTCACATTCTTTCTCCTTTTACAAACCTACATTACTTCTTTTTTTCTGCTATCCTCACCTTTCTAGTACTTGGTATTTTGTGTATTTTTCACTTCCATCTATGCAAACTTTATCAGACTTTTAAATTCTTACATATATATATTGCTGCTTAAGGAATAATATTTCCATTTAAAATCATTGAAATGAGGGATTCTTCAACTTGCTCTTCTGCAGAATGTTTTAAACATCCTGCAGAAGAGCAAGTTGTCCAGAATGTTTCAGAGCCACATATTGTCCAGAATGTTTCAGAGCCACATTATTGTCCACTTCTATTTTAGTTAGGAATCAGAGAGCAAAGTTTGTACATTTTTTAGGGATCAGATGGTGTTAGCTGCTGCACTGTGTGTTACCTGTATCAGTACTAGTGCAGCATATTTCATATTACTTTGCGAACAGTTCATAGAATGTTGAGTTATCATGAAACTACACTAGTTGAAATATAAAAATTGCTACTTTGGTGTAGAAGTGGTGTCTTCTCAATTATACTCTTCTCTCCCCACCCTACATACACAAGGTAGATATGTACTACAGACAAAACACCTATCACCTCAAACCTCTTTATCATTTTGTGCATACTATTATGCACAAAATGATAAATGTTTTAAACATCTAGCTCAGTGACAATATGAATACCTATAACTGTCAGATAGAGGCATGCAACCTCCCATGTCATCCACAAAATTCAACTTCATTCTCAATGTGTTACAGCGTGGTGCAGTTTTTATATTCATTTTGTCACTGAATCCTGTTTCTTTGATAGGAGTTTATGCTAATGGCCCCATGACAAGTATCACAATAAGTGAACATTATTTCTAAGATTTTCTGTCACCATTCTATTTTATGAAGCCTTCCATGCTAAAATTTCCATAAATATCATATATTGATATATAAAAAATTAATAGATATCATTGAATATAACTGTTTTATAATTTACTTATTTAACTCATCAACCAGAGTTAAGCTCCAATTCAGGTGGATACTACATAAGAAACAGAATCCAGTTGAAAAAGTAGTACCACTGTATTTTTTATCAATTGACCAATTACAATTACTATAATTACTTAAGGGAAGTAACTGCAGAAACTGCTACAATTTTTCTACCAACTAAGAGATATTTTTCAAGGCTTAGACCTAAATGGATGTCACTTGAACTGACTCATGGCAGAGAAGAAAAATGCATGGGATGCATATAAATTATCATGTGATATAAAGGTCTACAGTGTATATAAATTAGTGTACAGTCAAGTTAAAGGAGACTAGGCAAACCAGGGCAGATTATGAGAAGTTACTGGCAAAGAATGAAAAGACAAGTAGCAAAAGCTTCCTTATTTTTGTAAACAATAGAAGGAAAGGCATTGATGAATTACATTGGTCCGCTTGATATGAATAGCTAACTGTTGATAATGTTGCTCAGGTTTCTGACAAACTGAATAGGTATTTTGCATCTACATGCACACATTAGGAATTTAAAGACTGGGATACCAGAAGTTTATCAAATTCTAATTGAGAGATAAATGATTTTATCATAACTGAAAGAGAAATTGTTGAAACTAAATGTAAAAAAAGGCACCTGGGTTTAATGGGATCTATCAAATTATATTAAGGGAGGCAGCAAAGGAGGTTAGCAAACTTTTAGCCATAATTATGAGAGTGTGCTTGGATTCAGGGTATGGAAGGGGGTCCCATGGACTAGAGATGTGTGAATGTATCCTCAATTGAAAAAGGCAGATCAAAGTGTGATATAAGCCCTGAGAGCACTACACAGGTCTGGAAGACTCATTTTAGGAAAGATGTGGATCTGTTAGGAAGGGTAAAGAGAAGAGCAACAAGGTGAGTGAGAGGAACAAAAGGGTGCTTTTTTTTTTTTTTGTTGTTGTTATTTTGGTTTTTAAGAGCATTAGCAACTAAGACCATACTGTTCCGGGGATATGTGGTGGTCATTCCCTGACCTTTCCGCATCCTCCGTATTTGGTGATCATGGGCTCGAACTCCAGTCTAATCAAGAAGCATGTGCTATGCACTGCTGCTCCTGCCTACGGAGGCACCTTACAAAAGGATGCTCTTACCAGGAAAGGCTTCAGTTTTGTAAACTGCAGCACCTGGAGACTAAACACCTGCAAGATCTGAGTGACGTGTTTAAGACTATGAATGAACTGAGTAAGTTAAATGCTGATGGGATTCTTCCTAATTTAAAATGGAGTAAGGATGGTTTTGGGATAGACAAGCACCAAAATATATACTGCATAATGCTTGATTGTCAGTGCATCAACTGACTGAGTGAGCAGTGCCTTTTTTGTTGAGCCTGTGATATTAGAATTATTGACTCACTTCTCTTGCTGGATATTATTATAAACAGTGGACAGAAAAGCAGCTCAGCAATAAATAAGAAAATAAAGAGTTTTGCAGTCAGTCAGTCTTTTTTTTTTCATATCTTTCATCATCAGCAAAAAAAAAAAAAAAACTACCCAGCTCATCTGTCAATTCCCTCTAATAATTTGTCTAATTCTTTATTAAATTTATTTGAACTACCCACTTCCACAACACTAGATAGTAGTTTGTTCTAAAAATCAATAACTCTCTGGCTGAAAGAAAATTTTGCATATCTATCCTGCACCATCCTTTTAAGTTTATATCCCCTATGTGTAGTCCAAGAAAGAGTAAAGACACCATCAGCATTTAGTTTATTCATTCCAATTAAAGCTTTAAACATAACATATAGTAGTAGTAGCAATGACAAATGATGCAAGAAAGCAAGCTTATATAGCATCAGCAAAAAAAACAAAAAAAAAACTACACAGTTCACCCATCCATACTCTCCGAGAATTTGTCTAGTTCTTCCTTGAATTTATTCAACCCATTCATTTCCACAACAACAGGTGAAAGCCTGTTCCAACAATCAACCACCCACTGGCTGAAGGCAACCTTCCACACATCTATCCTGCAACCATCCTTCCTCAACTTGAATTTATGCCCTTTCATGTGTATAGTCTCAGCAAGTGGAAGAATGCCATTAACACATTCAGCTTACTCAATCCATTCTAGGCTTTGAACACCTTAATCAGATCTCCCCACAGGTGCCTAGTCTTGAGACACTGCAATTTGAAGAACTGAAGCCTTTATAGATAAGAGCACCCTTTTGTTAACTTTGCCAGTCTGGTTACCCTTCTCTGCACCCATTCCAGCAGATCTACATCCTTCCTAAAGTGAAGCCACCAGACCTGTATAAAGTATTCAAGATAGGGCCAAACCATGGCCTTATACAAATTGTGTATACCTAGTGTGTACACCTTATAAGGTATACACACTTTGTATACCTTATAAATAGTGTGTGAGTGACCAACCCACAAATTCCAATCAACATCTGGAAAGTTAAAATCCCTCATTATGAGATTTGCATGCCCACTCTAGTTCTGATTTGCATGCCCATTCTATTTCTCTGTATAGCTGTTTGGCATACTTATCATAGTCATTAGGCCTATAACACTCCTACTGTCAATTTGTTTTTCCAGGGTTTATATCACACTAAACTGAGTCAATATTGCACTGCCTTAGATCAAATATGCTTCTTAAGTAAGAGCATAACATCTCCATCTATCCTGTTCTATCTGTCCTTCTTGTATTCATTGTACTCCCCATATTCAAATTCAACATCACTTGTCTGAGTGACACCATGTTTGTCGCTCAGACAAGTGATGTTTGCATTTGGTGACTTAATCAGTACTTCAAATTAATCAAATTTATTTTTATGCTCCTGGAATTAGTGTATGCAAGTAGTAATAGTAGTGGCATGTGATGCAAGAAAGCAAGTGTATAAGCTTATGCAGCATCAGCCAAAAAAAAAAAAAAAAAAAAATCACACCATTCCCTCCAAATGTCTGTCCAGTTCCTCCTTAAATTTACTTAACCTGTCAACTTCCAAGACAGATGGAAGTTTGTTCCAGCAATTAACCACCCGCTGGCTAAAGGCAAATTTCCGCACATCTATTCTACATCTGTCTTTTCTTAATTTGAATTTATGCCCCCTTATGTTTGTAATCTGAACAAGTGGAAGGATTCAGTGTGCTCAACCCATTCAAGGCCTTATACACCTCAATCAGATCACCGTGCAGGTGCCTAGTCTCCAGTCACTGCAATTTGCAGAACTTAAGCCTCTCTTGGTAAGAGGATCCCTTCATTCCCCTCACCAATCTTGTTGCCCTTCTCTGTACACGCTCAAGTAAATCTACATCCTTCCTAAAATGAGGCCTCCAGACCTATGCAGTACTGAAGGCGTGGCCTGACCATTGCCTTATACAGAGGGACAATCACCTCCTTCTCACTGCTAGCAAAATTCCTGTATATCATTGACAAAACCCCATGACCTGCTCTGGCAGCCTGTCTGTATTGCTTAGAAAACTTCATATCTGACTGCACAATTACTCCCAGGTCTTTTTCATTTTCTACCACCTTAAGTGTAGTACCACACAGTTGGTACGTTTCTCTGGGGTTACTTCTACCCATATGCAGTACTTTGCATTTGTCAAGGTTGAACTTCAGTTGCCACTTCTTAGCCCATCTGCCCAAATTATCTAGATCCTGTTGCAGTAGCACACTGCCATTACTGTCATTAACAACCCTGCCAACCTTTGTGTCATCTGCAAACTTCGACATTAAGCCTGATATACCTTCATCAATATCATTGATAAATACACAAAACAACAGTGGACCCAACACCGAACCCTGTGGGACTCCACTAATAACATTAGTCCACGAAGAGCAGCACCCATTGATTACCACCCTCTGTCTTCTCCCACTCAACCATCCTTTTATCCATTATAGCAACTTACCCTTAATACAATTCTGCTCCAATTTGTACAATAGTCTTCCATGCGCAACAGTGTCAAAAGCTTTCCTGAAATCCAAATATATGATATCAAAATTATTTTTTGCATCCAGTTCCTTTGTAACCACATCATAATATCCTATCAAATTTGTCAGACAAGACTTTCCCTTAACAAACCCATGCTGTGTCTCAATTATTGCTGCAGTTTTGTCTAGATGATCCTGCAATGCATCTTTAACCAGTGACTCCATTATTTTACCCGGAACAGAAGTTAAACTAACTGGTCTGTAATTACTCGTGTCACCCTTCAATCCCCCTTTGTGAATTGGGGATACATTTGCACATTTCCAGTTCGTGGGAACCTCCCCTGAGTCCAAGGATGCTCTCATAATTATGGCTAAGGGTTTGCTTAGTTGCTTTGCCGCCTCCTTCAATATAACTGGATAGATCCCATCCACACCTCGTGCTTTTCTTATGTTTAACTTCAACAATTTCTCCTCCACTTTGCTTTCAGTTATTACAGAATCATTAAGTATCGTGCTACAATTTGATAACCTTCTGCCATCTTCAAACCTTAATAATTCCTCATGTGAATGTAGATGCAAAATACTCATTCAGTTTGTTTGCTATCTGAGCAGGATCATCAACAGTCGAACCATCGATGTCAAGTGGACCAATCAGATTCATCCCCTTCCTTTTAGAGTTTATATAAGTAAAGAAATCCTTGTTGTTTTTCTTAGCATCTTTTGCCAAGAATTTCTCATAATCTGCCTTCGTCTGTCTAACCTCCTTTGTGACCTGATTACAGACTATCTTACATCTGCCATAGGCTTCAGAGTCGCTTGATAATTTATATGCATCCCATGCATTTTTCTTCTCTGTTACGAATCTCATTAGTTCATTTGATAACCATTTAGGCCCAAACCTTGAACAATATTTCTTAATAGGTATGAAACTTTTAGTAGCATCCATGATTAATTCCTTGAATGCTTCCCACTTAGAATTTACTGTTGGTAACATCGTCAGTTGATCCCACTGTAGAGAATTTAAAAACTGTCGGAGACCACTGTACTCACCTTTACAGAAGCAAAAACCCTTTCCTTTACCCCTGATGGCAATTAAATCTTTTAGTAAATCCCACATCAGTACGCTGCGATCACTGCCACCTAGTGGTTCCTTTATCTGTAAATTCTTAATACACGAATGATCACTGCTGATAACCAGATCAAGAGTATTACTTTCTCTGGTTGCCTCTCGAACATGCTGCTGCAGAAAACAATCATCCAATAAATCCACAAAAGTCTGACTAGTGTGTGAGTGACCAACCCACAAGTTCCAGTCAATATCTAGGAAGTTAAAATCCCCCATTATAAGACATTCCGATTTACTAGCCCACTCTATTTCTCTGTACAATTGTTCATTGTACTCATTCGAGTCATTAGGCTTATAACACACTCCTACTCTTATTTTTGCTTTCGCAGTGCTTATGTCACACCAAACTGACTCAACAGTGCACTGTTCATCTATATCAACTGGATGCACTTCTTTTGATTTTATGTTTTTCTTAATTAACAGCATAACACCTCCTCCCTTTCTATCCTGTTTATCCTTTCTGTACACATTGTACTCCTCAAATTCCAGTTCTGCATTCCTTATATCTGTGTGACACCACGTCTCTGCTATCCCAACAATATCTGCCTTTGATGTCTTGACCAACACTTCAAATTCATCAAATTTATTTACTATACTTCTAGCATTGGTATACATGCTCCTACTCCTATTCCTAGTTACCCTAACACATCCCATATACCCACCTATTTCAGGATGACTGCCATCCGTCCCTGAAACTCCCAACACCCCACGCTCCAGGTCGCTACGTATTCTAATAGAAGTTGTGCAAGAATCACCTTCACCTCTGCCTACTGTTACTGTTAAACTATTAGTCCTTGTATCCCCCCCAAGCTATCAGTTTTCTGCCCACCTAACACTGCCTTGATAGCATCAGCAAATATTCTTGCACCCTTTCTATTTAAGTGTATCCCATCCCTATAGAAGCAGTCTCTCCTGTTAACAAGTACAGTCCAGGCTGAAAAAAATTCTACCCCTTGAGCCTTGCACATTCTTTCCAGGGCCAAATTGATCGACAAGGCTCTCATCATATACTCCCTTCTTTCGTGTCTCTGCAGAATTGCAGACAATTTCAAATTCAATCCTAATTCTTGGCTTTTGTTCAACAGTGACCTGTACTTGTTAAGTAATTCTGCCGGTCTCCTACTCCTAATATCATTAGTGCTAACGTGTACAACTATATCACCTTTTGTGTCCTTAAAAGATGATATCCGCTCTACAACATCATCAACCTTTGCCCCTGGCAGACATACCCTGGTCCTGTTCCACCTATCCTTTTTACAAAGCATGTTACCCGTTTCCCTGACAATAGTCACCAACACCTACTAGTTGCTGTGGGACCAGCGCATTCTGCTTTGGGGGTTGCCGCTGTGTTGCGTGATGACCAAGTGCAAGCTCTGGCGTTGATGTGGGCAGCTGAGAGCTTGATGGGCCCCCTCAATTTAGATCTTTCGAGGGCATCCACCCTGTCCTTCAAACTCTACAGGCCCGTAACAATGTTGAGTTGTCGCCTGATTTCCTTACACTCCTTACATCGCGCACACACAAAGACATTCCCCATGGCAACATCATGTTCCGTTCCAGAGAGTTCGGCAAGTATAAATACACGTGTTCTCACTGTTAGTTACCCTAACCCAGCCCACGTATTTATTTGTTCCATGATAACCCACAGCAGGGCCTTAAGTCTCAAACACCTTGCTTTCCAAGCTGCTGCATGCTAACAATAGCAGTTCTAAAATCACTTTCACCTCTGCATGCAGCTCTAGTTAAGCTATTAGTCTGTGTATCCCTCCAAGCTAGCAGTTTTCTGACCCACTTGTCACTGCCTTGATAGCATCAGCAAATATTCTTGCACTCCTTCTATTCAAGTATATCCCATCCCTTTAAAGCAGTCTCTCCTGTTAAAAAGCACAGACTATGATGAGAAAAATTCTACCCCATGAGTCCTACACAATCTCTCCAGGGGTGAATTGATTGAAAAGGCTCTCAACATATACTCTCTCCTATTGTTTCTGGGCAAAATCGCAGACACTTTCAATTCAATCCTAACTCATGACTTTTTCCCAACACTGCCTTGTACTTGTTAAGTAAGTCCTCAGATCTCCTACTCTTAATATCTTTAGTGCCAATGTGTACAACAATATCAATCACCTTTTGACAGGGCACCTTCATAGCCAGGTGGGAAGGAGCAGCAGTGCATAGCACACACTTCTTGATTAGACTGGGGTTCGAGCCTGTGAACACCAAATATGGAGGATGCGGAAAGGTCAGGGAATGACCACCGCATATCCCCGGAGAAATATGGCCTTAGTTGCTAATGCTCCTAAAAACCAAATAACAACAACAACAACAACACCTTTTGTCAGTACTGTATTCGTAAAATTAGCAGAAGCTATACTCTATGAATGTTATGAAATGCAGAGAGTATACTGTGCATATCAGGCTTATTAACAAATTTCAGAGGGTATATGTCATATACCCATGTGTGTGTGTGTGTGTGTGTGTGTGTGTGTGTGTGTATATATATATATATATCAATATATATAGAATCAAAATATTACAGTTTAAATTATAAAATTAAAACTTAATTATTAAGTGTTAAATATTAAGTGTTAAATATAGAACACTTAATATTAACATTAAGACTAATAATTAACATTAACTATAGAACATTAAGTGTTAAATATAAACATATGGAGGGCACTTACACTATAACTTATCTAATTATGGTATATATATATATATATATATATATGGCATAAAAAATTATAAAGATGCAATGAAATTACTGAAAGTCTTAGTAAACAGGAATGAGAAATTAAAATTTATAAAAAATTTATAAAAAATATATATAAGACTGGGTTATGGATCCGGCGTACTATGGTAAATTTAGAAAAAACCGGCAACCATAATGAAAAATAGACAAAAAGGTAATTATTTGTGTATTTGGTAGGGAAGTTGAGCTATCAGGTGTAATAACCATGGAAGAATTGAGAGAACCTGTATGCTAAAAAACAAATTATCTGAAATAAAATGCAATTAATATAAGCCTAAATATTATAAGTACCTAAAGCTGTGGGTCCTAGGACTTTAACTACTTCAACTAGGGGTCGTCAGCAAAAATCATAGCAGCCACCGCAATAAGCCAGGTCTCTGCTTCTGTTATGACGTACACGTAAAAAGTATACGTATACATCATAGCTGACCCGACAGAGACCAGAAGGAAGAATAAAAGAATAAATAAACTTTAAAAAAATAAAAATAATAATAAATAAATAAGTTCATGCCGATAGAATCCTGTGGAAAAAAAGAATGAAATATAAAATCAAAAAATCTAAGAGATGGGGCAAAACAAGAAAACTTACTTACTTACCGTCTGTAAACTTACATTACGGAATGGGATACTAGTCAGTTCAATGTAAAAAATATTCATGATCCACTATTTTGTACAAAACACAGCATACTAAAGGTGCTTTACCGATTCATTCACTCTTTCAATTTTAAATCAAAACACCTACTTGACCTTATTACAGATATATGTAAATTTAGAATAAAATCTAACTTTAAGCTTATCAATGTTAATAATACCACCATCATTTTTAAATTCAATTCCTGCCTGGACAACTTCAACATTAACGACTGTATTAATATTTCAAATAATCTACTTCCAGATGGCTGCCGTAACTTGAATATTATATCGAGATTTAGATACGATAAACCTTTTGGACTCAGAGTCTGCAATTATAAGCAACTAGCCACTAACATGGACAAATTTAATCCCGATCTAGCCTCCAATGTTTGTATTTGTCAACAGGCTAATTTCCAACCTTTTATTGACCAACACCATGACCATATTATAACAGGCAATTTAGAAATAATCCATAATAAAGAACTCAGAAACATCATGTCTTATGGCTTCAAATACAGGACATATAAGATAAATTTCAAACTCTTCAAAAAAAACCAGTTATACCAAGATTTGCTTAACTTCTGTTTTAAGCTTTCCTACCTTCACACCATTCTTATTGAAGCCTTCCAATTATGGATGAATTCTGTGTTAAAGGCTATGCTATAACATTGCAAATTATCTTTTCCACAGGTACAACCACCTTCAGGAATTATATTCAATTCTTAAAATTTTAAAACAGCAATTGGCTGACCTACAGAAACACTTCATTATCACACCTGTTGATAAAGCTGCATGCAATTATGGCATTATCTGCAGAACCTTTTATTTCCATACATTAAATGCAGAATTAAATTCCAGTACCACCTACAAGTTCACCAACAATAGCAGCATCATTACAAAAAAAAAGTTGATTGCTTTTAGCAAGAAACTCAATATCTGCTTTAACAATTACAAATTTCCCTATATTTATTTCATTCCCAAGTTCCATAAAAACCCCACAGGCTTCAGGGTTCATCACTTCCTGTAAATACAGTTATGCCCATAAACCAGGAAAAACACCGGAATGGTTACTTAAACCTATTATGGATATCCTTCCCGAGAGCAGAATTATTAATAACAATCTTCCAGTTATAAATGCTCTAAAAACAAATAACATCTCTTGTGTGTGCAAACCTTTGACTTCAATAGTCTATTCACCAGCATAAACCAAGCTAACTTAAAATCCGTGCTAAATATAATTTACAACAACTACATAGATATTATTGGTTGTAAGTCTGTCTTTTGGAACAACCTTGTTAATCTTTGTGTTTCCAACAATTACATTTTTGACAGTAAATCTATCTACTTACAAACCATAGGTACCCCCATGGGTAGCCCTGCTAATTGTGTCTTAGCTAACCTATACCTATACTGGTCCGAGACAGCTCTACCCTCAGACATACAGCTTTATAGATACATTGATGACTTGATAATTTTAAACTATCCAACTTTTAAACAAGACATTTTTGGTTTTTACCCCTCAGAACTGACCCTGGATAAAACAAATAATAATGACCTTTCAGCCAACTACCCAGACTTAGACATAAATATCGACAGCCCTCATACCGGTGTCAACATATACAACAAAAGAGATGCTTTTAGCTTCAATGTAGTCAGTCTTACCCATTGGCACTGTAACATTTCTAAAAAAGGTCATGCAAACATAATTCTTTCCCAATGTATAAGAATTGCAACAATATGCAATAGCATCAGTCTATTTTCAGACAACATTAAAATACTTTACAATAAATTACTACAAAATAAATTCCCGGCTGCTTTCCTCTACCATCACTTCAAAAAAGCATTTAACATTATTAAATTTAAAAACATTGCAAACTACGACTTAGTTCTAAACATCATGTTAGTACACTAACTTCCTTTACATTCAGGCCTATACATATTGTATAGTTTTATATCCCCACGACTCTGTCATGTCTCACAGTGTGGAAAGCTCATGCCCACGGATTGTCTATATATGGGGGGATTATGTTATTTGTCTTGTCCTGTCTTCGTTATTGTTTATTTTTTATTTTAAAAATATTATTTTGATTTTAATTTCATTAACATTGCCATTATTGACTTAAACACATGAGGCAATTGTCCAGTCATCCGTCCAGGGACTATCTTTGGTACGGGTTTGCAACCCCGGACAGCCCGAGCACTACTTTATTCACCTCCATTCCAATTACTTTCTGCTGTTCTTTTTACTACATTTTATATCTTGTGAGCAATTAGGCTGGCAGAAAGCAATATCGAGATGCTATTTCTCTACTATCGCTACTTGTTTCTTCTATTTCAAAGTTTAGTGTCTTTTCCACACTACTTTGTTAGTCCTTGTTTCTCCCTCTGCTGGCTTTTTGCCTCATCTGTTTAATTGCTCACTTCCTCGTCACACGGGTACAGTTCCTGTTTATGAATTCACACCTTTCCCCCCCACACAGGGCTACTTCAACTGACATATATACACTGCACATGAACACTCAGCTCCCTCCTTTGGTCACCACTGACTTTCAACATCGTCCAGTCCATACAGACAGTAAGTTTTCTTGTTTTGCCCCAACTCCTAGATTTCTGTGATTTTATATTTCATTCTTTTTTTCCACAGGATTCTATCGGTTGAGCTATCTGATAGCTCAACTCCCCTACCAAATACACAAATAATTACCTTTTTGTCTACATATGGCATATTTACTTACTTATACATACAGCATATATATTGAAAATAATAAAAATATAAGTATTGCCTAAGAATCAATTTCTAATAAATTTATTTTTTAATTTTCAGTAAATATTTTAATATTTGTTTCTTAAAGTCTTTCAAAAACCAGAAGGTATACACTATTCACCTAAAAAAATCCAGAGGGTATACAGCATAGACCCACATATACCCTCCACTACAGCCATGCCTTTTGTGCCCTTAAAGATGATATCTGCTCTAAACATCACCTACTTTTGGCCCTGGCAGACATACCCTGGTCCTATTCCACCTGGTCCTTCTTGCATAACAGATTTCCCATTTTCCTGACAATAGAGTCACCGACAATAACCACCTGCTGTTGGACGAGCACATTCTGCTTTGGAGACTGCTGCTGTTTTATTGGATGCACAAGTGTGAGCTATAGCATTGAGTTGGGCAGCTGAAAGCTTGATGAGCCTCCAATTTAATTCTTTCGAGGGCATCTATCCTACTCTTCAAACTCTCATAAATGCCCATCAGAGTGCTGAGTTTGTGCCTAATTTCTTCACACTCCCTGCACCTCACACACAAAGACATCTTCTTTGGCTGGATCATGTCCTGTTCCAGAAGTTCAGCAAACATTTCACAAGCCATACATTTTGTTAGGCTTTGATAGGTTAGAAAATCACCACCCTTGGTTCCTCCCCGAGCCACAGCACTCCTACTACTTTATGCCTGTTGCTTTGCTGCTCTAGTCTTATGCATTGCATAATTTCTGTTTAAATACAATTTAATTGATTAACAATGAAAATTAATAAATTTAATTGATTAATTGAGAATACTGCACTAAGCTAATAGATTCCCAAATGCAGTGATATGTTAAAATTTGATACGCTATCAAGTTTTACTTTATACTTTATGCTATCAAGTTCAAGATATACTTTATACCTTATGCTATCAAGTTCAAGATATACTTTATACCTTATGCTATTAAGTTCAAGATATACTTTATACCTTATGCTATCAAGTTCAAGATATACATTATGCCATTGTGATTGCAGTGTTGAATTAGTTATATCCTTACTAAAAAGTAAAATTCCTTAGCTAAACACAAAAAAGATATATGCCCTACAAGTGATTAGAACCTTTGAGCTAATTACTTATCACAATTAAAAACCTACTATTCCATTGCACTACTCGCTATATGCTACGATATCACACCAAACATCCAATACAACAGTAGTGCGAATAGTAAGTCATAACTTACAAAATTAAATATCACTCGGGTCTTCTTACTTGCACCTAGTTTCCAAGTGCTGCAGTGTGCACTGTTTTGTGTCCTTTGCTCCTGTTCCAAGTGATCCACATTTCATAAAATGAGGCTTCCAGACCTGTATGCAGTACTCAAGATGCAGCCTAATAATTGCCATATACAATGGCATAATCATCTCCCTGTTGACAAAAGCCCATAAACTGTCCTAGTAGACTGCCTGCACTGCTCAGAGAGAGAGAGAGAGAGAGAGAGAGAGAGAGAGTGTTTCTGTTCAGGGTCAGTAACCAAATCCTTAGAAACCAAATTTAGTAAGAAAGCAGAAAATAAGGAATTAAATTTGTCTGGATTCTCTCAATTTCATTAGTACTTGAAATATGATGCATAGACAATGCTGGCATAGTCATTGTTAAGCTCACATGTTGTTTTACACTGCAATTAAAAACAAAGGATCATTAAATATTTTAAAATTACTTTTAGGAATCCAACTTTTTTTAATGCATTCTTGATTGTACTAGAATTGTCATAATTCCAGTACAAGTAAATTGAGCCTGGAATGCAAACCAAAGCTTTTAATTTTGTGAGGTTAACTGAGTATATAAAATTAACCTTGTTCATTTTGTGAGTGTTTACAAAATTTTATCATGAAATATTTGTTGAGATTAATAATCAAAGCATCATGACACACCTACTGACAGAACTTCTAAAGACTATTTCAAAGAATAAAGCAATCATTAAAGGAGTGCCAATGTATTTATAAATTTGATATTATTAATGTCAATAAGCATGGCAGCCACACCTGGCTCAGGCTTATAACATCCCTGGATAGATTATTAAGCAAAATAACAAACAAAAGATAACCGAATAACTAATTTATATCCCATTTCAAGTAAGAAATTAAAATTAGGGTATTTTTGTATACTTTTTGCTTCATTTATTTTAGAGTACATTTCTTTGTTTATAATCCTCAAACAGGTGTGTTGGAAAAAAAAAAAAAAAACAAACAATCCAAGAACAAATGTACAGTACATTTTCTGAACCATTAATATTTCTAATTTTAACTTCATATGAGTGAGCATGCAGTGCACCTTTCACACCTACATTAAAAGCAAACTTGTTTTTCTGATCTGATTTTTGTATGGTCATGCTTCTCCAATTCTAACACAATCAATAATGCAGACTGAAAATTAAAACTATACTGAAGGAATACTAAATTTCACATTGGACATTCTAATGGATATTTCAGTTTTAATTTGATGCAATATAAAAAGGTAAAACACTGTGATGTTTGCTGTTAACATTTATTATTGTTAAAGTCTTAAATAAAATATAGCAGACTCCCAATTAACCAGGAGTGAGGCGCCTCCGTAGCCAGGTGGGCAGGAGCAGCAGCAGTGTCGTAGCACACGCTTCTTGATTAGACCGGGGTTCGAGTCCGTGCCCACCAAATACGGAGGATGCAGAAAGGTCAGGGAATGATCACTGCATATCCCCGGAGCAATATGGCCTTAGTTGCTAATTCTCCTAAAAACCAAATAACAAACAAACAAACAAATTAACCGGGAAGGTCCAGAAATTAATTTCCCTTTTCCTTGAAAAATAAGCAAAAAAGGGATTATAAACAATATGCATTGAATATATAAAAAAAAAAAAAAAAAATTGTAAGCTGCCAGCACTATCTGAAATTACAGGAAATCTGATTAATTTAACTTTATTCTTTATTAAATCTTGTACAGTTTGTTCATCAACATTGTATTCTTTCATTAAAGCTGGCACTGCAGCACCTTTTTCATGTTTATTGATGTGTTTATTGTTGTATTGAAAGAACAATTATTTTTCTTTTTAACATGATGAGTAACTTTAAAACTTTCAAAAAATGCAAACAAAAAAGCAATTCAAAGTGTGTCTGTCTACTTAACATGCACTAACTGATGAACAATGAATACATACCTGTTTTTATGCACACACACCTAAGGATTGAAATAATCCCTAAGGAACAGTATTGTATAGTAGACTCCCAGTGTGGTGGTTTGTGGGGGGGAGCAAGTGATATTTAAAAAAAAAAATTAATTTAAAAATAAATTATTGAAAGAAGGTACTGAAATTGATTTTTTTTTTTCATCCCTGGTTAATCTGCAACCCGGTTAAACCACACCCCAGGATAATTGGGAGTTTACTTAATTTGGTCCTTTTAAGGAGAGAGAGAGAGAGAGAGAGAGAGAGAGAGAGAGAGAGAGAGAGAGAGAGAGAGAGAGATGTATACATTCATATATAATTTGTTTTACTTACTTAAACTCTTGATACCACTGTCTAAGATCTTTTTGCAATTTTTCTGTTATTGAAAGTGTTTTGTCTTTTAAAAGTTTTGCCCGAACATTTATAAGAGCATCCTCATAGCCTTTCTCATGCTGCTGCTGTATACACTGCTTCTTTTCACGAAGCTTAGCAAGTTCAGATTTTAAAGAAATTTCAGATGGAACAGGTGGTATCTAATAAACCAAAAAATAAGAATTTTTTTCAACATTAAACATTATAGTTATTAAAATTATTGAACATGTAAATCATTAATTTTGAATATTAAATAATTGATAATTAAAGATCTCGATCAGTTATACATTTTACAAGAAAGTTTTCTAGCCAAAATAATAAAAAAATATTATACAGCAGTTTTGGGTTTGCTGAAAACTGATCAAAATTTTAGGAAGTTTTTATTTCCTTAATCACTTTTTATAAAAATAGTGACAACAAGGAAAAATATTTTCCAATATTTGATATAATTAAATTGGTCAAAAGTATTCAAACATCCCTCCATGAATACTGAATACTGTGCCAGAGGTCTTGTGCACAGTATGCACAAGACCTCTGGCACAATAATATAATTCAGTATAATATAGTTCAGTATAATATAATTCAGTAATAATATAGTTCAGACATAATAATATAATTCTCGTGGGTCAGCACATCAGAAGCCAGTAAGGATTGTGGACAGGAACTGTCCGCAACCTATTGATGTGCCACATCAGTAGCTGTTCTGTGTGCATAATTGCAATTCATTGAACCTCCCAAAATCCACTGGGGTGCATGTTATTAAGAGGAAGAGACCTCACGATATCCCAATGAAAAAAAGGCATGGATGGCTTCAAAAACTCATTGGAACATGTTCAACAATTGCAAAGAAGAGTGAATGTGCCTGACTCATGTCAATTGCAGAAAACATCATGGAGCAGGTATAAGAGACCATGGAGACATCCATCAGTATGTCAATCATAGGGAGTTGGTTGCATAGCCCTGGAGTCAGTGCCAGATTAAGGTACAGGCTAGCAGGGCCATTACCTGGGGTGCCAAAAACAGAAGAACAATGAGGCAAAAATATTTATATCCTTAGTAAAGGGTGCCAAAAAATCATTCTGCCTGGGGTGCAGAAATATCTTGGTCCAGCACTACCTGGAGTTGGTGTTGTTCTAGTTAGTGTTTTTCTTTTTTTCATTTCCCTGCAATAGTGAACTACAAACATGCACACATCTTATGAAACACACTGGTTTTTTTCCCCGTTATTCAGATTCCATGAGATACATAAATGACACACTGCTGAATTTTATCCAGATAGTTTTAATACTTTGTTTAGATAGTGCCTTCTCAACATAAAAAAATTAGAATTACAGTATCACAAGAATCTTTCAGAACTCATTTTGTATGACAAATCAGCATGATAGCATGCAACACATTCAGTTTCAGAAGAATACAAGCTCTCAGTAGGCCTCCTTTCTTTAAGCAAGTGATAAATTGCTAAAACATAGAAACTTTCTCAACAATTACTGGCAAGACATAAGGATTTTTTCACAGAATTATTTCAGCAAGGTAGTCCTCTTTTTTTTTAATGTTATATAAGTAATATCTTTGTCTTAATTGGTTCACAACAAAGATTTCTCTGCAGAACAATGAACAGCAAGAATATAAAGTTTACAACCTTCTCTCTTCAATTTGCATTTTTTTATGTAGGAAGATTGTGTATAGTTATTTTTGTAGTATTTTAGGCACATCAGTGACTAAGATTATATTGTACTGTATATATGTCTATCAATGTGTTCTGTTGTTGATTTGCCTGTCTGCTGGATGAAAACCAACCCTTGCTTGAGACCAACTAATTCAGTCACATTGTAAAAAAAAAGCACATAAAAGGTAGTGGCAAAGGTTCAATAAAGCAACCATACAGAGCATTAGCCAAAAAAAAAAAAAAAAAAAAAAAAAATCACCTCCCATATCACCCATTCATCCTTCTAATGGTTTGTATAGTTCCTTGAATTTATTGAAACTACCCACTTTTGTAAGACCCCAGACAGACATTTTCTTCACCAATCAACTACCCACTGGCTGAAGGCAAAATTTCGCACATCTATCCTGCAATCATCCCTCCTCAATTTGAATTTATGCTCCCTCACGTGTGGTCTGAGCAAGAGGAAAGATTCCGCCAGCATGGAGAATACTCAATCCATTCAAAAAAATTTAAACACTTCAATCAGATCTGTTCGTAGGTGTCTACTCTCCACATGTTTAAATTTGAAGAACTGAAGCCTTTTCTGGTAAGCACTTCTTTTCTTCCTCCTCACCAGTATCGTGGCTCTCCTCTGCACCCATTCCAATAGATTTCCATCCTTTATAAATTCAGGCTTCCAGATTTGCATGCAGAACACAAGATATGGCCTAACCATTGCCTCATACAATGAGATAATCATCTTCTTATCCCTGCTAGCAAAATTACTGTATATCATTGAAAAAACCCAAGTGCGGTCCTGGCAACCAGTCTGCACTGCACTGCACAATTACCACAGGGTCTTTTTCATTCTCCACTATCCTAAATATGGTTACATACAGCTGGTAGGTAATTCTAAAATTACTGCTACACGTGTACAATACCTTGAATTTTCAATGTTGAACTTCAATTGCCACTTCTCAGCTCATCTGTCTAATTTTTCTAGATCTTGTTGTCCTAGCATATCCTAATTATTTTCAGTAACTACTCTGTCAACCTTAGAATCACCTGCACACTTAGGTATTAAACCTGATATGCCCTCATCAATCATTAGTAAATAAAGAACATAACAATGGGTCCAGTGCTCAATCATGGGGGGGAAAGAGGAGAATCCACTAATAGCATTAGTCCAAGAAGACTAATGCCCATTGACAACAACTCTGTTTTCTCCCTTTATTCAACCAAATCCTTTATCCACAGCAGTAACTTGCCCTTAATGCCACACTGCTCCAATTTCTACAGCAGTTTTTAATGCAACTATATGAAAAGCTCTCCTGAAGTCTAAGTATATGATGTGAAAATTATTTTATGTATCCAGTTTCTCTATTATTGCATCATAGCATCTAATGAAATTGGTTAGATAAGACTGCCTCTTAACAAATTCATGCTGTGACTGCATTTAATTGCATTCCTATCTAGATGGTCTTGCATTACTTCCTCAAACAATGACTCCATTATTTTCCCTGGAATAGAAGTTAAACTAACAGATCTGTAATTACTCACATCACCTGTGGTACCTGTGGACATCAACAGTCCACAGGTATCTCCCCTGAATCCAAGGATGCTCTCATAATAATAGCTAAGGTTTACTCACCCCTTTTGCTGCTTCCCTTAATATAACTGGATAGATCCCATCTACCCCAGGCACCTTTTTTATGTTTAGCTTCAATAACTTCTCTTCCACTTTCATCTCAGTTATAACAAAATCATTCTGCTCCCTCTCAGAATTTGACATACTTTCTGCATTCCCATCCTTTAAAAATTCCTCATGTATGAATTTAGATACAAAGTACCTATCAGGTATGGATATTAAATAAAAAGACTGTTGCAATAAAATAAATATAATGAAATATTTTGTACCTTAGTTATCCCATCAAAATAATTGCCTTAGGCTGTCACACACTATTCCATATAGCACAGAAACATTTCTGGAAGTCGTCTTCTGTAAGCCCCTTTAACACTTTGGTCGTTTTTTTCTGAATGTCTTCAATGGACTGAAAATAGGTTTCCTTAAGTACACTTTTCAATTTAGGGAAGAGAAAAAAAAAAGTCACAAGGGGGTATTGTCTGGTGAGTAGGGTGCATGTTCACACACAGGGGATTTGTTTTTTGGCAGGAAACTGGTACACAGAGAGTATGTTGTGTGTTTGAGCATTGTTTTGATGGCGAATCCAACCATCCGTCCACAGTTCAGGTCTCTTCCTTCGAAAAACAAGAGGCACAGTTTTCATTTTTGATTTTAACATTCTTGCTTTTTTTTTTTTTTTGGTCTGGTGGATTGTTTTGTCTTCCATTGCAGTGACAGTCTTTTAGTTTCTGGGTCATACTGAAAAGGCCAACTTACTCTCATTGTAAATAATTAAAGTACTCAAAAAGTCTAGATCTTCTTCAATATTTTTTAAAACATCTTCACAAATTTGAAGTCTTCTCATTTTTTGATCTTCATTCAAACTTTTTGGCATTATCTTTGCACACACCTTTCTCATACCTAAAATTTCAGTTAAAAGTTGTCTGTTTCTTTGTCCATATCGAGTTCTGATGCATCCATTCTAATGCTAAAATGATGATCAATTCTAATCAGTGTTTTTAGCATTAGCATTAGCATTAGTAGAGGCATTTGATGCAAGAAAGCAAGCTTATGCAGCATCAGCCAAAAAAAAAAAAAAAACCACTTCCACTTCACCCCTCTGTTCGTTCAAAATACCTGTCCAGATGAGCCTTAAACTTATTTAGGCTATCAACTTCCACGACAAGGGATGGAAGTCTGTTCCACCAACCAACCACCCGCTGGCTAAAGGCAAATTTCCGCACGTCTATCCTACATCTGTCTTTCCTCAATTTGAATTTATGCCCTCTCAGGTGATTATTCTGAGCGAGAGGAAGAATCCCATCAGCATTGAGCATGCTCAAACCATTCAAGGCTTTATACACCTCTATCAGATCACCTCGCTGGTGCCTAGTCTCCAGACACTGTAATTTGCAAAACTTAAGCCTTTCTTCGTAAGAGCACCCCTTTGTTCCACTCACAAATCTTGTTGCCCTTCTCTGTACTCGTTCCAGCAGCTCTACATCCTTCTTGAAATGAGGCCTCCAGACCTGTATACAGTACTCTAGGTGTGGCCTGACCATTGCCTTATACAAGGGAATAATCACCTCCTTATCCCTGCTAGAAAAATTCCTATATATCATTGACAATACACCATGAGCTACTCTTGCAGCCCGTCTGCACTGCTCAGAGAACTTCATATCTGCCAGCACAACCACCTCCAGATCCCTTTCATTCTCTACCACTGTCAGTGTAGTACCACAGAGTTGTTACGTTGCTCTGGGGTTGCTGTTTCCCATGTGTAGTACTTTACATTTGTCAATGTTAAACTTCATTTGCCACCTCTCAGCCCATCTGCTCAACCTTTCCAGATCCTGTTGCAGCAGCATAGTGTCAGTAGTGTCCTTGACAACCCTGCCTACCTTTGTATCGTCTGCAAACTTCGACATTAAGCTTCATATACCATCATCAATATCATTTATGAATACAGAAAACAATAATGGACCTAACATTGAGCCCTGAGGGACTCCACTAATAACATTAGTACACGACGAGCAGTGTCCATTGATTACCACTCTCTTCTTCTCCCCCTCAGCCACCAATTTATCCACAGCAGCAATTTGCCTCCAATGGCACGCTGCTCCAATTTGTGCAGCAGTCTTCCATGTGCAACAGTATCAAAAGCCTTTCTATGATCCAAATATATAATATCAAAGTTATTCCCTGCATCCAGTCCTTTGTGACTGCATCATAGTATCCAATCAAATTGGTCAGGCAAGACTTCCCCTTAACAAAACCATGCTGTGTCCGAGCTATAACTGAAGTCTTGTCTAAATGATCCTGCAGTGCTTCTTTAACTAGTGCCTCCATTAATTTTCCTGGAACAGAAGTTAAACTCACAGGTCTATAATTACTTGTGTCAGCCTTTGATCCTCCTTTGTGAATTGGGGTCACATTTGTACATCTCCAGTCTGTGGGTACCTCCCCTGAGTCCAAGGAAGCTCTCATAATTATGGCTAAGGGTTTGCTTACTTCCTCTGCTGCCTCCTTTAATATAACTGGATAGATCCCATCCACCCCGGGTGCCTTTCTTGTGTTTATCTTCAACAATTTCTCCTGCACTTTACTCTCAGTTATTACAAGATTCTCTAGCTTACTGCTAGAGTTGAATGCACCTCTGGCTTTCTCCTCGCTAAATAACTCCTCATGTGTGAATGTCGATGCAAAATATTCATTCAGTTTGTTAGCTACCTGAGCAGGATCATCAACAGTTGACCCATCGATATCAAGTGGACCAATCTGATTCATCCCCTTCCTTCTAGAGTTTACATAAGTAAAGAACTCTTTGCTGTTTTTCTTTGCATCCCTTGTAGATCGTGTTCTTATACGATCTACAAGGTAGATCATGTAAGAACGTGTAAGATCGTGTAAGAAAATGTAGATCGTGTTCTTACATGATCTACATTTTCATCAGTTTTCATGGCTACCAGATGGCCTGGTCATTCACTGCCTTTCACATTCTCTGCTCCTTTTAAAAATCTTTCATGCCATTTAAACATGTGAGCTGTTCACATAGTATCATCTCCAAAAATTTAATGTAACAACTCATAACTTTAAGTTGCAGTTTAGTTTTGTTAAAAACTTGAGGCTGATTTGTTTGATTCTTTTGTTTGTCATTTTTCTGACAAACTGCAACTGAAAGTTATCAGAAAATAAAACAAAAGACAGGCGATAAAACCCTGTCTCATTGCAAAGAGAATGAGCATGTTGGAATATGACTTGGCAGACAATTAGGGAAAGGTTCAAGGTCACCTGCTGTGCCTTCATTTTGCAGGTGGTGCATGGTGTGTACAGTCTCATTATTTAATAGCCTTGTCTTCAGTTTGTCAGCAACCCAACAGGATCATGAAAAATTAAATCATTTATATCTAGTGGACCAATGTGATTCATCACTTTCCGTTTAGTGTTTACATAAGTGAAGAAGTCTTTGCTGCTTGTCTTTGAATACTTTGCCAGAGACTTTTCATAATCTACCTTAGTTTGCCTAATCTGCTTTGTGACTCAAGTACCATGCCCCAAACTAGAGCAGCAAAGCAACGGGCACAAAGTGGCAGGAGTGCTGTGACTCGGGGGAGAACTGAGGGGGGCAATTCTCCAACGCATCACAGCCTAAAGAAATGTGCAACTTGTGAAATGTTTGCCGAACTCTCTGGAACGGAACATGATATTGCCATGGGGGATGTCTTTGTGTGTGCGCGATGCAAGGAGTGTAAGGAAATCAGGCGACAACTCAGCGTTGTTATGGGCCTATATGAGAGTTTGAGGGACAGGGTGGATGCCCTCGAAAGATCTAAATTGAGGGGCCCATCAGGCTCTCAGCTGCCCACATCAACGCCAGAGCTTGCACTTGGTCATCACGCAACACAGCGGCAACCCCTAAGGCAGAATGCGCTGGTCCCACAGGAACTAGTTGTTGTTGGTGACTCTATTGTCAGGGAAACGGGGAACATCCTTTGTAAAAAGGATAGGTGGAACAGGACCAGGGTATGTCTGCCAGGGGCAAAGGTTGATGACGTTGTAGGGCGGATATCATCTTTCAAGGGCACAAAAGGTGATATAGTTGTACACGTTGGCACTAATGATATTAAGAGTAGGAGACCGGCGGAATTACTCAACAAGTACAGGTCACTGTTGAACAAAAGCCAAGAATTAGGGTTGAATTTGAAATTGTCTGCAATTCTGCAGAGACACGAAAGAAGGGAGTATATGATGAGAGCCTTGTCGATCAATTTCAAGGTTTAGGCCTAAATGGTTATCAAATGAACTAATGAGACTCGTGACAGAGAAGAAAAATGCATGGGATGCATATAAATTATCAGGTGACGCAGAAGCCTGTGGCAGATATAAGCTAGTCTGTAATCAGGTCACAAAGGAGGTTCGGCAGGCGAAGGCGGATTACGAGAAATCTTTGGCAAAGGATGCTAAGAAAAACAGCAAGGATTTCTTTACTTATATAAACTCTAAAAGGAAGGGGATGAATATGATTGGTCCACTTGACATCGATGGTTCGACTGTTGATGATCCTGCTCAGATAGCAAACAAACTGAATGAGTATTTTGCATCTACATTCACACGTGAGGAATTATTACAGTTTGAAAATGGAAGAAGGTTATCAAATTGTAGCAGTGTGCTTAATGATTTTGTAATAACTGAGAGCAAAGTGGAGGAGAAATTGTTGAAGTTAAACATAAGAAAGGCACCTGGGGTGGATGGGATCTATCCAGTTATTTTAAAGGAGGCGGCAAAGCAACTAAGCAAACCCTTAGCCATAATTATGAGAGCATCCTTGGACTCAGGGGAGGTTCCCACGGACTGGAGATGTGCAAATGTGTCACCAATTCACAAAGGTGGATCGAAGGGTGACACGAGTAATTACAGACCAGTTAGTTTATCTTCTGTTCCGGGTAAAATAATGGAGTCACTGGTTAAAGATGCATTGCAGGATCATCTAGACAAGACTGCAGCAATAATTCAAACACAGCATGGGTTTGTTAAGGGAAAGTCTTGTCTGACAAATTTGATTGGTTATTATGATGTGGTCACAAAGGAACTGGATGCAAAAAATAATTTTGATATCATATACTTGGATTTCAGGAAAGCTTTTGACACTGTTGCGCATGGAAGACTACTGTGCAAATTGGAGCAGAATGGTATTAAGGGTAAGTTGCTACAATGGATAAAAGGATGGTTAAGTGGGAGAAGACAGAGGGTGGTAATCAATGGGTGCTGCTCTTCTTGGACTAATGTTATTAGTGGAGTCCCACAGGGTTCGGTGTTGGGTCCACTGTTGTTTTGTGTATTTATCAATGATATTGATGAAGGTATATCAGGCTTAATGTCGAAGTTTGCAGATGACACAAAGGTTGGCAGGGTTGTTAATGACAGTAATGGCAGTGTGCTACTGCAACAGGATCTAGATAATTTGGGCAGATGGGCTAAGAAGTGGCAACTGAAGTTCAACCTTGACAAATGCAAAGTACTGCATATGGGTAGAAGTAACCCCAGAGAAACGTACCAACTGTGTGGTACTACACTTAAGGTGGTAGAAAATGAAAAAGACCTGGGAGTAATTGTGCAGTCAGATATGAAGTTTTCTAAGCAATACAGACAGGCTGCCAGAGCAGGTCATGGGGTTTTGTCAATGATATACAGGAATTTTGTAGCAGGGAAAAGGAGGTGATTATCCCTCTGTATAAGGCAATGGTCAGGCCACGCCTTGAGTACTGCGTACAGGTCTGGAGGCCTCATTTTAGGAAGGATGTAGATTTGCTTGAGCGTGTACAGAGAAGAGCAACACGATTGGTGAGGGGAATGAAGGGATTCTCTTACCAAGAGAGGCTTAAGTTCTGCAAATTGCAGTGGCTGGAGACTAGGCACCTGCGCGGTGATCTGATTGAGGTCTATAAGGCCTTGAATGGGTTGAGCACACTGAATTCTGATGGGATCCTTCCACTTGTTCAGATTACGAACCTACGGGGACATAAGTTCAAATTAAGAAAGGACAGATGTAGAATAGATGTGCGGAAATTTGCCTTTAGCCAGCGGGTGGTTAATTGCTGGAACAAACTTCCATCTGTCGTTGTGGAAGTTGATAGGTTAAATAAATTTAAGGAGGAACTGGACAGGCATTTGGAGGGAATGGTGTGATTTTTTTTTTTTTTTTGGCTGATGCTGCATAAGCTCCTACACTTGCTTTCTTGCATCATGTGCCACTACTACTACTACTACTACTCAACTGCACACTAGTTTATATCTACTGTAGGCGTCTGTATTGCCTGATAATTTATATGCATCCCAAGCAATTTTCTTTTCTCTACCACGATTCTCATCACCTTATCTGACATCCATTTTGGTTTAAACCTTGAATGGTATCACTTAGTTGGTATAAAAAGCCTATTAGTTTCTATGCTTACTTTCCCAAGTGGTTCACATGTAGAATTTGCTGTTGGCAACGTCTCTGATGGTCCAACTGAATAAACATTAAAAACTGTCTAAAACCATTATAGTCACCTTTATGAAAGCAAAAGCCCTTTCCTTTGCCCTTTACAGTAGTTACATCTTTAAGTGACTTCCACATCAGTACACTGTGATCTCTTCCACCTAGTGGGTCTTTTATCTGCAGATTGTTAATGCACAAAGAGTCTGATTATCAGATCAAAAGTATTCCATTCTCTTGTTTCCTCTCTAACATGCTGGTGTGAAAAACATGATTAGGGACCTATAAAACATTCCTATTCTAATTTTAGTTTTCCTAGTGCTTATGTCACACCAAAGTGACTGAACATTGCACTGGCCACCCACATCATCTGAGTGTGTTGCCTTAAGATTCTACATGTTTCTTAACCAAGAGCATTACTCCTCTCCCTTTCCTCCCTTCTGTACAATCAAATACATTGTTAACTTTGTCCTGCAAAATCTCTTGCACTGACCTTTTGTTAACAAGTTATCTATATCAGCTGAAAAAATAAAGATGATGCCTCTGAAATAATTTTTGTCTTATTCACCTACTATAAGTCTATAAAACCACCTCTCTTTCCATAATCATGTTTACTAGATTTTTAGGACTGATTTAAAAAGAGTTTAAACTTGAACCAGCATTTGGTTCATATTCTGGAGACAAACATCCCAGAACATGAACTAAATGCTGGTCAATGTTTACGCTGTACAAGATTAAAAAAATACAACTCTATGCTAATCTGGAACACTAGGCAATCCTGGGGCCTTAATACCAAAAATTGCACTTGCTCTACAAGGCCATTTTCCTATCTATTTGTTCATTTGGCATGTTTGTAAGATAGTTGTAAAAAATAAATTATACTCTATTCAACAGGGTATGTCATTAGCTATGTGCTGAGCATGCTGAACTGTATCAACCTCTGCCCTTCAAGTTCTTAATAGCTGTTTACCTATGGATCTACACCTCATCTTTCATGGGTTGTGTTTCCAATAAACATCATGATATCTATGTTACCTTTCACTGATCCTAAGGCTGAGAAACTTCGATCTCCTTCTACAGAAATGGAAACTGCACTGGTTCACTTCTCAGAATGGCTCTGTTACACACAAATTTATTGCAGATGTCTCTTTTGCTCTTTCTAAATTTGTTCTTCCTTGGTTTAGCCCTAGATTTATACCATGTTTTTATTGATCAGTCATGGGTCATTAAATTTTAAACTAGCAGAATTTAATCTCTCTAGTTCTCCAATCTATTTCTGTGGGAAGCATTTGCTTTACTTTTGTCCATTTCACTTTGATTTTTGGCAGCAACTTATCTGTATTATTGATTTCCTGATTTCTGGCAGTGAAACTATTTTATTGGCTTCTAAAGAAAACATCTCCTATCTTCAGCATTTTTTCTATAATGCTTTTTATGCATTGCAGTTGCCTCCATGCTTCTGGGACAACTACAGCTCCAACAAGAACTGCTTCTACTGCCAGTGAAGTGATTAGATCAACTTCTACTGTAATAGTTGATATGCTGATATGCATCAGCATTAGTAATTATGATTGGTAATTATGATGTGGTTACAAAAGAACTGGATGCAAAATATAATTTTGATATCATATACACCTAATTCTGTTTTTACACGATAGATACGTTCCTGAAAAATACGTGTAAAAAAAATTTGTGTAAAAAAAGACATTGTATTTATGGAAGGAAAGACGATTGGTTCCGGATCTAAAAAATCAGTAAAAATAATTAAAAAAAAAAAAAACACAAAAATATTCGTTTTAAGCTTATTATTTTATTTCAACAAAATACACATGTAATAATATGTAATGAAAATGTATTAAAGTAAATTTGTATGCATATGAAATGAATTCTTCATGAACAAAAAAAATCTGTTTTACACATAACAAAATTTTATTCATTTTCACTTTCTGATAATAAACGGCACATACGTTTGCGTACGACTGGAATATCACTAGAAATGTTGTGGACATCGTCTTCTTCCTCTATTAATGAAATTCTTTCTGTGATCTCTTGAGCAAAATCAGCACGAGTCTCCTCTGGTGCTGATGTTTCACCGGTTTTACGAACGAATTCAGTTATTAATCGTTGTGTTCGTGTTTTGGTTAGGCCGTTATATAATTCTCTGTAAGAGGCTGTCAACAATTTCAGTTCAAGTTGAAACTTCTCAGCGCGTTCCTCATTAGGGTCATGTTTGACAAAATGATTACCTAATTTTCTGGCCAGTTCCAGACCTTCTTTTATTAAATCTGCATTTAGAACAGGATCATTTTCTTCATTATCACTATGTTCTGTGGGATAAGGAGTCCCAAGGACAATCTCTAATATTTCATCTTCGCTTAGGGCTTTGTCGGTTAACAATTCATCAATATCTTCAAACGATAGATCATCGAATCCTTCTCCACCAATTTTGTGTGCCATTGTAATGATGTTGGGAAATGCAGTCGTATTAAGGATGATGGGATCTTTGCTTTTTACACATTGTGGCCAAACCGCTTTCCAACACGCATTTAAAGTTGCTGGTTTTAATTCAGTTAACGCTAATCCAACTTGATTGATACAATCCATAATTGAGAATTTCTTTCACACATCAATGACTGTTAGTGTTTCATCATTCAGTTTGTCCAAAACGTGTTGGAATGTTCGTTTTACGTAGTATGTTTTAATTGTCGCAATTATACCTTGGTCTACCGGTTGTATCAAAGATGTAGTATTAGGTGGTAGAAATAAAATTTGTACGTTTGGGTGTTCCAAGACAGGATGGCTGGGTGCATTATCAAGAATCAGAAGAACTTTAAATTCGAGACCTTTCAAATTCATATAACATCTGACTTCTGGGACGAAACATTTGTTGAACCATTCTATAAAGATAGCAGTAGTCACCCAGGCCTTCTTGTTTGCCATCCAGTGAACAGGAAGTTTATTGATATCTACACCTTTCATTGAACGTGGGTTTAGGGCTCGATTTACCAGCAGTGTTTTCAACATACGATCTCCTGAAGCGTTAGAGGAAAATAATAAGGTCACACGATCCTTAGCTACCTTAAAACCACCAGCAGTTTTCTGCAATTTGGCTACATACGTTCTGTTCGGCATTCGTTTCCAGAAGAAACCAGTTTCATCTGCATTCCACACTTGATCAGGAGTGTATCCTCCATCTTCAATAATTTTTGCAAGTTCCTGCGGGAATACTTTAGCAGCCGATTCATCTGCAGATGTAGTTTCACCTTTAATTTTTATATTATGAAGAGTATTCCTTTTAAGAAACCCTGTCATCCAACCTGTACTCGCAGAAAATTTATACTTTCTGTTTAATTGAGATGAAGTGCTTGGCTCCTTTTCTTTAATCTGTCTGTAAATTCTTAGTGCTATTTGCTTGATGGCATTTCCATCTACTGGTACTTTTTTTTTGTGACTGGTCTTCTATCCATATTATCAGAGCCTTTTCCATTTTTTCCTTAACAATATCTCTTGTATACGATGATGAATTAACACTTACTTTTGTTCCAGAACATACCGACTTCCTAATTGCAGCTTCATTTTTCTTAATAGTTCTTACGGTAGCTTCATGTACACCAAAATGCTTTCCTCCAGACGTAGCCCCTTGTCCAGTTGCAAGACGATCTAAAATTTGAATTTTAAGTTCCAAAGAAATCGCTTTCCTTTTCATTTTGGTAATAGGCGAATTATTCGACATTATATAAGGGCTACCGAAAAATATCTCAGTTATAATTAATAAAAAAAGGTATGAAAAATTTGTAAACTTACAATTTATTGACTATCGGCAAAATTAATAAATTTTTATGTGCACAAATTTCACTAAAGATTCTTTCACTTTGAAATAGAGCGTACTACTAAATGTCTTCCGAAGATACAATGCACAAATACCGTAGATGTGCACCAAATTCAGTAAAAACGTTGACGATTCATAGATATCTAGACGTACACATTGGTAAACAAAAGCACGCGTTTCAAAACGCGCACACTAGCTGTTATCCAATCTATTGGTGCGTGTAAAATAGAAATGATACTAATATGCCACAAATTAAAAAAAAAAATTTCTTAGAATTTAGGCAAAAAAAATTAATTGAAATCGTGTTAAATCAAATTCGTGTAAAAAAAGTTCGTGCAAAAACAGAATTAGGTGTACTTGAATTTCAGGAAAGATTTTGACACTGTTGCACATGGAAGACTACTGTACAAATTTGAGCAGAATGGTATTAAGGGTAAGTTGCTACAATGGATAAAAGGATGGTTGAGTGGGAGAAGAGAAAGGGTGGTAATCAATGGGTGCTGCTCTTTGTGGAATAATATTATTAGTGGAGTCCCACAAGGTTCGGTGTTGGGTCCACTGTTGTTTTGTATATTTATCAGTGATATTGATGAAGGTATATCAGGCTTAGTGTCGAAGTTTGAAAATGACACAAAGGTTGGCAGGGTTGTTAATGACAGTAATGGCAGTGTGCTACTGCAACAGGATCTAGAAAATTTGGGAAGAGGGGCTGAGAAGTAGCAACTGAAATTTAGCATTGACAAATACAAAGTACTGCATATGGGTAGAAGTAACCCCAGACGAACGTACCAACTGTGTGGTACTACACTTAGGGTGGTAGAAAATGAAAAAGACCTGGGAGTAATTGTGCAGTCAGATATGAAGTTTTCTAAGCAATACAGACAGGCTGCCAGAGCAGGTCATGGGGTTTTGTCAATGATATACAGGAATTTTGCTAGCAGGGAAAAGGAGGTGATTATCCCTCTGTATAAGGCAATGGTTAGGTCATGCCTTGAGTACTGCATACAGGTCTGGAGGTCTCATTTTACGAAGGATGTAGATTTGCTTGAGCATGTACAGAGAAGGGCAACAAAATTGGTGAGGGGAATGAATGGATCCTCTTACCAAGAGAGGCTTAACTTCTGCAAATTGCAGCGGCTGGAAACTAGGCACTTGCGAAGTGATCTGATTGAGGTGTATAAGGCCTTGAATGGGTTGAGCATGCTGAATTCTAATGGGATTCTTCCGCTTGTTCAGATTATGAACCTAAGGGGGTATAAATTCAAATTGAGGAAAGAGCTGTAGAATAGATATGCGGAAATTTGCCTTTAGCCAGCGGGTGGTTAACTGCTAAAACAAACTTCCATCTGTTGTTGTGAAAGTTGATAGGCTAAATAAATTTAAGGAGGAACTGGACAAACATTTAGAGGGAATGGTTGTGTGACTTTTTATTTTTTATTTATTATTTTTTTTTTTGGCTGATGCTACATAAGTTCATACGCTTGATTCCTTGCATCACATGCCAAGACTACAATACTATTACTATTACCTTATGCCCATAAACAAGTGATTCTACCCCTATGTTGATGTGTCTTTTTTTCTCTCTCTCTCTCTCTCTCTCTCTCTCTCTCTCTCTCTCTCTTTTTTTTTTTTTTTTTTTTTTTTTTAAAGGTCTTAGTCACCGAAATCTCAGGAAATTAAGTGGCAGGACCTGCCAGAGTGAAACAGACTACTGGGTTCCTGGTCTATCTCTACGGGGCATAAGTGGTGCAATGTTGGGTCTCAGCAGGGGCCCAATGGCTAAATAACCTATATAACCAGATGAACAATGGTACACAACACTACACATGAACAACTCCCACACACTTTTAAATCTCTGGCATTTCATAGCGAACTGGCTCACCCACAATGAAGGCAACACAGAGATGGTGGAAACCCCTGGTACTGCATGACAACAACACACTTTACACTTACTGAAGGTACAAGAAGATTTGCTTGTAGCAGAATGACTAGATTTCACAGGCCATTCTGTTATAAACAAAGTTGGCTCACAAATGGGCCATGAAAATCTGTTCCATCAGCATTAGTTCCATTCATTCCTCCATGCAGCAAACTGTGGTCTGTAATATCTGTGACTGTCACATGCCTCGGAGACTTCAGATTTGCACATCTGATATGCTTAATTTTTATTGGATCAGAGTTTTATTTGGATCAGTACATGGTTTGATACTTGATACATCATTAAAGTTGAAAATATTTAGAGTTGTAAACATCAATAAAATAGAACCTGGTGGTCACAGATTTAAAGGGAGAACTTCCAAGGATTGAACTGTCCACCATTGTTACAAATTTCGATATATCTATATACACAAAGAGAGAGAGAGAGAGAGAGAGAGAGAGAGAGAGAGAGAGAGAGAGAGAGTTGTTATAGTCATTTGGTTTTTTTAGGAGCATTAGCAAATAAGGCCATATTGCTCCACGGATATCCCGGAGCAACATAAAATCCAAGGAAATGAAGCCAGTCAACATCGCTGGACAGTGCAGTGTCGAGTCAGTTTGGTGTTACATAAACATTGGGAGATCAAAATTTTAGAGTAGGAGTGTGCTATAGGCCTAATGACTCTGATGAGTATAATAAGAAACTGAACAGGGAAATACAGTGGGCCAGTAAATCAGTGTCTTATAATGGGGGATTTTAATTTCCCAGATATTGACTGGAATTTGTGGATTGGTCACTCACACACTAGCAAGGCTTTTGTGGATTTATTGGATGATTGTTTTCTACATCAGCATGTTCGGGAGGCAACTAGAGGGAGTAATACTCTTGATTTGATTATCAATGGTGATCCTTCATGCATTAAGAATCTTCAGATAAAGGAACCACTAGGTGGCAGTGATCACAGTGTGCTGAAGTGGGATTTACACAAAGAGGTAACTACCATCAGGGTAAAGGGAAGGGTTTTTGCTTTCATAAAGGCGACTACGATGGTCTGAGATAGTATTTAAATTCTATACAGTGGGACCAACTTATGAAGTTATCGACCGCAAATTCAAAATGGGAAGCAATTGGCTTTACATACCAACTAAGAAATATTGTTCAAGGTTTAGGCCTAAATGGATGTCAGATGAACTAATGAGACATATGGCAGAGAAGAAAAATGTATGGGATACATATAAATTAACATGTGACATAGAAGCCTGTGAGGTGCCTCCATAGCCAGGTCGGCAAGAGCAGCAGTGCGTAGCATGCGCTTCTTGATTAGACCTGGGTTCGAGCCCGCGCCCACCAAATACGGAGGATGTAGAAAGGTCAGGGAATGACCACCACATATCCCCGGAGCAAAATGGCCTTAGTTGCTAATGCTCCTAAAAAAAAAACAAATAACAATAACAAGAAGCCTATGATAGATATAAGTTGATCTGTAACCAAGTTACAAAGGAGGTTAGGCAGGCGAAGGCAGATTATGAGAAATCTTTGGCAAAGGATGCAAAGAAAAACAGCAAAGAGTTCTTTACTTATGTAAACTCTAGAAGGAAGGGGATGAATCAGATTGGTCCACTGGATATTGATGGTTCAACAGTTGAGGGTCCTGCTCAGGTGGCTAACAAACTGAACGAGTATTTTGCATCTGCATTCAAACATGAGGAGTTATTCAGCGAGGGGAATGCTAGAGGTGTATTCAACTCTGGCAGTAAGCTGGATAATTTTGTAATAACTGAGAGTAAAGTGGAGGAGAAATTTAAGAAGATAAACACAAGAAGGGCACCTGGAGTGGATGGGATCTATCCAGTTATATTAAAGGAGGCAGCAAAGGAAGTAAGCAAACCCTTAGCCATAATTATGAGAGCTTCCTTGGACTCAGGGGAGGTACCCATAGACTGGAGATGTGCAAATGTGACCCCAATTCACAAAGGAGGATCAAAGGCTGACACAAGTAATTATAGATCTGTGAGTTTGACTTCTTTTCCAGGAAAATTAATGGAGGCACTGGTTAAAGAAGCACTGCAGGATCATCTAGACAAGACTTCAGTTATAGCTTGGACACAGCATGGTTTTGTTAAGGGAAAGTCTTGCCTGACCAATTTGATTGGATACTATGATGCAGTCACAAAAGAACTGGATGAAGGGAATAACTTTGATATTATATACTTAGATCTTAGAAAGCCTTTTGATACTGTTGCACATGGAAGATTGGAGCACATGGAAGACTGCTGCAAAATTGGAGCAGTGTGGCATTGGAGGCAAATTGCTGCTATGGATAAAGGGGTGGTTGAGAGGGAGAAGACAGAGAGTGGTAATCAATAGACACTGCTCATCGTGGACTAATGTTATTAGTGGAGACCCTCAGGGTTCAGTATTGGGTTCATTATTGTTTTCTGTATTTATAAATAATATTGATGACGGTATATCAAGCTTAATGTCCAAGTTTGCAGATGATACAAAGGTTGGCAGGGTTGTTAAGGACATTACTGATGCTATGCTGCTGCAACAGGATCTGGAAAGATTGAGCAGATGGGCTGAGAGGTGGCAAATGAAGTTTAACATTGACAAATGTAAAGTACTACATATGGGAAGCAGCAACCCCAGAGCAACGTATCAACTCTGTGGTACTGCACTGACAGTGGTAGAGAATGAAAAGGACCTGGGGGTAATTGTTCAGGCAGATATGAAGTTCTCTGAGCAGTGCAGATGGGCTGCAAGAGTAGCTCATGGTGTCTTGTCAATGATATACAGGAATTTTTCTAGCAGGGATAAGGAGGTGATTATTCCCTTGTATAAGGCAATGGTCAGGCCACACCTTGAGTACTGTATACAGGTCTGGAGGCCTCATTTCAAGAAGGAAATAGAGCTGCTGGAATGAGTACAGAAAAGGGCAACAAGGTTAGTGAAGGGAAAAAGGGTTGCTCATATTAAGAAAGGCTTAAGTTTTGAAATTACAGTGTCTGGAGACTAGGCATCGGTGAGGTGATCTGATAGAGGTGTATAAAGCCTTGAATGGTTTGAGTATGCTGAATGCTGATGGGATTCTGCCTCTTGCTCAGAATAATCACCTGAGAGGGCATAAATTCAAAATGAGGAAAGACCGATGTAGGAGAGATGTGCGGAAATTTGCCTTTAGCCAGCGGGTAGTTGGTTGGTGGAACAGACTTCCATCCCTTGTTGTGGAAGTTGATAGCCTAAATAAATTTAAGGCTCAGCTGGACAGGTATTTCGAACGAACGGAAGGGTGAAGTGGAAGTTGGGTTTTTTTTTTTTTTTTTTTTTTGGCTGATGCTGTATAAGCTTGCTTTCTTGCATCATATGCCTCTACTAATGCAAATGCTAATGCTAATATGCAGTGATCATTCCCTGACCTTTCCGCATCCTCTGTATTTTGCAGTCACAGGCTCGAACCCCGTCTAATCAAGAAGCGTGTGCTACACACTGCTGCTTCTGCCCACCTGGCTACAGAGGTGCCTAAGAGAGAGAGCACCAGCTAAAAAAAATTCCCTAGTTACCCTGAGAGAGGGGGAGAGGGGGGAGGGAGGGGGAGAGAGAGAGAGAGAGTGGATAGTTTGGTTCTTAGTAATTTTTAACCTCATTTGTTGTTCAGTTTTTCCTTTTTTTTAATATTGTTGTTTTGTTAAAGATTATTATGGCATTCGTTATTGAGAATGTTTAGAAGTAAATATAATGTGGTGAACTTATAGGGAATATAGTGAGAAACTAGCAAATAAAAAAAAAAAGTTTACCATTCCGAGCAGTCTTAATTCATCATCTCTATCTTTTTCAACTTGTCGGCGAGCAAGTATTCCCCTCCACATCTGAAACATTAAATATAAAAAATATAAACTTGGTTTATAAAGAATCTTTACTTACAGAGAAAATTAAATTCCATGTGAGAATTGACAATAACAAACTTCATTTAATTAAACTGAAGCTCAACTTGAAAGCCTAGAATGTGTGCTGTTTTATATTTTGCATCCAAAAAATAAAAAATAAAATAAAATAAATAAATAATTAAAATACCTATTAGAGTTATGGCTATATGACCTTTAGTATTCATTTTGTCAAAGGTTTGACTTTTTGATCTTCATTAATTGTATTAGAATTTGAGAACTATGGAAGTAAAAAAATCAAATCCCTCACATAAGTAGGATGTGTACACGAAATAAACCACATACCCATTCATGTAACACTTTTTTTGAGGACTAACTTTATTAAAATTTATTTAATTTAAAATTTTTAAATTAAAATAATGGTAAAATAATGAGGAATGCACAATCATCTTTATTTCAAATTGATTTAATTTTTTTTTTCTTTTCCAAAAAAAGACAAAATCAATGTTCAAAGTGCATCAAAACACTGTTCAAAATACAAAGTACTGAGTTGCTATTCTGAACAAGGAGTTATTTGTTTTCATTCAAAATAGTGCAATACCTAGTATGAAAGATGAAAGTTTGCACGATTGGACAGCTTAGCTTTTAAAGAAAAGCTAAGTTTTTAAAGTTAAGAAAGTTTTTTAACTTTCTTAACCTTCTAAATCCTGAATAAAACAGGGAAAGATCGATATTAATCTCATCGTAATAAGTTACTGGGTATTCATTTACTAGAAACAGGTCAAACACAGAAAAACAAGTTAGTAATTCTACACAGTACATTACATTTCAGGCATGTTCAACCTCTTAAATGATGAAATAAAAGGTTGGATTATGGTTATCTTTGAAAGTATTCGTAATAGCTAATCATGAACTACCTGAAATCAATATTATCATCAGTTGTTACACTGTTCTCTTGCTGAATTCAACAACAAAGACTTTCTTTGTTTCTTCAAATTACAGAACATCCTGCTATAATGCAAGGTATGTTCAAAAAAAAAAACAGAGCACAGTAGAAATGTATGCTGTAGCATGCATATTTTCATAGAATAGTTCAAAGATAGGTTCCATAAAAGCTACAAACTGCTGTCACTTACCCTACTTTCAAAATCATTTTTAATGATACACATGAGGTCTAGTAGTAAAGTTTCTAAACTGATGCTGTTGCAGTCATATCAAATGAGTCTAAAAATAAATGGAAGGGATATGTAGTAGTTCAAATTTCCTCCAACAGAGACTGTTCAGTAAGCTGACAGGTTGCAAGTAACAACTAGTTTCATTAGTAGCATTAACCTTCTATGTCGCGATTTTGCAACAGTGCAATGAACAAATATCAGATTTTACTTTAATCTAGGAAAATTTGCAACAGAAATTTACTAGTGTGTTTGAATGGAATAAGCAGTTCAAAGACAGATGTGAAAATTCATGATAACCCAAGAAGCGGGCATTCGTCGACCTCTCAAAGTAAGGACAGTTACAAAAGTTTGGATAATTGTGACAAGAGATCATAATGGCTGATAAATTGGATATGAATAAGGCTGATAAGCTGGATATAAATAAGTAATCAATTCATCAAATTCTTTTTTTTTTTTTTAATGTGAACCCCAAACACGAGAGGTATTAGAACCTATAGTACTCAGTACCGTGCTTGGGTTGGAGGTTGAGAAGACGAAAGAAGATATTTGTTGACATTGGACTTGAACTTCTGTAGATTGTAATTTTCAGGAAATATGTATGAAGGAAGGTTGTTCCAGAAAACGGCAGTTGAATGAATAAATGAGGAAGATGAAAAGTTGGATCTGTGGGTTTGAAGTTGGACAGTAAATGGATGTTGGCTGGTGGCGGCACGTGTTCGGACTGTTTTGAAAGAGAGAGCAGGAATTATAGCAGCCAATTCAGAAGAACAGTGCCCATGGAAGTATCTGTAGAAGAGGCATGCAGCAGAAACAGTATGTCTATGAGAAAGCGAGTGGAGAGACTCTGTTAGAGATGAATCATTAATTAACCTAACTGCCCTCTTCTGAATGGAATCAAGAAGCCTGAGTGAGGTTTTGGGAGCACCACCCCAGATGTGGGAACAATATTCCATGGCAGGGCGAATTTGCGATTTATACAGAGTGAGCAGCTGTTTGGAAGAAAAGTAACGCTGAGAGCGAAAGAGAAAACCAAGTTTTTTAGATGCAGAGGAAGCAATATTTGTAATGTGCTTGTGCCAAGAGAGATTACAAGTCAGGGTAATCCCCAAAAGAGATATATCATTTTGCCTAGAAATCGGAGTGTCACTAAAGATAAGCATAGGAGCAGAAGAATCCTTTTTGCGAGATATAAGATAAGACTGAGTTTTAGAAGGTTTGAAATCAACTAAGTTGTCTTTGCCCCACTGGAGAATTACCTGAAGATCGGCATTTAAGGAATTGGTAGCAGATTTTCAAGAAGTTGAAACTGATTGAGCAGGACAAGGTTTCTCAAAAGGCCTAAAATGTTTTGTTTGTAGAAGTCCAGGATCAAAATGATGCTGATTATATTTTTTAACAAACAGGGTGTGATCCACAAGGAATTTGTACCTGAAGAGGAGGGAGTCAATGCTGTGTTCTATATATAGCTGATTCAAAAACTATTGAAGCTCAATTCCGTGGTGAGGCTGCAATTTCAAGAGAAAGTAGCTGGTTCTTGTTGCATGGCAATGCCCGTGCCTGTTCCACATTTGTTGCAAAGATGAAACGTTTCACTGTTCTGATAAACCATTCACCCTCTCTCCCAGTCTAACACCAGTGGATTTCCTTTTTCCCGAGGTGAAAACTGTTCTTAACGGAAAGAGATTTTGGGCTGTTCAGGACATTGTGGGGTAGAATTTTTCTTAGCCTGCTCTGGGCTTGTTACCATGTGCGACTTCTTCTACAGGGATGGGATACACTTAAATAGAAAAGGTGCAAGAATATTTGCTATTGCTATCGAGGCAGTGTTAGGTGGGTTGGTAACCTGCTAGCTTAGATACAATAGCCACTGGCAGAAGTGAAAGTGGTTCTTGCACTGCTTCTATTCAAATGTGCAGCAGCCAGGGAAACAAGGTGAGGAGGGATTTCAGAAACTGTTGCAAGTCATAGTGGAACAAGTAAATACATGGGCCATGTTAGGATAGATAAGAATAAGAACAGGTGCATGTATACTTGCATGTACACCAATGCTAGGAGTTTAATAAATAAATTTAATGAATTTGAGATGTTGGTCAAAACATCAAAGGCAGATATTGTTAGAATATCAGAGACATGGTGTCACACAGATATAAAAATTGGAATTTGGGGAGTACAGTGTGTACAGAAAGGATAGACAGGATAGGAAGAGGGGGGGGGATTATGCTATTAGTTAAGGAACACATAAAATCTAAGGAAGTGCAGCCAGTTGATCAGTTTGATGTGAAATAAGCAGTGGGAAAGAAAAATTGAGAATAGGAATGTGTTATAGGCCTAATGACTCTGTTGAGTATAATGAACAACTGTACAGAGAAATAGAATGCGCCAGTAAATCAGAATGTCTTGTAATGGGGGATTTTAATTTCCCAGATATTGACTGGAACTTGTGGGTTGGTCACTTGCACACTAGCAAGACTTTTGTGGATTTATTGAATGACTGTTTTCTAGATCAGCATGTTCGGGAGGTAACCAGAGGGAGTCATACTCTTGATCTGATTATCAGTATTGATTCTTCATGCACTAAGAATCTGCAGATAAAGGAACCGCTAAGTGGCAGTGATCACAGTGTGCCAATGTGGGATTTACTCAAAGAGGTAACCACCATCAGGGGTAAAGGGATGGGTTTTTGCTTTCATAAAGGTGACTATGGTGGTCTGAGACAGTTTTTAAATTCTATATGGTGGGACCAACTGACGATGTTACCAACAGCAAATTCTAAATGGGAAGCATTCAAAGAATTAATCTTGGAATGCTACTAGGCTTTTCATACCAACTAAGAAATATTGTTCCAAGGTCTAAATGGATGTCAGATGAACTAATGAAACATTAGCATTAGCATTAGTAGAGGCACATGATGCAAGAAAGCAAGTTTATACAGCATCAGCCAAAAAAAAAAAAAAAAAAACTTTCCCATTTCACTCATCCAATGTTTGTCTAGTTCTACCTAGAATTTATTTAAGTTATCAACTTTCACAATGACAAATGGAAGTTTGTTCCAGCAATCAACCACATGGACTGAGCTCAATCCACATCATGGATTGAGCATGCTAAAGGCAAACTTCTGCACATCTATTCTACACCTGTCTTTCCTCAGTTTGAATCTATGCCCCCTCAGGTTTGTAGTGTGAGCAAGAGGAAGAATCCCATCAGCATTAATGATGCTCAATCCATTCAATCAGATCACCTCGCATGTGCTAGCCTCCAGAAGCTGCAATTTGCAGAACTTAAGCTTTCTTCATAAGAGCACCCCACTGTTCCCTTCACCAGTCTTGGTGCCCTTTTCTGTACTCATTCTAAGTGGTCAAGGCAGTGGTCAATTTGCAGAACTTAAGCTTTCTTCATAAGAGCACCCCACTGTTCTCTTCACCAGTCTTGGTGCCCTTTTCTGTACTCATTCTAAGTGGTCAAGGCAGTGGTCAAGCCACACCTTTAGTACTGCATAATACAAGGGGATAATCACCTCCTTATCCCTGCTAGAAAAATTCCTGTATATCATTGAGAAGACACCATGAGCTACTCTTGCAGACTGCACTACTCGGAACTCTTCATATTTTCTTGCACAATTACCCCAGATCCTTTTCATTCTCTACTACTGTCAGTGTAGTACCACCCAGTTGATAAGTTTCTCTCTTGGGTTACTGCTTCCCATATGTAGTACTTTACATTTGTCAATGTTAAACTTCATTTGCCACCTCTCAGCCCATCTGCTCAACTTTTCTAGATCCTGTTGCAACAGCATAGTGTCATTAACAACCCTGCCAACCTTCGTATCATCTGCAAACGCAAACTTTAAGCCTGATATACCATCATCAATATCATTAGCATTAGCATTAGCATTAGTAGAGGCATATGATGCAAGAAAGCAAGCTTATGCAGCATCAGCCAAAAAAAAAAAAAAAAACCCACTCCCATTTCACCCCTCCGTTCGTTCGAAATACCTGTCCAGTTGAGCTTTAAATTTGTTTAGGCTATCAACTTCAACAACAAGTGATGGAAGTCGGTTCCACCAACCAATTAATATATACAAAAAACAACAATGGACCCAATACTGAACCTGGGGGAAACCACTAATAACATTAGTCCATGAAGAACAGTGTCCATTGATTACTACTCACTGTCTTCTCCCACTCAAGCATCCCTTTATCCATAGCAGCAATTTGACCTTAATGCCATACTGCTCCAATTTGTACAGTAGCCTTCCATGTGCAACAATATCAAAACCTTGCTAAGATCCAAATATATGATATCAAAATTATTCTTTGCATCCAGTTCCTTTGTGACCACATCACAGTATCCAATCAAATTGGTCAGACAAGACTTCCCCTTAACAAACCCATACTGTGGCCGAGCTATAACTGAAGTCTTATCTAAATGATCCTGCAGTGCTTCTTTAACCATTGCCTCCATTAATTTCCCTGAAACAGAAGTTAAATTAACAGGTCTGTAAATACTTGTGTTACCCTTCGATTGTCCTTTGTGAATTGGGGTCACATTTGCACATCTCCAGTCCATGGGTACCTCCCATAATTACGGCTAAGGGTTTGCTTACTTCTTTGCTGCCACTTTAATATAAATGGATACATCCAATCCACCCCAGGTGCTTTTCTTATGTTTATCTTCAACAATTTCTCCTCCACTTTGCTCTCAGTTATTCCAAAATCACTGCCAGAGTTCAATTCACCTCTGGCATTTCCCTCCCTGAATAACTCCTCATGTGTGAATGTAGATGCAAAATACTCATTTAGTTTGTTAGCTACCTGAGCAGGATCATCAACAGTTCAACCATCGATATCAAGTGGACCAATCTGATTCATCCCCTTCCTTCTAGAGTTTACATAAGTAAAGAACTGTTTGCTGTTTTTCTTTGCATTCTTTGCCAAAGATTTCTCGTAATCTGCCTTTGCCTGCCTAACCTCCTTTGTGACTTAGTTACAGTTGTTGTTGTTATTTGGTTTTTAGGAGCATTAGCAACTAAGGCCATATTGCTCCGGGGATATGCAGTGGTCATTCCTTGACCTTTCCACATCCTCCGTATTTGGTGGCTCACGGGCTCGAACCCCGGTCTAATCAAGAAGCATGTGCTACACACTGCTGCTCCTGCCCACCTGGCTACGGAGGCCTTGGTTACAGATCTGCTTATATCTATCATAGGCTTCCATGTCACCTGTTAATTTATATGCATCCCATGCATTTTTTTTCTCTGCCACATGTCTCATCATTCATCTGACATCCATTTATACCTAAACCTTGCACAGCAGTTCTTAGTTGGTATGAAAAGCCTAGTAGCTTCCAAGATTAATTCTTTGAATGCTACCCATTTTGAATTTGCTGTTGGCAACATCATCAGTTGGTCCCACTGTATAGAATTTAAATACTGTCTCAGACCACTATAGTCACCTTTACGAAAGCAAAAACCCTTCCCTTTTCCCCTGATGGCAGTTACCTCTTTGAGTAAATCCCACTTCAGCACACTGTGCCACCTAGTGGTTCCTCTATCTGCTCATTCTTTATGTATGAAGAATCACTACTGATAATCAGATTAAGAGTATCATTCCCTCTACTTGCCTCCTGAACATACTGATTAGAAAACAATCATCCAATAAATCCACAAAAGCTTGAACAACTCACAAATTCCAGTCAGTACCGGGGAAATGAAATTAAAATTCCTCATTATAAGACATTCTGATTTACTGGCCCACTTTATTTCTCTGTACAATTGTTTATTATATTCATCAGAGTCATTAGACCTATAACACACTCCTACTGTCAATTTCGCTTTCCCAGTGTTTATGTCACACCAAACTGACTCAACGCTGCACTTTCCAGCCATTTAAACTGGCTGTACTTCCTTGGATTCTATTTGTTTCTTAATTAAATGCATAACCCCTCCTCCCTTCTTATACTGTCTGTCTTTCCTGTACATATTCTACTCCCCCAAATTCCATTTCTGCATTACTTATATCTGTGTGACACCACATCTCTGATATCCCAACAATATCTGTCTTTGATGTTTTGACCAATGTCTCAAATTCATCAAATTTATTTACCAAACCCCTAGCATTTTGTGTACACGCAAGTATACATGCACGTGTTCCTATTCTTGGCTACCCTAACACAGTCCATGTATTTGCTTGTTCTGCAATGACTCCCAGCAGTCTTTGAAATCCCTTGCACCTTGTTTTCCAGGCTGCTGCTCATTCCAATAGAAGCAGTGCAAGAATCACTTTCACCTCTGCCAGCGGCTACTGTTAATCTATTAGTCCATATATCCCCCAAGCTAGCAATTTTCCGACCCACCTAACACTGCTTTGATAGCATCAGCAAATATTCTTGCACCCTTTCTATTTAAGTTTATCCCATCCCTGTAAAAGCACTCTCTCCTGTTAACAAGCACAGACCAGGCTGAGAAAAATTCTACCCCTTGAGCCTTCCACAATCTCTCTAGGGCCAAATTGATCGACAAGGCTCTCATCATATACTCACTCCTGTTGTGTCTGGGCAGAATTGCAGACACTTTCAAATTCACTCTAACTCACAACTTTTTTTCAAGATTGACCTGTACTTGTTAAGTAATTCCCCTGGTGTCCTACTCTTAATATCATTAATACTAACATGTACAAAAATATCACTTTCTTAATAGCATTCTCTTGTTCAACGAAGTTTGTCAAACCCCTTCCTCCTGATTTCAGGGCTGTGGTCAGCCTCTTGATAGCTGACTTCAGGTGGTGTTGGCAGCACTTGGTCGTTATTATTCTGATCAATCTCATAATCTCCTTCCGCTTGGTGTTGGTCCAATCTATAATCCTGAAGAAATAAGGCAGTACTAGGACTGCACAGATGTTTATGGCTTTGACCATGTTCCCCCTTTTCAGTTTAGATTTTAGCAGGCTGCTCAGCACTGGTCTTCAGCTGATAGTTTCAGCTGACTGGATGTCCTTGATGGAATCCATGGTTCTTGCATTTATCTAGGCCAAATTACATAAAGTGACATTACAGTTTAACAATAATAAGCCACAATCCACTCATTATTTATATGTTTCTAAAACACCTACACATTTACAGTTCAAATTTGCCTATGATTGTCATTGTTGTAAACAGTATGATGTATTATACTACATTAATTTATTTCTCTGTTTTTTATTTTTTTGTATTTGAAATAATAACAGAAATAAAAATTTCATTTATTAATATGAATACAATCACTGTTTTATATGATATATTCATGTTTCCATGATACCCATGTGTTGACCAATTGTCCACCAACCAATTTCTGCTGATCTGTGTGTGTGTGTGTGTGTGTGTGTGTGTGTGTGTGTGTGTGTGTGTGTGTGTGTGTGTGTGTGTGTGTGTGTGTGCACATTAAATATTGCAAGGTGCAAAGGAAGAAAGGAATTTTGAAAAAAAAAAAAAAAAAGTTTTTTTAAAAGAATTAATGAATTAACATTGTTACTATGATAAGTATACACAAAGGCAGTAGAAACATAATCAAGTGAAAAATAACATTGTAAGTTTCAATTTTGTGAAGAAGTCAAGATATAAGGCTTATTTACTTAGTATGAATACCTTCTGAATTCTAAGTGCTGCATCATCAACATAAAGAGATGGCTTTTCTCTCCTTATAGTAAATTTCTTATCTTCTTCCTCCTTCCTTTTTTTTTCCAGTGCTTCCTGAAACCTTAATCTTCCTTGGCGAGCTCGTTCATGAATTTGAATAAGTTTCACTGCTTCTTCAATGTTTGTTACTAATTCTTCCTGAAAGATATATAGTCTTCATAAATTATATACAAATACACATCTATATACTTTTTTATGTAATTTAGCAAATATATCTAAGAATTACTTTGGTACTTCTATTAGCTAAAACATGTATAAAAGGTAGCAAAGTAGCTTCCTGAAATATATACATGGCTATTTCATAATCCATTCGTCAACAGCAAATAACTAGGTAACTATGGTAACAAAGCACATATTGTAATCAGATATGGAGTGAGATATTTTTAGATAGGTGGCAGAGGTTCACTGAGACAGGCAATGGTAGTTGAGCAGCAGTACAACATTAAACTTTTTCTTTTTTAGAAGAATACGCTTTTATTTTGGTTACTGTATATTCAAGTCATGTTTACAATACAAAATGACCAGATAAGACTGCAGCAAAAAATGAGAATTGAATTTTTACAATTTATGAATGTATTCTTCATACAGTTTGTTCCTAAGCATGAAGGCACAATGCATTAAAATTCTACCACAACAAACTCACTAAAAAAAAAGAGAACAAATACATGTTTTGCATGAGTAGGATAAACATTTCCAGCACATTCTATAGCATTTTAAATTAAATTCTGTATTTGTTTTTAATAAAATTTTGTTGCATTACAAACTGAATTTCATTTTAATTAGTTAAACCTGCACTGTGTGTGTGTGTGTGTGTGTGTGTGTGTGTGTGTGTAACACACACACACACACACAAAAAAGAGATTTGATGCAAATATTCTTCAAGAACTAGAAATAAGTGTTAGAAAGGACACAATACATTTAAATTCCATTAAAGGGCAGAGTTTTTTTTTTAATTACTTTCCTGGCTTATCTGTATATAATACAGGAAAGCATGCTGACTCAAACTATATTTGCTAATATGGGGTACATATACTGCACATTTTGAGATCTAGATGATTTGCCAAACTATTGTAGCATAGTGCTTTTCCCTTAAAACAATATCACGTTATGCTATGAAATTTTTTTCTACAGCTATAATATTAACCCCAGGGGCTCACATTCGGTGAGTATGGGCTTGGCACACCCAGGGTCCTGAGCTGAATATCATCATTCTTCTATTTCTTGGTGATTCCCTTCCACTTCTCTCTCTCTCTCTCTTTCTGGGTAACTCAGGATTTTTTTTTTTTTTTTTTGGCTGGTGCAGCAAAAGCCTCAGGCTTCCTTGCACTATACAGCTAATGATGATAATAATATGGCTACTCTAGACCAGATGGCTCTACTTTCATCAATTCAATAATATCAACATGTACATTATTTTTCAGGTGAATGCATAAGTAAAGATTTCATTGACTAGCATTGGAATTTTGTTTTTGCCATTTCATTAATGTCAAATATGATGATAAAATAATGTTTCAGCATTTTACATGATGTATCAATTTAGTAGTCAGGCGAGTTCATGAAGTTTATGAGATGTATGTCAAATTAACAGTGTCCAGTTTCTTTATATTGGTTACAGGTTACAGATTTACATATAGTTTTATGGGAAATAAATACAGCTCACTGGTTAAAACATACCAATGAAGGTGAATTACACGAAGGTACATCCTCCTTGAAAAAAATCAGCCAAATATAAATGCAAATGTTCTGATGAGCATTTAGTGCTTAGATTTATGTGTGTAGGTCCTAAAGATGACCCAGAGATTAAAAATTTGTGCTATGTTATGGAGTATTATTGAAGGAGTCCATGATACCAACAAATTATGTTGACATTTAGGAAAAAAAACATAAGGAATGAATAAAAATTGTGTAATTCTTTAAAGAAAGAATGTGAACAAGTAAACAATTAATGCAGAAAAATGCAACTAGCTGCAAAAATGAAAATATCATTTGTGTTGTACTAAATATATCTACTGATAAAAAAAAACACTCATACTTAAGTAGTGCTTATTTTACCAGCTAAAAACAAGATGGCATGAGAAAAATTGGGAGATAAAGTAAAGAAAAATTTCAATTTCATATCATTTCTGAATGACACCATCAATAAAGAATTAATTTTGTTGAAAAACAAATGAGAACAGTTAATTTTGAGGATTTGTGCAGGTGAATACTCTTCAACCAGATAAAAGCATAGGCATTTCCAATATCACTTATTTCTCAGTTATACAAGATATGATCTGGTATGATTATGAAGTGAATAAAAAACTCAGTAAAGATTGGGCATGGGCAATGTTAGAAATATACACAGGCCTCATTGTTCCACTACTTTCAACTACTGCATACATAGAGAGTTATTGGTTTCTAAATACACACTAATTGAACCAAAAGTGGTTTCATTAAGGCTCATCCACTTAGATTATTTGAAAATATTTGCCAAAGAAATGGGTAGCAAGCACAAATAGCTCTTGTCACATTCTAGTTATCTCAAAGAAACATGCTGACATAATTATTTAAACTGAGAGAAGACACCTGAATATTTTCATAAATATGCCAAATACACAGTATAAATATGCCAAGAATACTCATTCCCAGTGTGCATTTCAATGACTTTTAATGGCTAACTGTTAATAACATGCATGGTTGATATTTTCACAGACCGAATGTACTTTATTGGACCTAAACAGTACAAAGAGTAACTTTAACTGAACCACAAGTAGAAGACAAAGCTGAAGTTATTATCAGCTATTTCCAACAACTTATTTATATTAAAAGGCTTTCTGAAGATTTCTATATGTAGTAGTAGTAGTAGTAGTGGCATGTGATGCAAGAAAGCAAGTGTATGAGCTTATGCAGCATCAGCCGAAAAAAAAAAAAAAAAATCACACCATTTCCCTCCAAATGCCTGTCCAGTTCCTCCTTAAATTTATTTAACCTATCAACTTCCACAACGACAGATGGAAGTTTGTTCCAGCAATTAACCACCCGCTGGCTAAAGGCAAATTTCCGCACATCTATTCTACATGTCTTTTCTTAATTTGAATTTATGCCCCCTTAGGTTCATAATCTGAACAAGTGGAAGGATCCCATCAGAATTCAGTGTGCTCAACCTATTCAAGGCCTTATACACCTCAATCAGATCACCACGCAGGTGCCTAGTCTCCAGTCACTGCAATTTGCAGTGACTGGAGACTAGGCACCTCTTGTCTCTTGGCACAACTTAAGCCTCTCTTGGTAAAAGGATCCCTTCATTCCCCTCACCAATCTTGTTGCCCTTCTCTGGACATGCTCAAGCAAATCTATATCCTTCCTAAAATGAGGCCTCCAGACCTATGCAGTACTGAAGGCATGGCCTGACCATTGCAGGCGCCTCCGTAGCCAGGTGGGAAGGAGCAGCAGTGCGTAGCACACGCTTCTTGATTAGACCGGGGTTCGAGCCCGTCACCACCAAATATGGAGGATGCGGAAAGGTCAGGGAATGACCACCGCATATCCCGGAGCAATATGGCCTTAGTTGCTAATGCTCCTAAAAATCAAATAACAAACAAACAGCCTGACCATTGCCTTATACAGAGGGACAATCACCTCCTTTTCCCTGCTAGCAAAATTCCTATATATCATTGACAAAACCCCATGACCTGCCCTGGCAGCCTGTCTACATTGCTCAGAAAACTTCATATCTGACTGAACAATTACTCCCAGGTCTTTTTCATTTTCTACCACCTTAAGTGTAGTACCACACAGTTGGTAAGTTTCTCTTGGGTTACTTCTACCCATATGTGAAATTAAATAAAAGAATTTGATGAATGTAGAAAGAGATTTGAGAATTTAACCTTCCAGCATCATAGCAAACTCTTATAAACCGGGCTCACATCTGGTAAGTATGGGCTTGGCACACCCAGGGTCCTGAGCTGGATATCATTATCATTATCTCTCTCTCTTTCTCTCTCTCTCTCTTTCTCTCTCTTTCTCTCTCTCTCTCTCTCTCTCTCTCTCTCTCTCTCTCTCTGGGTAACTCAGGAATTTTTTTTGTCTGGTGCAGCATAAGCCTCATATTTCCTTGCACCATATGGCTAATAATAATGTCAGCCAGAATAACACCAGATTTTGCATGATGGATAAGAAAGCTTCAAATGAACAAATTTTTAGCCAAGTTTAACAATTTTTTTAATTCAGAATCTAAAATTTATTGATATGCTGGTGGGGGTTCTGTTTAATGATTAAAAATGGCAGTCAGCAGCTGAATAAACTTTGAGAGCAGTTGACATAGTAGTGTACTGCATCCTTCCTTGAACTCATTTAGCATATACACAGTGCAACATAAATATAAATTGAGCACTGATGAGCATTTTTAATGCTCACATTATAAGCAAAAGTAAAATTTTCCCAATTTTTTATATATGCACACATTGACAAAAAGATATGAACTATTAACATGTATATTCCATTGTACAAGGCAATGATTAGGCTCCATCTTGAGTACTGCGTACCATATGAGTCTGGAAGCCTCATTTTACGAAGGATATAGATCTGCTGGAATAGGGTTATTTTAGGTGCAGAGAAGAACAACAAGATTGGTGAGGAGAATAAAAGACTGATCTTACCAATAATGACTTCAGTTCTGCAAATTGTGGCATCTGGAGACAGGCACCTATGAGATGAGGTGATATGATAGATGCATTTAAAGCATTGAATAGATTGAGCAAGCTCAATGCTGATGGCACATAATGGGACATAAATTCTAATTGAGCAAGGATGGGTGCAAGACAGATGTGTAGTTTAGCTTCAGCAAACATGTCATTGATTGTTGGAACAAACTTCCATCTATTATTGTGGAAGTGGGTAGTTTGAATAAATTCAAGAAAGAACTAGACAAATTATTGGAGAAGATAGACAGGTGATGTACAAAGGTTGGTTTTTTTTTTTTTTTTTTTTTTTGGATGATGCTTTATAACCTTGTTTTCTTGCATATTTGTGACTACACACACACACACACACACACACACACAAAACATAAATGAGTCATACATGTTATTAAATACCGATATCAAGTGCCAACAAAGCAGGTTCATGCCCTGTCACTAATATTCACAACAGAATTTAAAATGTTCTTAACTGAATGTCCTTTACTTCTTCCTTTCATTATTCAGATCTCTATATGCAGAATACATCTTATTAGAAAGAGACATTACAATTTTTGGTTGAACTCTTTACAGGTACCTTTTATGGATTGTCATCTAACATTTAAGGATAATCAGTTACAGGTTTCTTCTTAGGTACAAGAGATTAACTGGCTTTTTTCATTTATTTAGAGGAGCATCCTAATTATTTATCTTATTTCAATCATTTCCAGGACATTTTTCGATTTTAACAATTTGAATGAAGTCCTACAGTTTGAGTTACTCCCAGGCTTGCAATCTTTACTAAAAAAGATTGGTTAATATATCAAAGTTTGTTCTTTATTTCCTTTATTCTAAGTTTTCCTTGCTTAATTTTTCTTTGTTTTTAAAGTAAATTTTTATGTAGTTTTAAAAAAGAAAGATAATTTAAGATGATCATTCCTTCAATCAAAAAAAGATTAAGAATAACCTACCTTTTCAGGTGGAAAATATTTTTCAAAAATTTCTTGCAAAATAGAACGCTTTTCCTTTTCTTCTTCTGATTTTTCACCTGAATAATACCAAGGAACAGGAATTTCTAACTCTTCCTGAAAAAAGTGGCATAAATTAACTTATAATTTACAATTCAAGTTTGAAATCTGATATCAAATAATAAAAAAGGACAGTCAAATTTAAATAATGAGAATCTATAAACTCTATAGAATAATTAGTAGATAATGGAAAAGAAAATATATACAGCCTTATATGAAGGTATGTTTCTAAGATGTAATCACATAAAAGGATGAGGTCTCACTAAACTGACAGTTTAGTTTGTAAGAAGGCATGAATTTCAGGCATGAATAATCTAGAAAAAATTTAACAAGAAGCTGCAGTATGAACATTTGAAGAACTAAATGTTATAGTTATTACAGTCTATGAGTATTTAATTACAGAGGAAATCACTTCCTTGTTGTTTATTATGCACAATATATGATGAGATGATATCCATTGTAACTAAATTGGTTATAATTATTATTACATTAAAATCCACAAATTGGTTTGACTTGATTATGGTTTGCTTATAGCAATTCCTGTAACAAGATAGGTACATTCAATGCAAAGCAAAAACACATTAACTAAGAATATTTAAAACGGTCAATTCATAAGTAATACCTCTTTGGCCATAAAAGTATAAAGCATTGTCTTTACAATGGATAAAAAGTTGAAATTTATATTACTTATTAAACAAACATTGGGAAGCATATATATATATATATATATATATATATATATGCTTCCCAATGCATATATATATATATATATATATACTATGTATTTACCTTGTTTATCAATACATTTTTGCTATCATTTTTTCCAACTCATATATGCACTGTGGTAAAGAATGGACCCTGCTGAGGCAGCCTGTTGCTGCCTCTTTCAGCTTCTCATTACTCAAAAAGTGGTTTCCACAATTAAATCTCATCCTGTGTCTAGACAGAAAAAAAAAATTGGCTAAGGTAAAGAAAGTAAAGCTTGAAACCCTCCCGAAGTGAAGAGGGGTAACCTGACCTTTTTCTTTAGAATCACTAATTGAATCACGAACAGTCATATTGGAAGTTCTGGCATCGTAAAAAATGTTCGTAACGTAGTTTCACTGGTAAACTTTTTCGAAAATTGCCGTTCTTCTCATGTGGGCTTCCTTTGCCTTTTTTCTTTTTCTTAATAAACAATTTATCCACTAGTCCACCAGTGATTCTAAAGAAAAAAGGTTAGGTTATCCCCTCCACTTTGGGAGGGTTTCAATCTCCCATGGAATTCAATTTCTACTCCTGACCGATAACACCCACCATCTGTTTACCAAGTGAGCAACAATACAAATGCCGTTATGGCAAAATACTTTTACCGGTAAATTTCATCGAACTTTTGCGTGCTTCTCGTGCAGGCTTTCTTTACCTTTGCCAAAAAATCAAATGGAGCCAAGTTCAAGCCATATGCAGCATGAAGCAAAACTCTATATCAGGTCTGAAATTTTCACTTGAGTCATATGGGCAGTGTGTGGCCTGGCATTATTATGATGTAATATTATTTGTTGCCCTATTTGAGTTTATAATCCTATTCAGCTTATCAATTATTTGGCAATATCTTTATTTATAATCTGACCTTTATCTAAAAAAAACCAACCAAAGTTGAGCCTTTTCTGTCCCAAAAATAAAATGCCCATAATTTTTTTTGTGATGATGTACCCCCAGGGGCTCACATCTGTTGAGTATGGGCTTGGCATACCCAGGGTCCCGAGCTGGATATCATTCTTCTCTTTCTTGGTGATTTCCTTCCTTCTCTCTCTCTCTCTCATCAGGGTAATTCAGAATTTTTTTTTTTTTTTTTTTGCCTGGTGCACCATTGGCCTCAGGCTTCCTTGCCACATATTTCTTTTTTTTTTTTTTATGTAAACCCCAAACATGAGAGGTATTAGACCCTATAGTAGTTAGTACTGTGCTTGGGTTGGGTTGGAGGTTGAGAAGCCGAAAGAAGATATTTGTTGACATTGGACTTGAACTTCTGTAGACTGTAATTTTCAGGAAATACGTATGAAGGAAGGTTGTTCCAGAAAATGGCAGTTGAATGAATAAACGAGGAAGATGAAAAGTTGGTTCTGTGAGTTTGAAGTTGGACAGTAAATGGATGTTGGCTGGTGGCGGCACGTTTTCGAACTGTTTTGAAAGAGAGAGCGGAAATTATAGAAGCCAATTCAGAAGAACAGTGCCCATGGAAGTATCTGTAGAATAGGCATGCAGCAGAAACAGTACGTCTATGAGACAGCAAGTGGAGAGACTGTTAGAGATGAATCATTAATTAACCTAACTGCCCTCTTCTGAATGGAATCAAGAAGCCTGAGAGAGGTTTTGGGGACACCGCCCCAGATGTGGGACCAATATTCTATGGCAGGACGGATTTGCGATTTATACAGAGTGAGCAGCTGTTTGGAAGAAAAGTAAAGGCGAGAGCGAAAGAGAAAACCAAGTTTTTTGGATGCAGAGGAAGCAATATTTGTAATGTGCTTGTGCCAAGAGAGATTAGAAGTCAGGGTAATCCCCAAAAGAGATATATCATTTTGCCTAGAAATCGGAGTGTCACTAAAGATAAGCATAGGAGCAGAAGAATCCTTTTTGCGAGATATAAGACAAGACTGAGTTTTAGAAGGGTTGAAATCAACTAAGTTGCCTTTGCCCCACTGGAGAATTACCTGAAGATTGGCATTTAAGGAATTGGTAGCAGATTTTCGAGAAGTTGAAGCTGATTGAGCAGGGCAAGGTTTCTCAAAATGGAAAGTAGAATGCAACGTGCTATCATCGGAAAAACTATGGAAGATCATTAATATACAAGAGGAAAAGAGTGGGGGAAAGAACTGAACCTTGGGGGACACCGGCATTAGTCGAGAAGTTAGAAGACAGAGAGCCATCTACCATCACCCTCAGTGAGCGATCAGAGAGAAAACTGGATAACCAATTACAAGAAACAGTTGGCAAACCATAAGATGGAAGCTTCTTTAGAAGACCTTTATGCCAAACACGATCGAAAGCCTTTGAGATGTCAAGAGCAACTACTTGCGTTTCACCGAAACTTTCCACAGAATTAGTCCATAAATGCGTAACATAAGCCAGAATATCACCAGTGGATCGACACTGACGGAATCCATACTGGCGATCGTTGATCAGACGGAAAGTTTCTAGGTAGTTTAAGAGTTGGCAGTTAATTGTTTTCTCCATTACTTTAGAAAGAGTAGAAGTAATGGCAATGGGACGATAATTGGATGGGAGGGATTTGTCACCCTTTTTAGAAACTGGCTGGATATGAGCAAATATCCAAGCAGAAGGAAAAACACCTTTGGAATAAGAAAGTGAAAAAAGGTGACAAAGAATAGGAGTAAGTTCAGGAGCACAGGTTTTGAGAATAAGTGGAGAAATACCATTGGGACCAGGAGCTTTCTTAGCATCAAGATTCGTCAAAATCCTTCTGACATCCTTTTGACGGAAGACCACAAGAGGCATTGAATGGAGCGTGTTGGGAATGGTGGGAGGTGTTTTACCAAGATCATTAATACAAGAGTTGGAAGAAAAAAGGAATGCTAGTAGGTCAGCTTTATCCTTGGCTAAAGCGACAACAGAACCATCTGCTTTGGACAGAGGTGGGAGCAGAGATGGGCAAAAGTTGGGGCCAATAGCTTTGGCAAGAGACCAGAATGCTTGGCTACCATTAGGGCAAGAAGCAAGTTTTCTACTCTTAGCCTGTTCAAACTCTAGTTTGGACTGATTAATAACTGCTTTACAACTGTTGCGAGCTTTGGTGTAGGTAGAAAATGAAACTGAAGAATTAGAAACAAGCCAATTACGGTATGCAACATTCATCTCTTGAACAGCTTTAGCACATTTATTGGAAAACCAAGGTTTAGGTAAACTATGAGATTTTAAAGTGAAATGTGGGATAATGGATTCCATTCCTGCAAGAATAATTTTACTGACACGATCTGAGCAAACGTTGACATCAGAAGTTTTGAAACAGTAATCCGACCAAGGAAAAGAAGAAAAGAAATCTCACAGGTCATTCCATTTACCATTCTTGTAATGCCAAACAACATGAGGTTGGGAATAGCCATGAGATAAAGGCTCCATTGGAGAAGAGACAATCACCAGCTGTGATCTGAAGTGCCAAAAGGACCTCGCACTTCAACCGTGTACTTAGAAGGGTTGTTTGTGAGAAAAAGGTCAAGCGTGTTGGCTGTATGATTAGGATTGTCCGGTATTCTTGTAGGTAAATGAACAATCTGTGCAAGGTCATTAGTAATTGCAAAAGCCTCAGCATCTCGACCAGCTGGGTTGGTGTGACTAGAAAACAGAAGTCAGCTGGAGTTGTGAACATTAAAATCACCAAGGAAAATTACCTCACTGTTAGGAAAGTTGGACTGGAGAAAGTCAAGTCAAAGAGCTCCAAGTGATTAGCGGAGTTGGGAGAACAGTAGAGACAACAGATGAATTTGACACAATGAGGTAGAGAGATTTTAAGCCAGAGAAGATCAAAGAGAGGAGATTTCAAGTTGCCAAGTCTCTGACAGGGAATATCAGAATGGACATATGCACAAGTACCACCTTTGAGGCGAAAGGAATCATATAGTGAATAATTTGGGCATCTGAGATGAGCAGTAGTTGAATCAACCGATAACTGAGATTCTGTCAGAAAGAGTACATGGAGTTTGGCAGACTGCAAGTGGAAATGGACATCGTTGAGATTAGAATTGAGACCACGTATATTTGTGAAATGAATTAGGAAGTGCTTGGGAGGTTTAGATCTTTTCATAGATAAGCTTACTCTATTAGTCTGACAATTCATGGTGTATTCAATAGTAAGAAAAAGTGGGTGGGACATGCTGTATGAAATAATGAAATTTTTGGATATGGCATACTCATGGTAAGAATATACTCAGATCCTTGACATAACGTGGCCTCGACAATGCTCCCCGTATTTACACTACTTGGACTTCCTCCAGCCACTATCTGGCAGAGTAGAGGAAGCAAGATTAAACACTAGCTGATCCGGAAGCCTCCTAGAGAGTTACCAATAGGTTCGGTCCGGTGTACTAACTAGCGGCCGGCCTGCGAACACTGTTTTAGAGCTGTACCCTCGAAATGTAAGGAATATTGGATCTTGCCACGATGTTCATCATAACCTCAGAAGTCATCAATCTTTTTTTTTTTTTTTTTTTGGTAGTAGTTGTTGGCGCATAGGCTTCTGTGGCCATAATGCACCTCCCAAGGTTTTTGCAGTACTTTGATCCAAGCTCGAGGCGGGAATCGAACCCACGACCTTTGGGTTGCCAGGCAGGCACTTTACCCAACTGGCTTGCCTGGTCGGCTCATTAATCATACTGTATGATGGAAGAGATAGGGAAGGGTTGAGCGGAACTTAGCTCTAGAGACTAAACATGGATTCCACCACTTCAAGCCTCCAATAAGCAAAGTGATGGTATTGCACCGGTTGATGAGAGTCATCTACCACCTAGTACTGCTTGGTAACATAGAGGGGCGGCATTCCTCCATGTGGTGTGGACACCACATCTTGACCCCTGCTTACGTTGGTGGTGGTCATACACCATGCACTTGTGCATGGAGGTTATACCCAGGATTACTAACAGTCCCACCATCGTGAAGATGCAAGCAGAGGATTTGGCTGTCACAGACCATCCGGACTTTGCCGAAATTGGGTCCACTTGACTTGAGTGTCACCCTAATATCAGTTCCATCAGCATTTTAGACTTCCAGGTAGCAAGTACAGCTTTTCTGGCATATCTGAGAGAATGTCTGTGACAACCTCAAGGACCAACGTATGGCTAATAATAATAATAATTTGAGATTTTTTTATTCACTAGAGATAACAAATATGTCTATTCCATAGACTAGCATTTAGAATAAGTATCATAATGGAAGATCCAGGTCTCATCACCTGTTAGGCCTTTAAAAAAACCTCCTTGAAAGTTATTGTATTCCTCTGACAGTACTTGGCTGATCTCCTGCATGGAGAATTTAATTTCTCTTTTTAACAGCTTGGGTACCCATTTGCAACATATTTTCCTGTAATATAAACAATCTAAAATTATTAATACACTTCTCTTTGAACACCCTAGTGTTTTCATCACTGCATAGGTGGTTACTGTTTTTTTGAATTATTTCATCCAAAATCTTAGTGTTTTCTTCACTGCACAGAGACTCTGGTCTTCTGCTGCTTGGCTGTTCAACAATATTAGTGAATTTACATTTAAAATGTGCATACCATTTACAAATATTGCTCATATCAAACAGTGTCTTGTTGGTATACTTTCCTCAATTTTTCATAAATTGGACAGCTGAGTTTTCTCCTGTCTTGGAAAGAAACACTATCACTAACCATTGCCAGAAATGGACATCACTTGGACTGTTCATGACTTCAGAACTGTAATAGACAGAAACTTTTACTTTAGCATATTTGTCTTAATATCTATACTAGCAATATATAAAACTTCATGATGCTAACTCAATTGCAAAAAGTTTTGTCGCCCAAGAGACATTACTTATGAACTGACCATAAGTCCACCCCCATAAAAATAAAGAAAAGGTGAGCGGTTGCAGATTTCACATTCAATTCCACAAACAGTGCATGGATTGTTTTACTGCAGTTGCTTATGACAATTCCTAACAAGATAAGTGCATTCCTGAAAGATGCCATGCAACTCAAAACAACATTAACTAAGAATATTTATTTTCCCTATAAGAAATAAAGTAAAGGGTGCGGGAATGTCTTTGAGGTCAGAATTTTCAATGTTATAAATATAAAGTATTTTTTAAAAATACTGAATACATGGACGCAAAACAAGTGTTACACTTTTGCAACTATCTTTTATTTTATCGGTATTCTCACAGATCATTCTTAACATAGATTCAGGCAAGTTATAAACAGAACTGATATCTAACTGCAAAATAGAATTTAATTCAAATAAAATAATAAAATGTACAGTTATTGAGTTGCTTGCCATACTTAGTGCCAATATTCAAAACAGTAATTACCTACACTTCACCTTGATATTTAAAACAAAGAATACAAGTCTTTCCTTAGGCATTGTTCATATCATAATGAATGACTTTGACTTCAAGATAAAAGTATTAGTTGTCATCAAATGTGGACATTGTATGGATATCAGAAACATGATACCATATAGACATAAGGATGTTTACTTTGAGTATGGTGACTACAATGTATACAGAAAGGGCAGAGAACAGGATGGGAGAAGGAGTTATGCGCTTGGTTAAGAAGCACATAGAATTTAAGGCAGTGCACTCAGTTTATGTGGGCTGCCAGTGTAATGTTGAGTGTGTATAGTGTTATCTAAGCACTGCGAAAACAAAAATTAATATAATGAATGAATAGATATTGTGAGTAGGTTATAGGTCAAATAACTCCAGCGGCTCACATCTGGTGAGTATGGGCTTAGCACACCCAGGGTCCTGAGCTGGATATCGTCATTCTTCTCTTTCTTGGTAATTCCCTTCTACTTTTGACTCTCTCAGGGTAACTCGGGAATTTTTTTTGACTGGTGCAACATAAGCCTCAGGCTTCCTTGCACCATACGGCTCATAATAATAATAATAACAACTCAGGGGCATAATTGTGCAGTCAGATATGAAGTTCTCTGAGTAGTGCAGGTGGGCTGCCAGAGCAGGTCATGCAGTTTTGTCAATGATATATAGGAATTTTGCTAGCAGAGACAAGGAAGTGATTATCCCTTTGTATAAGGCAATGGTCAGGAAACACCTTCAGCACTGCATACAGGTCTGGAGGCCTCATTTTAGGAAGGATGTAGAGTTTCTAGAATGAGTACAGAGAAGGGCAACAAGATTGGTGAGAGGAACAAAGGGGTGCTCTTACCAAGAGAGGCTTAAGTTCTGCAAGTTGCAACATCTGGAGACTAGGCACCTGCAAGGTGATCTGATTGATGTGTATAAGACCTTGAATGGTTTGAGCAGGCTCAATGCTGATGGGATACTTCCGCTTGCTCAGATTAAAAACCTAAAGGGGCATAAATTCATATTGAGGAAAGACAATTGTAGAATAGATGTGCAGAAGCTTGCATTTGGGCCTGTGGGTAGTTGATTGCTGGAACAGACTTCTACCTGTTGTTGTGGAAGTTGATAGCCTAAATAAATTTAAGGCTGAACTAGACAAACATCTGGAGTTACCGGATGAGTGAAATGGGAAGGGTTTTTTTTCTTTTTTTTTGACTGACACTGTATAAACTTGCTTTCTTGCATCATATGCCTCAACTAATGCTAATTCTAATGATAACAATGGACTGATGAGTGCAATGAATAACTCTGCAGACAAATTGAGTTAGCCAGTAAATCAGAAAGTGGAAAAGACACTGTTGTAGCTAAAAGCAAATAAGGCACTGGGGGGGGGGAGTGATGGAATCTATCTAGTTATATTAAAATAAGCAGCAAAGGAGGTAAGTAAACCTGTAGCCATATTATGAGAGGATCCTTGGATTCAATGGAGGTCCCTACAGAATGGAGATATGCAAATGCATCTCATATTCACAAAGGGAAATTAAAGGGCAAGGTGAGTAATTCCAAACCCATAAGCTGGACTTTTGTGCATAGTGGAGTCAGAGGTTAAAGAAGTAATGCAAGATCATCCTAACAGGAATGCAGTTTGGATGGTTGAATGGCAGAAGACAGTAGTTATTGATGGCCAGTGCTTTTTGTGGACTAATGTTATTAGTGGAGTCCCTCAGGGCTCTGAGATGGGCCCTTTACTGTTTTCAGTATTTATTAATGATATCAACAAAGACATTTCAAATTTAATTTCAAAGTTTGCAGATGATATAAGGTTGACAAGGTGGTTAAGGTAGTAGAGTCAGGGAATGCTACTCCAATAAAATCTGTATAAATTAGGCAGATGGGCTGAAATGTGGCAACTGAGGTTTAACAATGATAAATGCAAAGTACTGCATTTGGGTAGCAATAATCCCAAAATAACATACCAACTGAATGGTACCAAGGTAAAGGAAAATGAAAAAGACTTGGGGATAATTGTCAAAGTTTAACTTCTCTGAGCAGTGCAGATAGGCTGTTGCTAGGATAGCTGATGGAGTTCTAATAATATAAGGGAATTTACTCAGGAATTTACCCAACAGGGAAAGTAGGCAATGGTAAGGCCACATCTTAAGTATGGTATAGATGTCTGTAAGCCTCATTTTGGAATGGAATGGGTGCAAAGAAGCACAAAAAAATTAGTCAGAGGTACAAAAGGGTACTGTTACCAAGAAAGATTTTCAGTTCTGAAATTCGGCATCTGGAAACTAAGCACCTGTGAAGAGAGTTGAACAAGTGTTTGAGCCTTTAAATGGCTTAATTAAACTAAATGCTCTGATGGGATCCTTACTCTTTCTCACACAACACACATAAAAGGACATAAAATGAAAAAGGAAGGTTTCAAGACAGATGTGTAAATATTCAGTTTCAGAGAGAGAGAGAGAGAGTAACTGATTGTTGGAATAAGCTTCCATCTGGTGTCGTTGAGGTGGATAATTTGAGTAAATTTAATGAAGGATTAGATAAATTATTAGAGGGAATAGACAAATGATATGGTTTTTTTTTTTTTTTTTTTTTTTTCTTGCTTGATGCTGTAAAAGTCTGCTTCATTGCATCTTTTGCAACTAATAATACTAATGCTAAGGAAAAATTGTTTTGGTCTTCGTTATCCAAAAAAAATAAATTCACACAAATCCAATTTATAATTCTGCATCTATGTGACAATCTGTTTCATTTAACATCACTTCAGCTAATTTTGCATTTTCCAGAATCACATCTGATGTTAAATGTAACCTTCCTATATTAATAAAAATATCTAATGATGAATACTATTCTGTATATTGAATATTTGTGTTCCTTCACTTAACTCTTTTGGCTGTTTTTTTCAACTTTGAAATCTGAGCCTGTGTTTTTTTCATATGTGTACATAAGCTAATTTGCATTTTTTTTTATTGTAAGCTCAAACTTTACTTGTTTTTGCTTACCATGAAAAAGAGTATTCTGCTATTGTGTATAGGTTGAGAACCAAAAGATAATTGCTGACACTGGACTTAAATTTCTAAAGTTTTAATTTTTAGGAAATACATAACAAGGAAAGTTTTTCCAAAGAGTGGAAGTAGAAGGAATAAGTGAAAAAGAGAAAAAAATAGGTCTATTAAGTATTAGTATCATGATTAAAATGTTAGAATTATACAAGGAAGTAAAGCTCATGTAGCGTCTGCCATCAAGAAAAATATAAGAACATAAAAAATTTTAAAAATAAATAATTGTAAAAGAATAAGAGAAATTTACCCCAATATGATACGTAAAACACTTCCATATAAAACTCTCTAGAAATTAAAATGAATAAAAGATTAATGCAAAATGATTACAGTAAAAAATCAATTGAAAACAATTAAAATAACAATTAAAAAATTAATTAAAATTCAAAAAAGCAGTTAAAAATTTATAAAAAATAATTAAAATCTTAATAATTAATTTAAATAATTTTTAATTGTTTTTTTGAATTGTTTGCAACTGATTTTTTACTGTAATTATTTTGCGTTAATTTTTTATTCATTTTAATTTCAGGAGAGTTTCATACAGGAGTGTTCTGCATATCATATTGAGCATCATAGCTCTGTTATATACTATCTAAAAAAATAAATAATAAAATGTCTCCATAGTATTATATTTTATCCACTTCTTCCAAATATTTATCTAATTCCTTCCTCTTTAGCCACTTTAACCCTTTCACAGGTATGCCATACATAGGTGGTTCCCCTAGAGTGAACTTTTGATTTTAATGGACTCTGCTGAGTTTCTTCATGAAATTTTGACATTTTGCAAAAATGAAAACTTTGCAAATAAATGCTTTTAAATATTAAATTTCTTTTTATTTTGACTTGATTGCCAAACAGTAAAAATATGGTCAAAAATCAAAATTATAATTGAAAAAACAAAAAAAAATCATTAAAAAGCTTGAAACACTTGTTACTTTTTTTTTTGTTGAAGCAATACTATCCTCTAACTACATCTATTTATGTATCACTTAACTTAATTTCATCAATTTCTGGATCATAATTCCAAAAAATTGCTTCAATTTTGACTTTTGAAAGACAAAACTGGACAACAATGGCTGATAGGTTCTATGTCCTCTTCCACTTTTCGAAATTTTCAAATGGAGTGATGTGAAGTGTCCATGGGAGGATCACATATTGACTTTCTATCCCTACACTAAATCAAAAGGATTAGTGTGTTGCTATATTCTCGTAAGGTGCATGGAAGATGAAAGTTTGTGACAATAAATGAAACATTACATGGCAATAAATAATAAAAATTACATCACATTTTTTTTTTATATTTTGCTGGTTGCCACAGAACTACAAAGAACCAATGACATTAACATTAATACTGATATAACTGATATATATTTTGAATAGAATAACAAGTGGAAACAGGAAGGTAGAAAAACGGAGAAAAAGAAGAAGTAGTCTAGTGCAGTCAAAGGCAGCATACACTAAACCTATGCAGAGTATAGACAATGAAGAGAAGAGAAAAAAAAATGAGGGAACTAGAGAGTGATAGAAAGTGGATAGAAGATAACAAAAAAAATGTATGATAAGAGATAAATAATTAAAAAATTAATAAAGCTGGCCTCTTGTTAGGTTTCAGTGACTAGGACAGCAAAATAGTAACAAGTGTCTTCAATTCTGATGTAAACCACAAGCCAAATGGTAAAAAACATAAACATAAATAAAAATGAGAATAAAATTTTTATTGTTACTGAAATATAAATTTGTTACCAAAATAAATGAAAATGAAAATAAAATTGTGTGCAAAATAAATTTTTTTTTTACAATGGGAGTATTTTGAAAATGGCATGTGAACTTGGCATGTGAACTTTACAGTTGACACTATGAAAACAAGAAATAAAAAACCAGATTCAACAACAGAAATTTCTAGAAACAAATAACTTATTAGTCTAATCCAAGTAAAGGTAAAGAGATTTGAAAACATAGTAAAAAGCAAGTAGCCTTGGAAAAAAAAAAAATTTGCATTGCAGAAATGTGAGGTGGCAATACTGATATATATATATATATATATATATATATATATCACTCTTTAATTCATAAATAAAAACAATGAACTATTTTTAATGCAACAATGCTAATAAAACTGCCAATACATCTATATCAAATATACAGTTATAAAAAGAGAATTTTATCCTGAATAAAAAAAATTGCTCTTTGCTTACTAGTGCTGTCTTCATTTGAACAAGAATTTCATCAAAGAAATGAAATTCTGAACATTCTATGGTCACCATTTCTCCTTTAAGTTCCAAGATGCGGCCTATGGTATTGTCAAGAAGTTTTCGAAGAACTGGTCTCTTTTGAGGGTGCACCATATGTTCATAGCAATCTTGTAATGACCTTGCAATTTTAATATATGATACATATAGAAGTGCTACTTTTTTAAAAGCTATATGGCGATTCTATAAGGGAGAATAACAAATAAATACTTATGCGTAGTTTTAATTTTATTTAAAATGAAGGCATTTTCTAGTTAAACATTTGAAAAATCTTTTAAATGAAAAAAAATATTTCTGAATGTAGTTTATTTGTTTGTTTGTTATTTGGTTTTTAGGAGCATTTAGCAACTAAGGCCATATTGCTCCAGGGATATGAGGTGGTCATTCCCTGACCTTTCTGCATCCTCCGTATTTGGTGGGCACAGGCTCGAACCCCGGTCTAATCAAGAAGCATGTGCTAAGCACTGCTGCTCCTGTCCACCTGGCTACGAAGGTGCCATGGTAGTAGGTGCAAGACGTGCTAGACAAAGCATCTCTGAAACGGCAGTTCTCCTGAACTTTTCACGCACCACAGTTTCAAGGGTGTATCGAGAATGGTACAAGAACAGAAAACATCCTCTCAGCGGCACACCTGTAGAAGAAAGAAGAAAATCGCTTGTTGATGAGAGAGGTCAGACGGGCCACAATGTCACACATCGTGTCAGAATACAACCGTGGTGCACAGAACAAAATATCACAATGGACCACTAGTCGAACTTTGTTGCGAATGGGCTACAACAGCTGACGGCCACATCGCGTACCTTTGTTATCAATGAAGAACAAGAGAACATTCCTCCTGTGGGTACAGCAACACCAGCACTGGACTATCAAGGATTGGAAAACAGTTGCTTGGTCTGACAAGTCGAAGTTCCTGGTGCATCATGTCGATGGAAGGCTCAGAATTTGGCAAAAACAGCATGAATCCATGGATCTGTCATGTCTGACGACTACTATGCAAGGTGGTGGGAGCAGTGTTATGGTGTGGGGAATGTTTTCTTGGCACACATTGGGTCCATTGATACCCATAGATTCACGTCTGAATGCCACATTGTACCTAAACCTTGTTGCTGACCAAGTGCATCCATTCATGTTGACAATTTATCCTCAGTCAGATGGTTACTTCCAGAAGGATAATGCGTCGGTGCACAAAGCCCGAATCACTATGGAATGGTTCCAGGAACATGACAATGACTTTTCTTTGCTGCAGTGGCCTGCTCAGTCCGCGGATCTCAATCCTATTGAACATCTTTGGGATGAGCTGGATAGGGCTGTTTGCTGTCATGCAGTTCCTTGAGATTACGTTGAATCTCGGGGAACTGCGTGACACACTCATGTCTGCATGGTACATTTTCAGCATCTTGATAAATCCATGCCTAGATGAATTCAGGCTGTTTTGAAGGCTGAAGGAGGCTCAACACACTACTAGGTAGGTGTACCTAATAAAGTGGCAGCACAGTGTATGTAAGAACAATTATATGATAATGTATAATTTTTCTTCTCTTAACAAGATGATCTTGTATTTTTATTGCTTCTTTGTAGCAATGTGACATTCTACAAAGAAGTAATAAAAATACAAGATCATCTTGTCAGGAGAATAACAATAAGGAAATCACAACATGGATTTGTTAAAGGATCATGCTTTACCAGTCTAATTAGCTACTGTGAGACTGTTACAAAGGAAATGTATGCAAAGAATAATTTTGATATCAATTTTTGGATTTGTAATAATACTGTACTACATGTATAAGTGTTGTGTAAATTGGAGCAATGTGGCATTAGAAAGTTCTACTATGGATAAATGTATGGTTAAGTGGTAAGAGACAAAGTACTGTAAATGGTTACTACTCTTCATGAGCTAATGTGACCAGTGGGATTTCACAGTGGCTGGTGTTGGTGCTCCACAGTTTTTAATATTTATTGATAATATTGATGTAGGTATTTCAAGTTTGATGTCTAAATTTGCTATGATACAAATGTGGGTGCATAAGTTAATAACAGTAATGCCATTTCAAGAGGATCTAGATAAACTCAGCAGATAGGCTGGAAAATTGACTTTAAGAGTGATATATGCAAGGTACTGCATTTGACTAGCAGTAATCCAAAAGCAACAGACCATCTGAGTGGTACCAAACTGAAGGTGGTAAAGTATGAAAAATATGTGGGGGGTAACTGTATGGTCTGATATGAAATTCTTTGAGCAGTGCAAGGAAACTGCTAGAACAGCCCATGGAGTTCTGTCAATGATACAATGAAATCTTGCCAGCAAGGACAAGAAAGTGATAATCCCATTATGTGAAGCAATGGTTAGGCCATATCAGGAATACTGTATTAAGATTTTGGTAACTTCATTTTAGGAAGGACATAGATCTGTTAAAAAAGGTGCAGAGAAGAGCAACAAGATTACTTGGGACAACAAAAACAAAAGGATATTCTTACCAGGAAAGATTGGAATTCTGTAAATTGCAGTGTTATTATTATTATTATTATTAGCCATGTGGTGCAAGGAAGCCTGCAGCTTATGCTATACCAGCCAAAAAAAAAAAAAAAAAAAAATGTGAGCTACCCTGAGAGAGAGAGAGAGAGAGAGAGAGAGAGAGAGAAGTAGAAGAGAATCACCAAGAAAAAGAAGAATGATGATATCCAGCTCAGGACACTGGGTGTGCCAAGCCCATACTCACCAGACGTGAGCCCCTGAGGTTAAAGAGACTAGGCATCTGTGTTAGACCTAACTGAAGTGTATAAAGTTTTAGGATTAATTGCTAAATGCTAATGGCATCTCTACCCTTTCTCTGATGAAACACATAAGGGGGGCCATCATAAATTTAAATTGAAAAAGAAATGTTGAGGAATAGTTGTGTGTAAATTCATATTCAGTTAAAGAGTAGTCAAGTATGGAATACACTTCCATCTAATGTTGTGGAAGTGGGTAGTTTGAAAGGATTTAAAGAAGGATCATGTAAATTACTGAAAGGAATAGAGAAATTAAGTGTATTTTTTTTTACACTGTCAATACTAGAACTAATTTTTAGCTCTCTTCTTTTATCCTATGATTGCTATAATGTTTTTTCATAATTATCATTACCATGTATTTTTGCTGCACAAGTGATCTTGCTCTGGCCCTGCTGCACCATCTATTAACCGAGAGTCATTCAATATATGTATTTGTTCACACATATTTTCAACATTACTGTGAATATAACAACAACAACAAAAATTTTTTGAAAAGGACATTTTCAGAATGAAAATAACATTTTATATAAATGAGTAGCAGACCATGTTACTGATAAACATATATTATACACAGTGCTGGACTAAGGTATTTTTGCACCCCAGGCAGAAAGATATTTCGGCACCCCCTTTACTAAGGCTATATATATATATATATATATATATTTTTTTTTTTCATGATTTGTAAAATTTGGCACCCCGGGCAAGAGCCCTGTTAACCCGTGCCTTAATCCAACACTGATCTTATACAGAAATTGAAATTTGATTTCGAGTTCTTATATATCAGGCAGAAATTTACATGCATGCCAGTTAAATCAAAATAATTCTAGATTATTAATTTTTCAATAATTTACAATTCCTCTCCAACTGATAGCTAAAATAACTGGGAGTTTAATATATGTTCAAAATGGTATTTTGCACAGGCCGTTTTGATCAAAATAATTGAAATTAAACACTTAGTTTGGTCTTTGTGTTTCTGTTATGGTGCAACAGAAAGATTGCAATCGCCAAAAAAAAAAGCAGATGAGAAAACATCCATGAAATTTGTGATTTTTAGATTGCTAGTAATAATCAGTTTTAATAAGAGTATTTTGAGTATTTTAGCCTAGGGTTTAATGTACTCATAATATTGTACTATCTCTAAAAAAACCAAAAAAACACATAATATTTACTTACTCTCTCAGGTATTACAAATTCTGTAGGAGCTTCCTGAGTAAGCAATGATTTTAAGTATCGCTGGGAAACTGTCCACTGTTCTTCATAAAATCTATATCACATCAAAAATAAAAATATTAATAAATTAATATAAAATTTGATAATAAAATTTAATTAATATAAAATTATTGAAATTTACTTAGTATAAAAGTTAATTAATATAAAATTATTAAAATTTATTAAAATTTACTTAATATAAAATTTAATTGAAATTTAATATGAAATATAACATTTGTAAACTTTTATGAAGAAACCTTTGAGTTATATTGAGGCATTAGTGCCAACGTGTACAACAATATCACCTTTTGTGCCTTTAAAAGATAATATCAGCCTTACAACATCATCAACGTTTGCCCCTGGCAGGCAACCTGGTCCTGTTCCACCTATCCTTTAATGCTAAAGATATAGTTACATGAGTGAGCATGTAACCTCACTCATGATATGGTTACATGAGTGAGTGTGCGTTGCGTTTTATAAAGATGGGGTGGGAAGGATGGTTAGGTTGATTTTCTTGTAGTCATGAATCTTGATCTTCTAAAATCAGTAATGCAGATTGACAGCCATGATATTACTGATGGAATACTAAAATTCATAGTGGCACAATCTAATAGATATTTTTATGTTTCTTTATTATTTATTTATTTATTTATTTGCATTAGGTTAAACAGTGTCCCCTCTTTTGGTTAGAAGGTTAATGGTAAATGTTATTTATTCTTTACAGCTGTTTTTCTAGTTTGGTATGCCATAGTTAACTGAAAAGGTTGTGTGAGTATGAAAATACATGAATATGTCAGGAGCATTTCCTTAGTTTGCAAATTCATCCCGAGTTAAAGCTCACAAGGAGTAAGCTTTTAAAAAAAAAGAGTTGAAATGGAAACTGAAAGCGGAAGCAAAAGGGAAAATAAAGAATGGAAGCAGTGGGAATTCGTGGTTGGAATGTGTTCACCAGTTTGCTTAGTACCATTTTGGTTAGTAGCAATAATGAAGATATATAATTAACGGCAGTGTACAAAAATTTACTAAACTTTGTGTATACATCATAAAAGAAAAAGGAATAAATCGCATCTCCATGTTTGAAAACATTGTTTTGAAATGGAGGGTTGCAGCAAGTTTTTTTTTTTTTTAATGTAATGATGCCTAAATTCTCTATGTAAGCCTTGAGAACTGTAAATCCATTCTTCTGAGATACTGAATTTGAGTCTTACATTATTGTTATTTTTGTTTATGGATCAGGAACAATTTGCTCTTGACTTGTGATAGGGATACACCTTATACATTAGATATTTTTAGGTATGTGGAGACGCACGTAATTTTGTTTTGGAATGGACTATAAATCCAAGAGTTCTAAATAGTGATACCTCTAACCCAAATTTCAGTTGTCTTTCAAGATGCTGTTTCAAATAAAACTATTGCTATTAGGTTCAGTACCACCTCAATGGGTAAAATGGCACCATCTCAATGTCCCATACCACTTATTTTTTTTGTTTCCTTGAACACTTCATGCCCTTTGGATTGTGAAATCCTGGACAACTACCTAGTCAACCAGTGCCTCAAGCTGACTCTAATCAAGTTATCCTCATTCCCCCTCATTTGCTGTAAGTTTAGTTTAGATTCAATAATAAATTCAAATTATCAGAATTCAAATTCTGATAATTCAAAGACATTGGGATCTCATAAACTCACTTTACAATTTTGGAAAGTAAGCTAAGAAGACATATGGCAAGTTATAGCTTTCAACTGGTACAGCTTCTATTGTGTGCATGGGCAGTCACAGGATTTTCTAAGGGAGGCTAAAATAATGTTGCAGGAATCATTAAGAAGTAGTATTAATCATTGCGAAGTAGTAAAAAATTTGGGTCATTTTGATCATAAGTGGAGTGTGGAAGCCCTACCTGGGACTGCCCTTGCTTATGCAGATTCATTTCTATTCACTGGTGAAAAGATGCTGCCATCTTCAAGCTGTGCCTTCTAATGATGTGCATCTAATCCTTAAACAGATGTATAGTGTTCCTCTGATGTAAGGCTTGGAATGGACCAGAGCACACTGGAATGGCATTTTAGTTTGTCATATGCATTGGTAATGTTGTGTATATACATAATTATTAAAAATAAGATATTTTATTAATCAGCATACCATTTCATAAAATGTACATATGACCCCCTGCTCTTAGGCAATGCAGCTGGAGATGTGTAGTATCTTGCACAAGGTATTCTTGTAATTTTACAAGATAGAACATTGGCATATAATTTTTCTCATTTATTAAATAAACATGAAAATATTGATTTTCAGAACTTGGTTAAGAGTAAGAGATCTGCAGATTTACTTCACAAGTACAGGTCAGTGCTAGAAAAAAGTCGCAAGTTAGGGTTAAATTTGAAAGTGTCTGCAATTATGCCCAGACAAGATAGGAGGGAGTATATGATGAGAGCCTTGTCAATCAATTGGCCTTGGAGAGATTATGCAAGGCTCATGAGGTAGAATTTTTTTCAGCATGGTCTGTGCTTGCTAACAGGAGAGACTGCATCTACTTGGATGGGATACACTTAAAAGAAATGGTGCAAGAATATTTGCTGATACTATTGAGGCAGTGTTAGGTGGATCAGAAAACTGCTAGATTGGGGGATTCACAGACTAAAAGATTAATGGTGGCTGCAGGCAAAGGCAAAAGTGATTCTTACTCTGCTTCTATTGTAATGAGCAGCAGCCTGGAGAGCAAGTTGCTAGGAATTTCAAGAGCTGCTGGGAGTCATCATGGAACAAGTAAATACATGGGCTATGTCAGGGTAACTAAGAGTAAGAACAAGTTCATGTATACTTGCATGTACACCAGTGCTAGAAGTATAGTAAATAAAATTGATGAATTTGAAGTGCTGAACAAGACATCAAAGGCAGATATTGTTGTGATATCACAGACATGGTGTCACATATATATAAGCAGTGAAGAATTGGAATTTGGGAAGTACAATGTGTACAGAAAGGTGGTTGTTGTTGTTGGTTTAGTTTTATTGGCGCATCAGCAACTAAGGCTATAATGCGCCAAAACCTTGTTTTGGCATTGTCATGAAAGTGATAAAAATCTTTCAGTGACCTAACGAATTAGGTCACTAAGTCAGGGTATAAAAGCCACGTATATATTTTAAAAGACGAATAGCAGTAAACAAGGTAAAAATAAAAAGATTTTTTAAATATGGTTAAAAAGGTTTACTGATTTCAGGAAACTAAAAATAGCAGACACGTGGTCATTGTCGGATAAAATCTGACTGAGTGTATAAGGCTCAGTCAGATGGTTAAAAGCGATAAAACGAGCATTACTAAAACTGGGACAGTCACATAAAATATGTTTAACGGATAAAATGGTGTCGCATTGCTCGCACATAGGAGGATCATCCGCCCTCAGCAGAAACGAATGTGTCAGATGACTGTGTCCTATGCGGAGTCGGGCAAGAACAACTTCCTCGCTCCGATTCCTGCGCAGACTGGACTGCCATGTTTGTATTAGAGGCTTTATTTGGTATAATTTATTTGTTCTCTCTCTATGCCATAATTCTTGCCACTGGGAATATATCTTTTGGTGCATTATTTGCCTGTAGTCTGTATAGGGGACTGACAGGCAACGATTGTTGGTGGGAGCTGCTGATTTGGCTGCAGTGTCAGCCAAATCATTTCCCTTTATCCCAATATGGCTAGGAATCCAGCAGAAGCGAATATCAAATTTATATTTATGAAGAGAATATATCTTCTGCTGAACCCGAGAGAGAACTGGATGACAGCTGCGTCTCAAAGATAATAAAGCCTGTAATACACTCAAAGAATCAGAGTATATTATTGACCTTTGGCAGTGAGAAATTCGAATGTGATCCAAGGCTAGCTCTATAGCATGCAGCTCTGCAGTGTATATGCTGGATTCGGGAAGAATCTGCTGAGATATTATAGTGTCCGGGAACACAACAGCAGATCCAACGAACGATTCAGACTTCGAGCCGTCTGTGTAGACGGGCAGGAAGTCAGAGTTCTCAGCTCGATGTGCAGAAAAGAGCTGCTGGTAGACAGATGATGAGGTCTCAGACTTTACCCATTTCTTAAGGGAAAAGTCGCACGATGGAGTATGAGCATGCCAGGGTGGAAGAGTTTCTTTTGGTGTTTGTGCAACCGTGTCTACCATGATGTTAAACTCTCTGAGTAGCTCTTGGACACGAATACCAAAAGGTCGGTTGGCAGTCTGACGGGTATTATATAAGTTTTCCCAACGTGGCTCAAAAACAGATGTCCACGTAGGATGGTCTGGCAGGGATTTCAACTTTAGAGCATAGTTTAAAGACAACTGCATACGTCGAAGCGATAACGGTGGTTCGTTTGCTTCGACGTATAAACTCTGGACAGGAGATGTGCGATATGCTCCAGTAGCGATACGAAGAGCCTGGTGATGGACAGGATCCAGCCATCGAAGGGCACTGTCTCTGGCTGAAGAATATACCTGGGACCCATAATCAAGTTTGGATCACACAAGTGGACGGTAAAGCCGAAGAAGCGCGCAACGGTCTGCTCCCCAAGATGTAGAGGAGAGCGAGCGGAGAGTATTAAGCCCGCGTGTGCACTTTGCGCGAAGTTGACGGATGTGGTGCAGAAAGGTCAACTTTTGATCAAATACGAGTCCCAAGAATTTTGTGTCCGCTGCTACTGGAATAGCATTTTGTCCGAGCCTTAATTCAGGTTCAGGATGAAGATTACGCTTGCGACAAAAGTGTACGCAAACGGTCTTCTCCGGCGAGAACCTGAAGCCATTTGCAAGTGCCCAGGAGTTGAGGCGATCAATGGATTTTTGTAGTTGTCTTTCAATAACCCTCATGTTGCATGACTGACAAAATATGCTAAAGTCATCAACATAGAGGGCACTGTTTACGGTAGGAGGAAGTTGTCCTGTGATGGAATTTATTTTGATGGCGAAAAGCGTGACACTTAAAACTGATCCCTGTGGTACTCCCTCCTCTTGACTAAAGGAACGAGAGAGTGAGGATCCCACACGAACTTGGAAAGATCGATTGGCCAAAAAGTTTTTAATAAAAATGGGGAGTCGTCCCCTGAGACCCAGGCTATGCAGATCTTTTAAGATGCCAAATCTCCAAGTTGTGTCATACGCTTTCTCCATGTCAAAAAACACTGACACCAAGTGTTCGCGTTTTAGGAAAGCATCCCGGATGGATGTTTCCAGTCTAATAAGATGGTCCAAAGTGGACCGGTTCCTTCGGAAGCCGCACTGGATATTGGAGAGAAGGTCATTTGATTCTAAATACCATATTAAACGAGAATTGACCATTCTCTCCAGGACTTTGCACAGACAGCTAGTCAGAGCAATAGGACGATAATTGGTGGTGATTTTTGGATCCTTTCCTGGCTTAGGAAAGGCAAGAACGATTGCCTTGCACCAGGAATCCGGAAACTGCCCTTCAATAAAGATTCTGTTATATAGAAGGAGCAGATAATCCATAGATTTTGATGAAAGATGTTTAATCATTTCATAATGGATGCCATCTGGTCCAACAGCACTTGCTTTGGAAAGAGTGAGAGCTCTTTTCAGTTCCTCTCTAGTGAAATCCCCGTTGTAGGGATAGAGGCCCTTGGACTTGAAATCGAGTGCCTGTTTTTGGATTTTATGTTTCAGGACCAGGAACTCTGGGGAATAGGAAGATGTTGCGGAGATGTTAGAGAATGTTTCCCCAAGAGCATTGGCTATTGCAGTTGGATCTGCAATAGTGCATCCATTATAATCTAGGATTGAAGAAGGGTGGGATGTATATTTTCCCTTCATTTTCCGGATTTTATCGACTACCTTAGAGTTGGTAGACTGGTTAATAGATGATGTAAAATGGATCCACGATTCCTTTTGACTCTGACGGCGGGTATAGCGTGCTTTAGCTCGTGCGCGTTTAAAGGCTATAAGGTTCGTCGTGGTAGGATATCGGCGGAATATCCCCCACGCTTTGTTTTGGGCCTTTTTTGCTGTTGTGCATTGGGAATTCCACCAAGGTTTGGGAAATGGTGGAAACCGGGCAGATGTTTTTGGAACTGCATTCGCAGCTGCTTGGACGATAACTTCTGTGATGTACGTTACTGCTTCATTGATAGGCTCTTGGCTGACGGTACTGAGATCAAAATTTGCCTGATTTTGGAAGGCAAACCAGTCAGCCTGATCAATCTTCCACCGTGGTAACCTGAAAGGAAGACATGGTCTCCCACTGTGTAACAAGGTTATCACGGGGAAGTGATCACTTCCGTATGGATTCTTCTCCACTTCCCAAGTGAGTGAAGAGAGTAGAGAAGGGGAGCAGATAGAGAGATCAATGGCAGAAAAAGTACGGGTAGGCATGTGGAAGAAGGTGTTTTTTCCAGTATTCAGAAGGGAAAGGTCATTGTCATTGAGCATACGCTCTATGACTCGTCCCCTTCCATTGATGTTAGCACTACCCCACAGGGTGTTATGTCCGTTAAAATCCCCAAGAAGTAAGAAAGGTGGAGGCAGCTGCGTTAGAAGATCATCAAGGTCTGCCTGGGTGATGTCAGTCCCAGGTGGCAAATAAATGGAGCACACAGTTATTAAAAATCCCACTGAAAGGCGAATTGCAACAGCCTCAATGCTGGTTGTAATTAGCAAGGGCTGCACTGGGGTCTGGTTACCCACAAGGATAGCCACTCCCCCATGTACAGGGCCATCCGCAATTCTATCCTTTCGAAAAAATGTGATGTTGGGCATTGTGGGATCATCATTTGCCTTTAGATATGTCTCCTGCAAGCAAAAGCAAACTGGCTCGTGCTTTTGCAGGAGGGCCTTGATGTCATCAATATTTCGCCGGAATCCACGACAATTCCATTGTAGGAATTTAGCCATTATTTTGGCTTGGTGGGTCCATCAGGCAGCTTCCGAGGTGCTGAGGGCTTACTTTTGTCAGTCTTGGATTTATCTTTTTTGGGGAAGAATGGACGCTGTCCCGTGTCCATTTCTTCCTCCGCAAAGAGTTCCAAGACTGATTCATCCGGTACCTCCTTATTCTCTACATCCATTTTTTCTGGTATTGCGGGTGGCTCTTTCAAACTTTTTGGACTTTCTTTGCCACTTGGTTTGGGTAGTGGTGGAGCATTAGGAGGTACGGATATAGGAGTGGCAGCCGATTGTGTTTTTTTGGTGGGCTTTTGTGAACTCAATAAATAGCGTGCAATCGGAGTGAATGACTCTCTTGGTGGTATAGTCATCTCAGTTTGTGTCCCGACAGTGCTCTTAGCAGAAACCTTCTGGGCATATGAAGGTTTCCCGCTATTTATTGGTTGGATACGTTTTCTAGCCTCTGGGTAGGAAATATTCAGCTCTGTTTTCAGTTTTTGGATTTCTTTTTCGTCCTTCCACCGCTGGCATGCTCTTGAATAGGCGGGGTGCTCACCTTGGCAGTTGACACAGGTGGGTTTTGGAGCTGAACATTCCTTGCTCTCGTGGTCTTTCACACCACATCGAGCACAGGCAGGGTTACCACGACAAGATGTTTGTGAGTGGCCGTATTTTTGGCATCTAAAACACCGCAGTGGGTTTGGGATATAAATCCTCACTGGGCAGTTTAGATAACCTGCCTTGATGGAACTTGGAGGCCGTGGGGTGTTAAACGTGAGGATAAGAACTCGGGTAGGGACGAGATTCCCATCCTTCCGTATCGATATCCTTTTTACAGCTGTCACTCCTTGGTCTTTTAATTCAGAGCAGATCTCTTCCTCAGAAACATGAAGAAGGTCCCACTCTGAAATGACGCCTCTAGAAGAGTTCAAAGTTTTGTGGGGGGTTACAATGATAGGTATTCCCCCTATTGATGTGGCGTTCAGGATTTTTTCCGCCTGTTTAATATTGGTAGCTTCGACCAAAAGGTCGCCAGAACGCAGTCGCTTAACGGATTTGGGCGAACCTGCCAACCCTTCTAATCCTTTCTGGATGAAGAAGGGTGACATCTTTCCAATGGACTGCTCTCCGGTGGAATGGAGAATGAGGAAAAGCGGTGTAACTGATGGAGGTTGTTTATCCTCAGTTCTGGCTCGTTTTGCAGAGGTGTTATCTGCATCATCATCTCGATTAGGTAGGGGCCTTGTTGGGGCCCCAGAAGAAGGATTTAAATTACTCATATGAGTAAAGAGAAAATGTCTGATGCCTAAGTATCTCACCCACCACGGAGCCCTACGAGGGGACACCCACTCGTGAACTAGCAGGTACTGCGTACACGAATGGGACGCCGAGTTCGCTTAGAGCACCATACCCACGTTACCAATAAGTCTTTATCCCGTCCCAGGACCAAAGGGAGGGAGACTTATTGGAACGCAGTTGACCCTAGCAGTATAAAACCACCCGCCGATTGATCCCAGTCGGGCCAGTCCGGGACCACCCGTCTCGTCGAAGCAGGGGCCAAAGTGGTGTATTAAGGCTGGGCCCCTCAACCACCAGGATCCCCCTTTCCGCTTCCACGGGTCGCGGCGCACGGCTGCACACGCCGGATTCCAAAGATGTAACCCTGGAACCAAGGTATGGGCGTTAGATCCCAGTGATGCTAGTCTGGAAGTCCAGCAGCGTCACTGGGAGGTCCCCTCACCACGTACAGGTGCCCACGTCGAGGGGGTACAGAAAGGACAGACAGGACAGGATAGGAATGGAGGAGCGGTTATAAATATATCATCTCTTGATAAAGAAGATATAGAGGATTTCCTTGTTAGTGATAAACTGGGTACTATTGTTTTAATATAGAGGATTTCCCTGTTAGTGATAAACTGGGTACTACTGTTGTTAGGTCTAACAGTCCACAAAATGTTTTTATACAAGACGTCTCATCTTTGTATGATAGAATCACAAAGATACATAAGGATCTTTGAAGCTTTTTATGTTACTATTATTATTATTATCATCCATATGATGCAAGGAAGCCTGAGGCTTATGCTGCACCAGGAAAAAAAAAAGTTCCCGAGTAGCCCTGAGAGAGAGAGAGAGAGAGAGAGAGAGAGAGAGAGGGAGGGAGGGAGAGAGTCAAAAGTAGAACTGCAATGCGGTCAGCACTCATGCACTCCAGATCCTTATGGGAGCCCTTCCCCTGGACCTCGAAATAGTTCGCTGTGGCCTCCTCTACAACCTTTCCAAAGGCAAACCTGCTACTTGTCAAGATTTCACACTAGTCTTAACCAATGACCCCAAAATAGAAAAGAGGAGACTCAACTTACATCAACAATTCTGGCAAACATGCTGGGAGGACCCATCAAAAGGACAAATTACACGGAAATTCGTGCCAATAATACAAGCCGTCTACCTGGAATATCCGCGCTGGTTCTCCCCAGGACTGCTGGTTACCTACCTGCTTACTGGTTCCGGCGCCATCAGACATAAATTATCAAACTTTGGACTCAGTGACACCCGCCCCCCTATGCTATTGTGGAATAATAGAAACATGGGAGAATTTTATGCACTACTTTCATTTATATATGACGACCTGCGATGCTGCCTTATCACTGAAATCCAATATGTACTACAGAACCAAGAGGACCGTATACTGGAGGAGGAGGGTAGTTACAGGGCGCTAACAAAATATGCACAGGACCTCTTTGACAGAAGACGAACCTTCCCTGTGCCATAATCCCAGCAACCAAAACCAACGTAAACCCTAGCTAACTCCCTCAACGAAACCGGAATCTACCAAACCAACCACGAATAACCTGGCCATGTAAACCACTACACAATTTCCAAGGACGGACACTCAACCAACTGAACCAAACTACTTAGGATAGGACCACATCCCATGAAAGATAAACACTGATTGGGCTGGACCAGACCCTGAATTTGACCACAGGCAATACCCATGGACTCGACCCAAGGAACTGACCAAAAGCAGACATATTGCTACTATGTGACAATCACAAACTGGACCAAACACCTCGATGTGATAACCACGGACTCTACCAAAGATTTGACCAAATAACAAGTATACTGTCACCGAGCCTTATTGGCGATCTGTGCTAGTTCCCTTTTCTGGCCCACTTTAGCCTCCCTGGTGGCGGGGAGGTTGACAGGCCTCCTGTTCCCTCCTCCTTACCACCCTTCTTTTTCTCTCCGGTGGGACATGGGCATGCCCCACTGACATCTGATTGGGGTCATCTCCCTCCCCTCTCTATCTTCACGCTAGCGTACTCCCCACACGTGAAATTTTAACTTTGTCCAAATTACTTTTCAGTCACATTTTGGCCCCACAGAGTTCAAGCGCTCTCCCTATGCAATTGATTATTAAATATTCACTATATGTATGTATATAGAAGGCCTCCGTAGCCGAGTGGGCAGGAGCGGGAGTGCAGTAGCACACGCTCTTTGAGTAGACCGGGGTTCAAGCCCCTGACTGCTGAATACGGTCGATCTGCCAACCCGCACTGGACCAGCGTGGCAGATTATGGTCCATTTCCCTCAGCATGAATTGTTGAGGAGGCTTCCATCCTGCAGTGGGTTGATAATGGCTGCACTTTACTTTATGTATATAGATTTATTTATTTATTATTATTTTTGTTTTATTTACTTTTTTTTTTTTAAGGTCTACTCCAGGGTCCCCCGGAGTAGACCTTAAAAAAAGCGACCTACCACTGAAATCTCAGGAAATTAGGTGGCAGGACCTGCCACAGTAAATACAAACTATTAGGTACCTGGTCTGCCTCCACGGGGCGAAGTGCGGGCAATATCGGGCCTCAGTAGAGGTCTGGCAGCTAAATGGTCAGAAGATCAACGGTACATGACACCCCACATCCCAAGATCCACACACTTTTAAATCTCTGGCCTTTACAGCGAACTGTAACACACCACAATGTAAACTACGCGGAGATGGGGGGGAACCCCTGGTGCCGTCTGACCCTGAATACACGTTACACTTTACAAATCTTAAACTACTCTTAAACTGCCTCCACAAATCTTAAATCTTTACAAATCTTAAACTGCCTCCACGGGGCGAAAGTGGAGCAACGTCGGGTCACAGCAGATGTCTGGTGGCTAAATGGCCAGAGGAACAACGGTACATGACATTACACATTTTCAATATCCATACACTTTTTAAATCTCTGGCCTTCCCGGTGAACTGGTTCACCTACAATGAAAGCAACACGGAGATTAGGGAATCCCTGGTGCCGTTTGACATCAACACACCTAAACATCATTGCTGATCAGGTACACCCTTTCATGGCAACGGTCTTCCCCTCTGACGGTGTCGTCTTTCAGCAGCTTAATGCGCCATGCCACACCACCCGGATTGTTCGAGACTGGTTCGCGGAACATGAGGAAGACTTCCAGGTATTGCCCTAGCCTACAAATACCGCGGACATAAATTCCATCGAGCATCTGTGGTTTGTAGTGGAACAGCAACTCCGATCTGCCGCGTCTCAACTATGAACCTTACAGGAGTTAGAGAATCTGCTGGTTACGTGTTGGTAACAGATACCACAAGACACATTTAGAAATCTTGTAGTGTCGATGCCTCATCGTGTTCGAGGTGTTTTGGCTGCATGTGGAGGACCAACATCATATTCGGTAGGTAGTCATAATGTTTTGGCTCATCGGTGTATTATTAACATTGATGCTAATGGTAATTACTGGTATCTGTTCTAAGATGTTAGTAAGCTGATTGAAACTATTCAACTTCATGGGAAGGTCCAGTGACTTTGCCTTCCACTATTACAAATGCCGACAACATCAAATCTTCACTAATCACGACTGACAATGGAAGATGCTGAAAGAAATATTAAATATAAGAACACAATAGTATTATTTTTTGAAATAATTTGCCAATATTCAGGCAGGGTATGTCTATTCGGGCACCCTATTAGTTGTGGGAACGTATGAAATTCTCGAGCTTTTTCATAATTATATTTTACTCTTAATACTTTTTTCCCATTGCCTTCTGAAAGTTTTTTTTTTTCTTCTAAACTTCGCTTCTTCTTTTCGGGACTGTCTTGTAAATGTCTCTGATGACAAATAGCTTGAACAGTTCGGAAATTGTGATGGGTCAGCTCCGTGAATTAATTTTGGGTGCTTAATCTTCTGTGATTCTCTTATTTTTCCCATCAAATTTAGATGTCCATCTAACTATCTGGGATGGCTCGAAATGAGTCTCACATACCTATAATACGAAATATATAAACAAAATTATATGCTCTTTTCCGAATCTCACTTTACTTGTTATTAGAATCTCATTGACCACTGTTATTAGCTTTTACAACTAACGATACCTCAATCCGCATTCACTGGCACAAAGATTTTTCTTGGTCTGTATAGCTTTTAATCATTTGTTAGTTAAACAGTATCCTTCAACGGAAAGCCAAAGACGTGTTCTTTCGGACCACCTTTATAATTTCCACGGCATCCAGGAACACAACATTTTCCAGGCATTATTAAAATTTTCAAAGCACTTTTATGAGATGAAATATCACAAGATAAAATAATATAAACACAAAAATTATATCGTGTTTATAATATTCGCAACAGTACAAATAACACGAATAAAAGTACCACTATTACTAATAGTAACAAAGCTTAAATAAAGTTCTTGACCTTTACCCCTCGGCCCTTAACACTACGATTAGCGCACTGATGACGTAGTGATAAGGCATTATCTAACGGTGGCGACGCTTCAAGTTGTCCAATGGCCCACCTCAGAAATTTAGCTAAACGTTGGTGAGAAATGGATGTGTGAAATGGTTTTTATTTGGGGGGGGGATGATTCTACATAAGTTTGCTACCCTTGCATCACACGCCTCGATTACTACTACTACTACCTGCCATCCTGAGTACTGGGGATGTGGCTGTCCCACTAAGCAGCCTGCGCGACAGCACAGTGGTATCGTCACTAGCCTCCCCACACCGGGTGGAAAAGGCCGGATGGAATCCCGTCGATGACGCCAGGAACTTTAATGGGCTTTATTCACTCCGTGGCTGAGTTAGTCGGTTTCAGGCGTAGATAGCAAGGTTTATTCTCCGAGAAACTGGGGTTTTTTATCCAGCAAAAGAGGCAAATCGACCAGAGAACACACGCAATTTACAGATATAATATACAAACGGTTATATGTAAGAAATTACGGGTGGCCCTAATATATAATAATTTGAATTTGAATCACTGAGAAAGCCAACAGACGGAAATGAAGTGATGTTGTCGTGTTTTTATGGGCATGAATTATTTGCATTATGTGGAGCTTTGTAAGATGGGATCGATTTCCATCTTACAATTGGATACTGGGAATTTGCACGCCAGGATGCCTATTATATTAAATATTCACCTTCACTGACACTGTTCACAATAAAATATTTCTATTAATTTTGTTGAGCAGTGTATAATAACATATATATCCCCTGTGGTCAACAGCATTAACTCGATGTCTGTCAGGATAAAATAAAGATAATAATAAGGGGCGCGACAGCACAGTGATTACGAGTACGGATCACCAATGCGATGGACCTGAGTTCGAATCCAGCCATGAGGGGGAAAAATCGCGAAAGTCGCTTCATCGGAATACTCCCTGAAGGTCGAAGTGATGGCTGAAGCAAAGAGTGTTGCCATCTGGCGTGAGCCCAATAACTACCACCCACAACTGGATGCAAAATGACAAAGCTAAACAGGTCCATTTGCATAGCTGGATGAAGATGCAAGTAGAAATATCGAACATACCGCATCGAGTGGGGATAAATTATTATTATATTAGGGCCACCCGTAATTTCTTACATATACCCGTTTATATATTATGTCTATAAATTGCATGTGTTCTCTGGTCGATTTTCCTGTCTGCTGGACGAGAAAACCTTGCTATCTACACCTGAGATCGACTAACTCAGCCACGGAGTGAAAAAAGCCCATTAAAGTTCCTCGCGTCATCGACGGGATTTGAACCTGGGCCTTTTCCACCAGGTGTGGGGAGGACGGTGATGATACCACTGTGCTACCTTTGCAGACTGGGTGGGGATAAAGTCATTCGTGTTCAGGAGAAAGGCCATCCAGAGAAAACTAACTGGAAATGCATTCTATGCAACTGCACCAGTGACCGCCAAGGACGGAAGAAAAAGCCAACACATAAGTGGAGCAGCGAAAAATACTTTCATCAAGCGAACATGCTATGAAGCAACCAAGCTAGAGACCGATATGACAATGTACAAGATGAAACTACACACCAAATAAATAGAACGGTTCCTGAATGTTTAGGCCAACGAACCGCAGACCAGAGAGGGATCATCGTCATAAAAAAACCTCACATCTCCTTGCAATCTTTGAAAAAATCACGCAGGATGAGCGAACAACTACAAAGAACACTAAAGCCACCGAACCAAAACTATAGGAGAAACATCCAGTACAAGTACAACCAGGTCCTGGTGTCCAAAATAGAAGATGAAGAAGGCCTTAGCAGAATTCCAGAGAATGGACCCTACAAAAGCTCACACTATACAGAAGTAGAGACCCAACAGAATTGAATAGCAAGTCACAGCTGTTCAGTGACACTGTTCATAATAAAATATTCCTATTAATTTTGTCGAGCAGTGTATAATAACATATATATCCCCTGTGGCCCACCTTAATTGGCGAATAATCAAGGATTACCTCAACAACGAATTAACACTAGTGCCATAGCCGTAGCCCTTTACTGTGCCACTGTATTAGACAATACAATGAGCGAAAGAAAAACCAGAGACCAACAGAAAATAAAAATACAAAAACAAGGAACCACCAGCTTGGGAAAGGCTACAGCAGAAACAAAAAGAGCTAAGAGAAGTTAAGCTAACTGACCCAGTACCAATGGAGAGAGAGAGAAATAAGAGGCTTGTCTGAAAAATGAAGACCATTCTCAAGAAATAAAAAAAAATCCGTAGAAAACATGAGCCATATAATCAGGGAATTTAAGAATGCCTGAAATTCCTCGAGCAGAACCTTCCTGCAATTAGTAAGAGACGCTGCCGATACAGGGAGAATGCCCAGAAGAAACACAAATGAATAATTGATAAACACAACAGCCTCCTACAGGAACCTTGATAGTAGAATGAGCTCAAAGGACAAACCAACCAAAAGCTTTTTGAGAAGTTCTGGAAGAAACTTTGGAGCAGCAAAGTTGGCCATAAAGGCCTTTCCCCTAGATAGACCCAGAATGGAATAAAACTAAGGACATTTAAAAGATGGCAAAATATGAATTTCAGAAGGAAGTAGGGTCAATCAGGAAGGCCCTTACCTGTCCCGTTAGTGAGCCATGCATCGGAAGCCATTTTATCTATGTTTTTTTGATGGAGGTCCTTGTAATGTCTACCAAGCAGTGTCTTATTTTCGCCTTCTTTCTAGCTTCGTTTGTGTTGTTTGGGAGGGAGGGGACTCCATGCTTAGGTTGAGTGGGGCATACCGTTAGTCTATCTTCCTTATGGTCTGGTACAGTGCTGGTGTGTTTTTCTGGAAGTAATCCTTAGGTTAGCTATCGATGTCTTCTGTCGCTTGATGATTGCTATCAGGCCCCTTCCTCCTTTTTTCTGGCTATCAGTTTCTCCACTTCGGGTGGTGCTGGCGGCCCTTGGTCTTCATTGTCCTTGTCTTTCTCATGATACCCTCCAGCTCGGTGTTAGTCCAATCTATGATCCCAAAAGAGTATGTTCGCATGTGTTCATAGCTTTAACTGTTATTATTATTATTAGCTATATGGTGCAAGGAAGTCTGAGGCTTATGCTGCACCAGCCAAAAAAAATTCTGAATTACCCTGAGAGAGAATCACCAAAAAAGAGAAGAATGATGATATACAGCTCAGGGCCCTGGGTGTGCCAAGCCCATACTCACCAGATATGCGCCCCTGTTCCCTCCGTTCAGCTTTGCTTTGAGCAGGCTTCTGAGTCTCTGGTGGTATTTTTAAATTTTATGAAAATACATCCATTAGAAGTCACATTATTACATGCGGACGGACAGAAAAAAGAAGCCATGGCGAAGGGCAATGCGTGCTTTATGCATATATGCTAACGTGAAAATTGCCTATATGCTAATGTAAAAATTGCTATAATTTTCAATGGTAAAAAATAAAATAAATTATAAGTATTAGAAGACAACAAAATGTTTATTCATACTAGGTAGATATTTGCTTATTTTCTATTTTGACATACTTTTGCAGCTTTGTAACAGTGATGTAAGGCTCATTGATAAACCCTGATTATGACAAGTATGTAGTTTTATATTATTTTATTTTATTTTATCACTGAATACTACATCGCCATTTTTCAATATTGTGACAGCCAGAGCTCTAAACCCATTCAAAATCGGAGACATGTCTATAGGCTTTTTAAAATCATTATATAATGAAATATCATGTATACCTTTCGAAATTGGAAATTATGGAAACACTCGGAAACCCAAAAGTTTCGATTGCGTATAAATAAACATAATAAAAAGACACTTACCTAGTTGACATCTTAGATTCAATGTATTTTTACAGAATATATATATATATTTTTTGGAAAATTATACAATTTCACTAGCCCTTTTAAAACGATTTCGTTTAACAGTGCCTCTGGAAATATAACATAATATTTGCGTGTACTTTTTTATTTTTCCGACAGTTAAATGTATTATTTACTAGAAACAAGCGAATTAATTAAAATAAGCATTCTATTTGATTCCAGTTTATCGGAAACTGAGTTGATTGCGCAAGTGCGATCAGTTCATATGTGCAAGGTTGTAATACATGTAAACACCAACTTGTTACCTTAGCTACGATTACGCAAGGGTAGTATAAGTTAATACACGGTAGCCCGGAACACATCCTTGTTAACTATAAAAACCGAATGAATAAATAATCGAGTCATATTTTCACTTCCAATAGTTAACTAACATGACTCAAATTTATTAAAAATTAGAAATATTTTTTTAGTTGAAGGGGTAGAGGTTTTTACGGCAAGCAGATGCCAGATGTTTTACAGAAAGGTGGGGGTTCAATAGGTGGATTATGTGTGTGTTGCATATTCATAATTAAAGAAAGCAATTGTATTAAAATAATGTTAACTGATTTACCATATTTTCCCACTAGAAATGAGTCTTCAACGCGTAACAGTGGCCTATATCAAAACAGAGAAATCTGTGAATGTCTCTAAAACAATTCTACCTCCCCTGATTCATTGTGTCGGCCTCGAGTTGTGTAATTTCTCCGGGATGTAGGATGACAGATAAAAAAAAAAAAAAATTTCCATTCTAGTTTGGGGAATGGGTTATTATTTTATGTCGTGTTTTTTTTTTTTTTTAAGAATGTACATACTTACGAAACTGTTTAATTTTTGATAATCTTTTCCACTCGGAGCTATTTTTAAAAATAAATAAGGTTATGAGATGGCCCTGTAACAATTTTTTAAAGTCCAGAAAGTGTATCTCTATTTTAAATAAAATACACTAGTTATTTTTTATTATAAAATATACATTCAATAGTTATGTAAAATTTGAAACAAACTGCATTTTTCAATCCATAAGACGCAATTTTTGTTCTGGAAAATGTTGCCTAAAATTTTCTTGTCTATGTCCTGAAGGTATACCACATGCACATAGTGATGTCTTACCTTCAGTGAGACATTATGATCAACACGTACGTATTTTCACAGGAGGCTTTAGCTAACTGAGTCATTGCACAGTTAATAAATAAATAAACCCAGTACAGCCACTTCCCGGTTTACGTAATACTCCAATTACGGAAATTAGACTTTACATAAGTTTTTGTCGGCCGGTGCAAACTTAAAAAGAATCGTGGAAACGTATTTTGGAGGTACTGTGCAAATATCGTAATGTGAACCCAATAACACATTGGGTTTTTTTTTTTTTTTTTTTTTTTGGCAATTCGTTCCAAGACCTTGGAAGTTTAAACTTTTGTTATGTAACTAAGGTATTTATCTCTCAAAAAGGTCATTTTTATAATATAAATTTCACTACCCTTTCATCGTTATTGTATGTTCCGTTATAAGAATCAGTTTTAACACCTTTGTGATATTTTTATAAAACACATTTCTGGAGGTCAATAAAAACAATTTGCACTTTCGGTTTATTGGGCTTTTCTGTGAGCGCAATCTAGGAGCTCGATCTTAGGGGCTCACCATCTAACCCCAGGGGATCATATCTGGTATGGGCTTGGCAACCCAGGGTTCTGAGCTGGATATCATCTTTAGTCAATAGTAGAGAGATAGTCAATAGTAGAATGGTGATTCCATTCTACTATTGACTATCTATCTCTGTCTCTCTCAGGATAATTCAGAAAAAAATTTTTGGCTGGTGCAGCAAAAGCCTCAAGGCTTCCTTGCACCATATGGCTAATAATAATAAGAATTTGTGATAATACTGATAACTGGAATTCTGTGGGTTTTTATGTTACAGTATTATGGTAAAATGAGTTCCCCTTCATTGAAATCTTCAATCATATAAAAAACATAAATTTTCAGAATCTTCTCTTCATTCCTATTTACTTAATACAATGGTGAAAGGAAAGGTACTAATGGAAAGTGCAAGTGTTGGCAGTGCTAGGAAACGAAACAAAATTGATTTAAGAATTTTTTTTTTTTTTTTATTATTATTACTACTAGCTATATGGTGCAAGGAAACCTGAGGCTCATGCTGCACCAGCCAAAAAAAAAAAAAAAAAAATTGTGAATTACCCTGAGAGAGTCAGAAGTAGAAGGGAATCACCAAGAAAGATAAGAATGATGATATCCAGCTTGGGACCCTGTGTGTGCCAAGCTCATACTCATCAGATGTGTGAGACCCTGAAGATGATTAATTAAGAAGTACGAAGCAGGACAAAGTTTGTCATCTATTGCACAGAATTAGGTCTCGCTGCTTCAACAGTGAATACTATTTTAAGCGACAGTGCACGTATAAAGGAACATGTTAAAGGATCAATGGCTCACATTTGGTGAGTATGGGCTTGGCACACCCAGGATCCTGAGCTGGATATCATCATTCTTCTGTTTCTTCTTCTTCTTATTATTATTATTATCAGCCATATGGTGCAAGGAAGCCTGAGGCTTAAGGTGGACCAGCCAAAAAAAAAAAAAAAAAAATTCCCTATTACCCTGAGAGAGAGAGAGAGAGAGAGAGAGAGAGAAGTAGAAAGAAATCACCAAAAAAGAGAAGAATGATGATATCCAGCTCAGGACCCTGGGTGTGCCAAGCCCATACTCACCAGATGTGAGCCCCTGGGGGTAAATATTTTGATGATTCTCTTCTACTTCTGACTCTTGTTTTCTCTCTCTCAGGGTAATTCAGATTTTTTTTTTTTTTTGGCTGGTGCAGCATAAGCTTCAGGCCTCCTTGCACCGTATAGATAATAATAATAATAATAATTTAAGATCAACAGTGATCACAAAACAGCGTTCAGGTGCTATATCGAAGTTGGATGAAAATCAGATTGAGAAGCAAGTGCCCCGGAGTCCAATGGCCATTCAAGCAAAAGCAAGAAGTATTTATGAAGATAAGTACGGTGAACCCCAAGCCAAGTTTGTGGCAAGCAACAGGTGGTTTAATAGGTTCAGAGCATTGTGCTGGTTTCCAAAACATTAAAGTATGCGGTGAAGTTGCCAGTGCCCAATTGTGCAGCAGCAAGAAATTTTGTGATGTGTTGGAAAAAACCCCTTCTAAATCTCCACATCCCTCAACTTCTGCAGCAGCGTGCTTATCGGCTGGAGAGTTAATTCTGGTGATGCTAGAAAGGTAAAACTTGCTGACGTTATGCCTATCTCCTCTCTCTTTTTGTAATTTTATAATTTTGAAATTTTTGTAATTTTGTACACTCTTGTAATTTTTTCTGCACATGATAAAAAACTTTTGAAGAAATAATTATTCTTCTTTACATGTTCGTTGAACATTTCTTTTTCTTCAATCAGATTTGCAAGTGCTGCTGCATAAGCATTTAGGGAAATTCCGACTTAAGTAGAGTTCCGCGGAACGCAATGCTTACGTAAGTCAGGGAGTGGCTGTATTCATATGTGAGGAGTGACATAAATGGACGGAGACACCAAATCATGATTCGACACCAACAGAATGTATAAGATAATAAAGCACTCAAAACTTAAGTTGGTATTTTATAATTCAGAAATAAACATGTTTGTTTTGGAATTAACGCATGTTTATTTCCAGAGAATACGAACACCAAATTGGAAAGCACAAATACCAACAAAGAAGCTCTTACTCACGGCAGGCTCAAGGGTATACGGCAGAGGTTCCCAAACTTTTTTTGGTTCACAGTGTCCCAGTAATTTTTTTTTCATGGCACCCCTAGGCCAAAAGAAATACCTAACACAGTGGTTTTAGACCTTTTAATATATACCTATATAATAATTTTATTCTTTATATAGAGGTACTAAATAAAGATGAATTATAAATCACCACAAAATTAAAAAGATACGGTACAACGGATACCAACACCTTTTTATAATGAAATAAATGTATAAATTAAAAAAATATATAAAAATAAATAAATAATAATAACTTTAACTTTAACTGAAATTACATGGCACCCCGAGAATGTTGTTGCAACACCCTAGTGTGCTGCGGTACCCCGGTTGAAAACCACTGGTATACAGCATCCTTAGGCCATATTGACTGATGGTGCTCCCTCCCGCCAATGCGAGGATTTTAATTTTTTAGATTAATTTTACCAATTTCTGCCAAGGTTTAGGGGGAGTTGGCACCCTAGGCCAGTGCCTACTCAGCCTTACCCTAAAGCTGGCCCTGCTCTTACATTATAAGAGGAGTAAGAGCTTCTTTTGACACTAAAATTTTGTTTATTAAACGCTAGTGAATATGTCTTTCAAACATGTATTATTTTTTTGCCAAAATTTTCTTTCTAAAATGTGGGTGCAGTTTATTGTCCGAAAAATATGGTAATTAATGAGATTTCTGGCATTGGTGTTCTTTGGAAAATTATATTTTCATTTCTATATACATGGTTGACCATTTGCTGGTTCTTTTAAACTATGGCACCATGACTTTTCCAAAATGGAAATTAGAAATGTATACAAATAAATAATTATCACAAAAATCTTTTTAACAATTTTTTCTATTAAATAACAACTAAATTGTTTTTTTAGTTGGAAAGTAATCTAAAAATTATGTAAAAAACTTTCGGGATTGTTTTCACTCCTCCAGCCAAATTCATCTCCTGGTCAGAGGTTTTGAAACAGTGGAAACTAATTGCTATTTCATTAGTATGTCCTGTTTTTTATTTTTTTAAAATCTAGTTGTTCCTAAGCTAGGTTGTGATAAGAAATATTAATCTAAAATATAACGAAAGTATTCAAAATAATAACCTGCAATTTATATTTTGTATTTGATTGGGCAACTTTTATTAGTGTTTTGTTTAAAGAAAAAGGTTTCACATAAAAAAAAAGCAAGACTTTCATCACAGTTACTTTCTACCTTTGTTTGTAAACAAAGGCTTATGCTGCACCAGCCAAAAAAAAAAAAAAGAAATTAAAATAGTATATAAAATAAATAATAAAAGAAAAGGAAATAAACAAATAAACAACCTATGAATTTCCCTAAACTGTCATCCTCAACCACCCATGTAGGTAACTTATTCCAGTAATTTATAACTTGCCGGCTAAAATAAAACTTCATGCAATCCAGTTTAAACATCTCGCCCCCCCCTAACTTGAAATTATGGCCCCTTGTTCTAGAATAATTTATAACCATGAAAATTTCATCCTTGTTCATTTTGCTTTTGATACTCAGAGCCTTACACACCTCAATTAAGTCTCCTCTAAGGTGCCTAATTTTCAAGCCGTGCAACCCACATATTTGAAGCCTTTTCTCATATGGACACCCTTTTGCCGATCTCACCAAGCGAGTTGTCTTTGGATCCTTTTAAGAAGCTCAATGTCTTTTTTTAGGTGTGGTCTCCATAGATTCTGATGATCAGACACTAATGTGCCTGTGAACACATTTAATAACACAAAATGATGCTTACAATGGACAGATCAATATGATGTAAATCCATGACAGTTGTGGATCCAATCAGCTAAACAATTCTGGAATGAGTTGCACAAGTGCCGAATTGTTTCCAGCAGTGTTTACGACAAAGCCTCTTGTACCTGGTCTGCAGAATATTCGTGATCTGTGCTGGCTGCTGGTGGTTCTGTAGATGGCATCATAGCATGGCCCACACGTGTTCGATGGGGGTGAAATCTGATGACCTAGCTGGTCAGGACAGTATGTTGATACCACAACATACTGTCCTGACCAGCTAGGACAGTATGTTGATACCACAAAGACACTCAATGGAAACCCCTGCAGTGTGTTCGCACCTTGTCCTGCTGAAAAATGGTGTCAGGAAGGAAAGAGCGATGGGTTCCAGAATCCTTTCTGCCAGTGGGAATGCAATGGTTTGACGGTGATGGGTGACAGCCAGCTGATGTCACAGCTTGTTGGATGGTGGTAGCCAGCATGGCTATAGGTGTGATGAAAACTTGATAGATAAGACGATCCTCCCATTCTGTTGTCCTCCGTTGTGCTCCACTACCCATTCAACAAGCAGTCATACCTTCCTGCAGCCACTGTTGCCATCTGTGCACTGTAGTACTGTCTCTGCCCACATGTTCTGCTACATGACAAAGTAGCCACCCACCCTCTCATAGGCCGATAATCCACTCACTGTTGAAGTCGCTGATATCGGTGTTGAATGTAACGTCTCGGCAGTCTCTACAATCTCCTTGCACTCTGAAAGTCAATTCCTGCGAGACCTTTGTTTTCTTATCAGCCAAAGCTTTCACTCGATTGGTCCTGTATTTTAATCATTTGTATACATCTCGGTGTAACTCAACTGCTGATTTGCATGCACTTGTGATCATTCCTTCTTGGTGCTGCAATTTCAATGTCACCATGTATATTTGCTCTTTTGTAGGAATAACTGGTCAGGACTTATTTTTTAATGATGGATAATAATGCATGTCAGAGCTCTCCTAGTGAATAATACATGAATGCAGTTTCTGGCAGTGTATAGCATGTATGGAACAACCACTTAGATCACCAGACTTCAGTCCAGTAGACTATGCCGTAGGCAGGTAGGTTGTTAAACACAGGCCCTCTCCTAGAAACATCACTGAGATTGCATCAGCCCTTAGACAAGAATTAACACTAATTCTTGTGTAAGGGCTGATGCTCTGACTAATTAATAGTCTTGCCTATTTTGCTACTTCTCGAGGTCTCAAAGCTTATCAGGGTATGCTATCAATCCACTAGACTTGGCCACTCATTTGCATAATTCTGTAATTTCAAATCAAAATTTTCTCTCACTGACATTTCACCACATAGTTTAGCGGTCAACTCGGAGGTACAGTAATACATTTGTTTGAGTTGACTGTGGCTTGAAATCATGTGACTACTAAATATGTAATGTCCTTTGTATTCTCTATCTTGTATTAAACTAAACAGCTACAAGTCCAGTATACCTTGAAGTAGATAACTTTGAATATAAGTAGACATGTACCTTTATGTGACTAAGCAATTTTATAATTTTATCTGACTTGTCTCTTGTTGGCATTTGTAATTGTTATACATTTCCTCATTCTCACGTGAATGGCAGACGGGTGTACTTTCTTTGGTTTGGGCTGGGTATGGTTTATAACATTTTTTGAGAGATAAAATTCATGTAGGTAAGTAACGTTAGTGTGTATTTTGCCCTTATGGACAAAATACTTACTTTTTTTTTTACCAAGGTAGTACTGCTTATGCACTACTTCTAATAACAATATAATAATAATGAAGGTAAGTACCCACTTATATTCAAATTCTCTATATTTTAATATTCTCTACTCTTCTAATCTTGTGTGACCTTCCTGAGTACAAACAGAAAAATTTATTAATAAAACGTTTTTGATTTCTATACGCTTTGGTGTTTGTTCTTTAATTTCTGAGTGCTAATGTGGTTAAAAACGTGCTGGCTTAGCTGGCTACATGAAATTTTATTCAATATTTTGAACTGCATTCCAGACGACTGACAGTTATCCTTAAGATATACTGGTTAACAGAAAAATTAACCATTTTAAAAAAGAAAAATCAATTAATAGATTATAATAAGCATCTATATTAAAATGTACTGAAGACATGGATGGCTCGTGTGACTAAAGGTTTTTAAGATAATGCTGGTATTACTGCTGAAATAGACCCTAGATTTCATTCACTTTCCAAAAGTTAAAGTTTTTATAAAGTTTTACTTTTGTAAATAACGCAGTCTTTTCTAATATTCACTTTGTCAAGATGCTTCACACAAACTGGGATTTTTCAGCTTGCTGAAATCTTCGGTGGAATTTTTCTTAACTGTGGGCACCGAAGAAGTTTACATTTAGGGAAACAAAACGTTATAACAGACTACTGAGAACATTAATTAGACAGGCAAACTACTGCACTGCAACGTCTCTGCAGTATCATGCTTAAGTATCCATAAGTATACAGCACCGGTTGGTATTAATTGCATATCTATGTAGTCAGCGATACAAAAACAAATTTGTAATTAAAAAAAAAAAAGTTATGGAATCATAATATTAATAAATTTCATCAATCATTTCAATTTTGTACTAGTAAAAAAAAAAATATATATATATATTACTGTTATTTTCTCGAGGAGTCTTTTCCTTTTAATTCCTTCTTATAGGAATTGAAAATAGGCATATAGACAAGATTGGAGCAGCATAGAAGCAGAAGTTTCTTCAGCCAGCCTATAAGCATATGCTGCCATCAACCAGTGTGTATGTTAATCCATTCTTTCAGCCATCACTTGCTTCTGCTCTGTTTGCCTACTGCTGTGCTAATTTATAGAGATTTCATTGTATTGCATTGGTGTGTTGCAGAAAAACACTTTCAGGTCTTAGAAATTGGGTTGCAAGGTGTATGGGTTTTGATCATTGACAAAACCAAATGGGCTAGCCTAAGCCTGTTTGCATTGCTCTTAGAACTTCACATTTGACTGCATAGTTATCCAAGGTCTTTTTCAGTTTTCACTACCCTGAGTGTGGTACCACGTTGGTATGTTAATCTGGGATTTCTGATACCCATATGAATTACCTTCATTTGTAAATATTAAGCTTCATCTGCTACTTCTCAGCCCATCTGTATAATTTATCTAGATTTTATTGCAATAGCTCATCTTGATTAATAGGATTAACCAACCTGTCAACCTTTGTATCATCTGGAAACTTAGCCATTAGGCTTGATGTGCCTTTATCATTATCATTAATAAATACTGAAAACAGCAATGGGCTCAATGCTGAACCCTGGTGAACTCCACTAATAATATTAGTCCAAGAGCTGTGCCATTGATAACCACTCTCTTGGTGTCCCACTCAACCATCCCTTTGTCCATGGCAGTAACTTATCCTTAATAACACACTGCTCCAATTTGTACAGCAGTCTTTTGTGTGCAACTATCAAAAGCTTTTCTGAAAACTGAGAGAGAGCACAAAGGAGAGAAATATTCTTGGTCTGGTTATCAGTAAGGATTCATCAGATGAATCCTTACTGATCACAGTGTATTGAAGTGGAGATCTATATAAAGAAGCAACTACTGTTAAAGGAAAGGGGAAGAGTTTTTATTTTAACAAGGGGAGGAGGCATTAAAATTGTCTTAGGCAGCTTCCAAATTCTTCTATTTGGGACTAAATGGTATTGTTAACAATTGCAAATGCTTAATAGGAAATGCTCAGGGAAGGTATAGTCACTGGACACCAATAAACTTTAAAAATATTGATAAAAATGTATTGTTGAAGGTGTAGACCAAAATGGATATCAAGATACTGAGAACCTTAGCAACAGAGAGGAGAGATGCATGGGGTGGTCATAAATTATCAGGAGACCCTGAATCCTACAGTAAATATAAATTAGCCTGTAATAAAGTTACTCAGGTGGTTAGGCATATAATGAGAAGTCCATAGGTGAGAGTGCAAGGAACCAAGGAATCAACTTACTCCACTTTGTAACTTTTTTTTTAAGAGTAATCCTGAACTGTTTTCTAAGCCAAATAAATTTTGCAAACATATTCACAGAGGATATTCTTTGCATTTGCTTATACTAGAAGCCTAGGTAATACTAAACCAGAGTTGAATCATTTTATGATAATTATAAAGGGACTAGAAGCAAAGTTATTGCAATTAAAAGTGAATAAGAGACTGATGGAGTGAAATCTAACCAATTTATACTGAAGGAAACAGCTAGAAAAACCTTTAGTTATTATAACAAGCGATTCCTTGAATTAAGACAAAGTCCTTGAAGATAAGAAATCACTTAAAACTGCTGCTGTTGTTGTTGTATTTGTTGGTGCATCAGCAACTTAGGCTATAATGCACACTTAAAACTGCCTTATCACTTAATATAATATTTTTATTCAACAGCAACATAGTGTTTAGCTATTGCTTTTTCTTCTTCCCTCCAAAAAAAAAAAAAAATGAAGAAGACTAACACAATTTCTTTGGACACTATCTGTTTTATAATATGGTCACTACCAGAAATCAGCACTTACATTGTCATATTTTTGGTACTGTTTGGATACCTGGTGAGCAGCAGGTCAAGGGTATTTACACCTAGCACTTTCTCTGACATTTTACAATAAATGTTATCCAGTTGGTTCAAAATCATGATCCAACTGATGTATAATTGTTGATCCAAGATTTCCAGTCATAATGTAAAAGATAAAGTTGTGCACAAGATGATCATCAATTGCTTGCCCATTCAGATTGCCTGAAGAGATTTTTATCATATTCCTTACAGTCATTTGGCCTGTAACACACTCTTCCTATCTTTTCTTTACAATATGTCACCTCACACAATTAAAGTCAACCTGGGCTTGATTAAATATTGGGAATGATGTGATTGTTTTCAGTAGCTTTTTGTAAAATCAATCAGGAGAGTATCATTTAGCATAGTCCAGGACACTTGAGTAATTGCTGAGCCCCACATTTATTATTTTACAGGGCATTTGTGCACCTTCTCAGGCACTCAGCCTGATTTATTAGGTATGTCAAGTTTTGATTTAAAATTATAGTGCTTCTTACACCAAGCACTCAAAGAGCTGCAACCAGTTTAACTGAGATCTGCCAACAGACTGCAGCTGCAACAATCTACAACTAGGATGTCGTTAGCTGCTTTCAGCTGGCCATCTGTGTGCTTGCTAACTTTATGTCTAGCTAAGATATATGAGTCTGCAGGTGTATTCTTAGTTCCTTGTTATAGGTACTTAATCACATAAATATCTGTTTGATAATTATATTAATAGAGTTCTAATTTTATGTTATAAATTTCTTAGAACATGAAATAAAATAATTTTATTTCTTTCACATTCAGTCAGAATTTTTAAATTGCAATTTATTATTTTTTCACAGATCTGCTGAGCATTATCATTTTGTTTCATTGATGAATGCCTTAAAAAATTATCAAAGAAAATAAGTGTAAAATTGAGGTAAACAATCAAGGAAAATAAGTGTAATATGACTCTTTAATGATCATTGAAAGTACACAAAATATTCCATTTTCCATGGCAGTGAAATCCTATAAAGTTCAATAGAAGACTGAAATTATATGTTAGAAAAAAAATAACATTATTAAAAATACTTACATTAATCAATTTTTAATGTACAATGCTATAATACACTGTTATACCCTAGACTACTAGGACCTGGAGACTGAATGCTAAATATTATTATTATTATTATCATTAAACTCCTTTATTGCCATATGAGAAATTTAGATACATAAATTGAACACCTCAGGACATATCCTTTCATGGCAAAAATACAGCAGGATTTTTATAGCATAAAATGTAATTTAGATGCAAATCAAAATACAGTTCAAGTAACGTTCCTACAGTGCTTTGCAAAAATTTTTCAAAAATTTCCAGATACTTTCTTAATCATAAAACAAATATTAAGCCAAAATAAGTATAGCAGTTTACAAGATTATTTGAACTTACATACATTACAAGACCTACAGTACAACAACAAAGACAATTTCATAATTTCGGTGCTGTACAATAAGTTGTAACATAAATCAGTCCAGTATTTACCCCATATAAACATTTTTAATATTATTTAGTAGATAATAATTACTTTATTACTTTTCTTTATCTATTTAGTGGATAATAATTAAATTTTTTGTAAATTAGATATCACAGCACTTTCACCTTATTGCAACTGGAGGTATATGCCATCCTATTAAGGTCCGAGATACTTGCATAATCACAAAGGCTGCATAGTGTATTCATGAATGCTGTTATCAGTTGGAACTTGTTATGGAACAGATGAATGCAAGCTAAGTTAGTTTTTAGTAACTTGGATTTGGAGATGCTAAATGGAAGTTTTGATTTAATTATATGTAACTTTGTGAAATGTAATTTTATTCCATAAAAATTTTGGAAAATACTAACAAGAGCTCATATATGAAATAAATCAAAGCTATTTTACTCTGTAGTTGAACTAAGTAGTTATTACTATAATTTTCAATAAAACTATATAAAGTTGTTTACAGTGAGTCTAAACTAAATTTTGCAGTAAAAATTTGGTTATATATACATTATTGATTCTGAAAACTTAGTTGGCAAGTTTAAAGTATCTAAAAAAAACTTTCAATTTATGTAACAACTTTTGTTCTTTTAGACTGCTGATTTATTATAACAGTTAATACTTTTTTGGCTAAAAGAGAATTTTTTTAGTGCATATCCTCTAATTTGTGCTACTTACAAAAGAAAAAAAATCCCCATTATTTAATTTACTGAAGTCTTTCAAAGCTTTAAATTCTCATGCAAATATCTAGAGACAATGCAATCCACAAAGCCGAAGTCTCTCTTTCTCTCTCCCTCAGAATGCCTTTTCAAATCAAAAACTCAACTTGTTTTTATCTCACTGCACCTTTTCCAGCCTGACCAAGATTCTTTATATAATAGAATAATTATATCCTTGTCTCTAAAGCAAAATTCTTGTACATTATAGATAAACCACTGTACTGCACTAGCAGTCTGTCTACAAGAATTGTGCTAGTAATTATGGATGATTTTTTGCTATCAGCTGCCTTAAGTTTTTCCATTCAAGTGATAAGATAATCTGGGTTAATATTGTACAGATATAGAACTTTACATTTCTCAATATTGTACTTTAACTGCCATTTTGCAGACTAATTACATAATCTATCTAGGTCTTGTTGACGAGAACATCTTGGTTACTATTGTTGATTGTCCTTTGAATCTTTGTGTCATCATCAAACTGTGATATCAAACTATCAAACCTATTATGTTTTCATCAATGTCATTAACAAATACCAGAAACAAACAGGGATCTGGCACTGAATCCCATATAACTCTAACTGAGACCCCAGACCAGAGGAACAACCATTTATAACCACTATGCCCTATCATTCAACTAACCTTTTACCCATTACAGTACAGTACTTTCTCACCAATTGCACATTGTTCCAATTTATGCAAACAGCATTTATATGGGACATATCAAAATATTACTAAAAGTTAAAATATACTATCAAAATTATTCTTTTTATCACTTCTTTCATGACAACTTCATAATACTTTATATCAGATTAGTGAGATGTAATGCTCCTTTAATAAATCCATACCACGTTACATGTAATTCTATACTGCTGATAATCCTGCTGTATATATCCCAAACCACAAATTCCATAATTTTCCTGACACAGAAGTTAAACTTACAGGTCTATAATTATCTGTTACACCTTTGGAATCAGAGAAGCATTTTGCACATGTCCAATCTGCTGGGACTTCATCAAAGTCTAGAAATGTACATATTATAATAAAGAGTTGTCTGAGGATCTGTTCTTCTGGATAAATTACATCATATGTAAATATTGATGCAAAAAAAGATTAATCTAATTCCTAAACTTATTATAAATGTGATATTTCAGGATCCTTTCTGAATCCCAGTATCGGATCATACAGGGCTGTTAACAGCTCCTCATCCTGGTTTGTCTAATCAAGACCACTCTATGAGTAGTCTTAGCTTATCAGCTTGTCAATTTATTTAACTTGTCAACTATCTGTATAGAGTCATCAGTAATGTTATCAAAAAAGTGAGTTAGACAAGCTAGGTTGAGGAGTTGTTAACAAACAATCTTCTATGATTGATTGGTGGAATTTAGCAAGGATCCTGCAGCACCACCTTTGTAATGAGAATAGGAATTAGGTCAAAGCACTTAATAAACTAATTTTAAATTATACACTTAAGAGTGGTTCATTTCAAAAGTTAATCCATGGGTAATCATCACATAGCATCATTTCCAAGTTATATTATGATGCAAAATACTGTATTTATTTAACTTGTCAACAATGTGTATAGAGTCAACAGTAATGTCACCAAAAACTGTTCTGTAATAGACCAATACAATTCAGTCCCTTCTTACTAGTGTTTACATATTCAAAAATGTAGAGTCCAATATGAAGTTCTGTGAATAATAAGACAGGTTGCCAGGACAGCTTATGGAATTTTGCCAATGATATACAGGAACAAAGGACATTCAGCACAAAGACAAGGAGATGATTATCCTGTTGTAACAGGCAATGGTCGGGCTTGTTTTTTTTTTTTTTAGGAGCATTAGCAACTAAGGCCATATTGCTTCGGGGATATGCGGTGGTCATTCCCTGACTGTTTCGCATCCTCCGTATTTGGTGGTCACGGGCTCGAACCCCGGTCTAACCAAGAAGCGTGTGCTATGCACTGCTGCTCCTGCCCACCTGGCTACAGAGGCACCACAATGGTCGGGCTACACTTTGTGTACTGCATACAGGTCTGGAGGCTTAATTTTAGGAAAGATGTAGATCTATTGTAATGGGTGCAGAGAAAAGCAACAAGATTACTCAGGGGCACAAAATAGTAGTTTCACCAAGAAAGACTTAGTTCTGCAAATTATAGCATGTAGAAAATTTTCACAGTTGCTGAACTTAAATGAAATTTACTACTAATGATCCATCCTTTTAAACTTCCAAAGTTACTAAGGAGTGCAGCAGGATGGAAATAATTTTTTTTAATGTGAAATATATCTTGCCTGTGTCAGTGTGGGAGTGAAAAATGTATCTTGAGTTAAGTATCTATGCATCATGTTGTTTAAATGTACTGAATATAGCATTCTACATACCTCCTTGCCATGTTAAGAATTCATTTCTAGCATCTTTCCTCCTTCTCAGGTTTTATGGATATCTTTTCTTGCTCTAGCTTTTTATATAAATTATATAACTTGTGAATTTTCATTTAAAGTGTCTTTTCCTTAGCTCTTATATGCCAGTAATTTAAATGTACCTTCTGAAATACTATTGTCATGATTTCAATATCCAAAAACTCTGTAAACAATCTGATGGTTCATTTGGATAAGGCATGAGCTGCCTGACTTGTTTCACATATTTTTTTAGCAGCTGTAGATTTCTCTCTCTCTAAGATCTGTTAGCTAAATTTATTCTTTATATATTGCCCTAGCATCATTTGTATATCTATGATAACTTTTAAATATTTCTGAAATTTTATTATATTAGCAGATATTTAACCTACTACTATTTCTACTGTTCAAGTTCACAGCAACATTACGACCACACAAAAGGCAAATTATTTATGCTGATGGAGTATTATGTTATAGCATCTTACCTGAAACAGCTCTTCTGTACAAGAATCTAAAAATAATCTTAATTTATTATGGATCCTGGAGGGTAGGAATACTTATATAAGATGTAATTCTATTATTTTAATATCATCTATAGTAGTATACCTACACACGTACAAAATGCCTTTTTTGTCTTAACTTGTAATAATTTACTGCACTCTTGATCTACAAGACAACAATTATATCTAATGTGAAATACTGTATTTACAACTTTTTCCTATCGAAGAAGATATTATCATCTCTAAAGATCATTTGAATACATATACTGGTAGATCAGCTGACAATCAAAAGAGAAATTCAAAGATTCTGTATCAGCCACATACAACTATGTATATAATTCAAGCTCAAAGCTTAACCTCTCAAAATTAAGCCATAAAAATCAGATGTAAATGTATTCTTTAGAATACTGTTGAAAAAAAGATACAAGATCAACCTGATTTTATAATGAATGAAATCTTACTGCAGATATCAGATATGTGAAGAGATTTTCTAAATCTCAGCTAAAACTGTACAGGAAGAAATTTTTTGAAATATTTCAGAAAATATCATTGATAGTTCCTTATACAGTCTGTCCCTGCCATAAGTAAGAGATACGTCCCAGGACTTCTTATGTAAGTCAATTTTTTCATAAATCAGGAATGACTAATAAAATATTGCTACTATATCCCTGATATGTCAAAATTACAAAAACCACATAATATCCTCAGAAGAATGAAGAAAAATAATTCATAACAATTAAAAACTTTATCTAGGGACAGCGGTGAATTAATCGGAGTGGCACATAAGAAAAGAAAACATAAAAGGAAGGAAAAATGCATGTTGTTGTACTGTAAAAACTGATATGTATTTCGTACACCGTGTAGGCTTTATAAAGGCTACTAAGGGAATCAAAACCAAAGTGTAAATATTTAAGAAAATTGGTCTATACCACACAATGAATCAAAGTTTCTACATTTCAGGTGTGATGAACTGAAGGTAACTTAAAATGAACCTGAATTAATACGACACATTAATCACAGCGGTGTTTTTTTTATTTTTTACGAAAACCCCAAACACGAGAGGTATTAGAACCTATAGTACTTAGTACTGTGCTTGGGTTGGAGGTTAAGAATATGAAAGAAGATATTTGTTGAATTAGACTTGAACTTCTGAAGAACTTCTTTCAGGAAATACGTACGAAGGAAGGTTGTTCCAGAAATGGCAGTTGAATGAATAAACGAGGAAGATAAAAAGTTGGTTCTGTGAGTTTGAACTTGGACAATAAATGGATGTTGGCTGGTGGCGGCATGTGTTCAGACTGTTTTGAGAGAGAGAGCAGGAATTATAGAAGCCAATTCAGAAGAACAGTGCCCATGGAAGTATCTGTAGAAAAGGCATGCAGCAGAAACAGTTGTAGGCTGAGTAGAGCACAGGGAGGTAGTACGTGATATGAACTCTTTGAACTTCATCTGTTTCGTATGCTTTTTTTTCTCTTCATAAATTTTGAGATAAGCAATCTTGAACTTTTCTTTCTATTTTCAAGAAATGTGTTTTCATCCAATCCATCAAACATAAGAGACCTTCCTGAATTTTACGAAACGCTTCTGCCATTTCCTTTAATTTGAACTGCTTCTTAGGTTGCTCCGGTTCCTCAATGGATTTGGCTCTCTCTTGCTCCTCAACTATTTGTGTGTTCAACTGGGATAGGTCTTCTGTTTTTAAATATTTACCTCATTTATTCACAAGCTTGTCTACATCTTCATTCTCCAGAACCAGCTGGAACTTCTGGGCTAAGTTTAGAAATTCTTTGGTAACAGAAGACATCAGCTCATCTTTGTTGAAGCCTTTGTTGTTAAGCTTGGAATTTTTTAGATTTTTCCAAGCTCTGCTCATACAAGTTGTTGTCATATCATTCTAAGCTCTTGAAATGTTGCATATTCTATCAAGGATGTTAAAGGATTCTCCAAAGAAATAGCCGATGGGACACAGTCCATGTGGCTTAAACGTGGGGGTTTCTATGAAGTGCTTCAACGTAGTTCACCTGTCTCAAACACACGTTTTCAAATATTTCTTCAGAATTTTTAAAGCAGAAAATCAAATTTATTTACCTAGATTCTAGTGATGCTGCTGGTTATTATCCAGCATAGTTTGTATGGGAACAAAAATAAAAACTTATACTTATTGTTCCTTCATTCGACTTCACTCTTAAAAATTTTACAGAAAGTATCTTTACGATTTTACCAAAAAAAAATTTACGTAAGTCCGAATTTACGTAACTCGGGCTTATGTAAGTCAGGGATTAACTGTATAATTGAAATTATTCAATGGCTTCATGGTTATCACAATGTTAGTAACAGTGAAAAGGATTTATGTTTTTATTGTTATTGCTTATTAATATTTGTAGTTAATGGGGACATATCTATTTTATGGAGATATGACTATTTCTTTTTTCCTTTCTTTTTGTCTGCAACTTCATCTTCTATTCCTCCTCCACCTCCTCCTCCTTTCCCAGATAACAATTTCGTGCGTCTTTTTCCAAGTGGTGTTTTAGAATACCAAATCTGCAGAATAAAATAAATTTAATTAATTCTTGTTTTATTCATAAAAGAATATCATTTATATGTACAGGTGGGCCACATGTCAGTTTACCAAGGAATAATTTCTACAAATTTATTTCAATCTTGAAGCCAGTTTCACGTCCATGTTATTTTATTAATATTATATTTTATATGATGTTATTTATGACATTTAAATGAATTTTTTAAACTGTTTTTGGTAATTTACTTTGTTAATTGTATCTCTTCTTGGTAAGCTGACATATGGCCAACCCTGTATATCTGTAGTAATAGAAACAAAAATTTTTGGGATGTGTGTGTGTCTGTGTTTTTGAAAACAAAAGAAAAATAACAATTATAATAATGCAAAACTATTCTTTATTTCCATCTAAAAAAAGTATCACTGTTTAATGCTTAAAACTCCTTTTTTTAATATGTTTGGCAGTAGGTGCACATTTCAGTTACAATTTTTATTTTCATTCAATAGCTGTATGTAAAGAATACAGAAAGACAAAGGGTTAAAATGATAGTTCTTATATAATTGATATTAATTTTTATTTATATTTTCACATAATGTAATTTATCTAAAGTGATATAATAGAAGATAATAATTAATTATATTATCTTCAATATTAGTAAATTAATAAGAGGAGTTTACCTCAATATAGTACGTAGAACACTTCCGTATGATACTCTCCAGAAATTAAAACGGAAAAAAACGAAAAAATCGACAACTTACCGGTACATTAAAGTAAAATATAAATAATTAAATAATCAATTTAACACAATTCAAAATCAATTTAAAACAATTCAAATTCAAATTAACGCAATTAAAAGAATCTAACGAAAATATTCAAAACGATCTTCAATATGTAAGAATATCACCATCACTATCCATCGAAATCTGTTATACCCAGTGGGTGTGTAAGTCAGTAAAATGGTATAAATTAGTTCTTCTGACTATTTCTGTTAGATTTTAAGCCCTAGTCTCTTTCCTTATGATCTGCATCCAGGCCTCTTATCATTCATTTTTGTTCTGAATGTCTTAACTTTGATTAAATATTAGGTGCCATAAGAGCTTTTCTTATTTTCTCATTTGTAATATAGTCTTTCCACTGCTGCCATTTGTTAGTTTCATTTACTTTTCTTAAAACTATAATTTCTGAAGATTTTAAGTTTGAACAAGTTTTTTATTTGTTATCCAGCTCTTAGCTCTGTATTTAGAAACAGCTGATGAATTTGAATTTGTTTGATTTGCTTCTGAGACTTTTACTGTTTTTCATTTCTTTCAAATCATTCATTTTCATAATTGCACAAGTAAGGTCCCCTCAGTTTGTACATAGAAATTGAGCAAATTAAGCCTTCCACTGCACCAATTTCACAATGTGATTGTACTTCACCATGAGCTGCTGTGATATGGGGAATAGCATACATTTTAAATAAATAGCAATATACTTTTCCACTGGAGCAGTGCTTTTTATTTAAAGTGTGTAATGCAATACTGGGGTAACTCTTAGTGAAGTGCTTCAACAATGTGAGAATGATGAAACTAAGCCAAACACTTAGTGTATGGCTTAGTTTACCCCATTGCTATATACAGATTGATGCTATTCCCTACTTGTACAATTATGTTTTATAGTTACCGTAGCATGGGAACCTCTGCCACAAATTAATTGAGCTTTTTTCATTTTCATTAAAGAATGTTCCTAGGTATACAAACTTACTAACTTGTTCTTTACTTAGTTATTTAGCTCATACTCTAAATTTTCCTTGTCTCTTCCAACTTTCATAACTTTTGTTTCTGTATAACTAAAGAATATATCCACAGAAAATATAATAACCATTCAAATCTGATAATATGAAGTAATTTCACCTTTGGTTAAATAAACATACATTTATTTTTAAAATAAATTTTTATTTATACAGCATAAAAATTTTTTTTATTGTAAAAATAAATATATATATTTTACTGCATAAGTAATTAAAAAGTGTAGTAATTATAACATTAATCAGCTGTGAAAATTTCTGTTACATGAAAAAAAATTGTTTTTGCATTATCATGAAACATGGAGCAGTACTCTGCCACATTAAAGCCATTTTGCCTTTATGGCCTTGTGTGAAGTCCTTTAAGGTCTAGTTAGCTGATCTCAGGCAGAGGAAGTAGGGCTCCCCCCTTTGAGTTATAATGATTCCAGGTTTTTTCGGCCTGCAGAACATACATTTGGACAATGAACAAATATTTTGAAAGATATAATATGCTTATATGAATGTAAGTTATGCTTGGGAGCCATTAACATAATAATTATTATTATTAACACAGCATTCCATGGCACATTTCAAAAGTTCTATCTTACACACAGTTATTGTTTGTTTTGTTATTTGGTTTTTAGGAGCATTAGCAACTAAGGCCATATTGCTCCGGGGATATGCGGTGGTCATTCCTTTACCTTTCCACATCCTCTGTATTTGGTGGTCATGGGCTCGAATCCCGGTCTAATCAAGAAGCGTGTGCTACGCACTGCTGCTCCTGCCCACCTGGCTATGGAGGTGCCTCACACAGTTATGGAAATCCTTGAATACCAGTTTGTATTCAAGAATTTCATAGTCACATACCAGGCACATTTTAATGTATCTGTGTTGTTCTGTGCATAAATTACAGCTACTGTTCCTACTCACAATATTTGACATCTATAACTATATGCCAACTCTAGGAGCATTGTTTGTTTTGCAGGTGTGGGTCATCATTCTTTATATGTTCCAACTGTTTATTATGAAGGTCTATTTCATTTGAGCAATAGTCATATTATGTTTGGAAAATCAAATTAGCATTAGAATTAGCAAAGGCACATGATGCAAGAAAGCAAACTTATATAGCATCAGCCAAAAAAAAAAAAAAAAAAAAGCCCTTCTCATTTCCATTTACTCCAAATGTTTGTCTAGTTCTGCCTTGAATCTATTTAAGCTATCAACTTCTACAATGACAGATGGAAGTTTCTTCCAGCCATCAACCACCCGCTGGCTAAAGGCAAACTTCCGCAAATCTATCCTACAACTGTCTTTCCTCAATTTGAATTTATGCCCTCTCAGGCAATTATTCTGTGCAAGAGGAAGAATCCCATCGGCATTGAGCATGCTCACACCATTCAAGGCTTTATACACCTCAATCAGATCATCACGCAGGTGCCTAGTCTCCAGACACTGTAATTTGCAAAACTTAAGCCTTTCTTCGTTGGTTTGGTTTGGTTTTGGTTTTTTTTTTTTTAGGAGCATTAGCAGCTTAGGCCATATTACTCCGGGATATGCGGTGGTCATTCCCTGACCTTTCCGCATCATCCGTATTTGGTGGTGACGGGCTTGAACCCCAGTCTAATCAAGAAGCGTGTGCTACGCACTGCTGCTCCTTCCCACCTGGCTACGGAGGCGCCACCTTTCTTCGTAAGAACAACCCTTTGTTCCATTCACTAATCTTGTTGCCCTTCTCTGTACTTGTTCCAGCAGCTCTACATCCTTCTTAAAATAAGGCCTCCAAACCTGTATATAGTACACAAGGTGTGGCCCTGACCATTGTATAAGACAATGGTCAGGCCACGCCTTGAGTACTGTATACAGGTCTGTCCAGGGCTGAAATGGCATACTGGTGGCAACTCCTGATTTATGACTGAACATAATATCATGACCATAGTCAAATGATCAGTATACAGATACAGGATTATTCATGATTGGTACATATCAGATCCATGTGATAGAGCAGATATCATCTTTTAAGGGCGTAAAGGGGGATATTGTTGTACACGTCAGCACTAATGCTGACGTGTATAACAAGAAGTTTGCAAACCAAGAAAATGCTCCTGACATATTCATGTATTTACATACTCACACAACCTTTTCAGTTAACTATGGCATACTCAACTAGAAAGACAGCTGTAAAGAATAAATAACATTTACCATTAACCTTCTAACCAAAAGAGGGGACACTGTTCAACCTAATGCAAAAAAAAAAAAAAAAAAAAATACTAAAGAAATATAAAAATATCTATTAGACTGTTCCATTATGAATTTTAGTATTCCATCAGTAATATCATGGTTGTCAATCTGCATTACTGATATTAGAAGATCAAGATTCATGACTACAAAAAAATCAACCTTACCCCCTTCTCACCCCATCTTTATAAAATGCAATGCACTCACTCGTGTAACTATATCATGAGTGAGATTACATGCTCACTCGTGTAACTATATCATGAGTGAGGTTACATGCTCACTCGTGTAACCATATCTTTATCACTAAAGGATAGGTGGAACAGGACCAGGGTATGTCTGTCAGGGGCAAAAGTTGATGACGTTGTAGGGCTGATATCATCTTTTAAGGGCAGAAAAGGTGATATTGTTGTACATTGGCACTAATGACCTTAAGAGTAAGAAATCTGCAGATTTATTTAACAAGTACAGGTCAATGCTGGAAAAAAGTCGCGAGTTAGGGTTAAATTTCAAAGTGTCTGCAATTCTGCCCAGACACAATAGGAAGGAGTATATAATGAGAAACTTGTCAATCAATTCGGCCCTGGAGAGACTGCAAGGCTCACAAAGTAGAATTTCTTTCAGCGTGGTCTGTGCTTGCTAACAGGAGAGACTGCTTCTACAGGGATGGGATACACTTAAATAGAAAGGGTGCAAAAATATTTGCTGATGCTATCGAGGAAGTGTTAGGTGGGTTGGAAAAATGCTAGATTGAGGGGATACATGGACTAACAGATTAACAGTAGCTGCTGGCAGAGGTGAAAGTGGTTCTTGCACTGCTTCTATTGGAATGAGCAGCAGCCTGGAAAACAAGGTGCAGGAGATTTCAGAGACTGCTGGGAGTCAATGCAGAACAAGCAAATACATGGGCTGTGTTAGGGTAGCAAAGATTAGGAACAGGTGCATGTATACTTGCACATACACAAATTGCTAGGAGTTTTGTAAATAAATTTGATGAATTTGAGGTGTTGGTCAAAACATCAAAGGCAGATAGTGTTGGGATATCAGAGACATGGTGTCACACAGATATAAGGAATGCAGAAACGGAATTTGGGGAGTACAATGTGTACAGGAAGGATAGGAAGGGAGGAGAGGTTATGCTATTAGTTGAGAAACATAAAATCCAAGGAAGTACAGCCAGTCGACACTGAGCTAGATGCTCTTGTAATAATTGAGTGAGATAGATGATCTTGAGAGTAAAGTGGAGGAGAAATTGTTGAAGATAAATAGAAGAAAGGCACCTGGGGTGGATGAGATCTATCCAGTTATATTAAAGGAGGCAGCAAAGGAAGTAAGCAATCCATTAGCCATAATTATGAGAGCTTCCTTGGACTCAGGGGAGGTACCCACAGACTGGAGATGTGCAAATGTAACCCCAATTCACAAAGGAGGATCAAAGGCTGACACAAGTAATTATAGACCTGTGAGTTTAACTTCTGTTCCAGGATAATTAATGGAAGCACTGCAGGATCATCTTGACAAGAATTCTGTTATAGCTCAGACACAGCATGGTTTTGTTAAGGGAAGGTCTTGCCTGACCAATTTGATTGGATACTATGATGTAGTCACAAAAGAATTGGATGCAGGGAATAACTTTGATATTATATATTTGGATCTTAGAAAAGCTTTTGATACTGTTGCACATGGAAGACTGCTGCACAAATTGGAGCAGTGTGGCATTGGTGGCAAATTGTTGCCATGGATAAAGGGACGGTTGAGTGGCAGAAGACAGAGAGTGGTAATTAATGGACACTGCTCATCATTGACTAATGTTATTAGTGGAGTCCCTCAGGGTTCAGTGTTGGGTCCATTGATGTTTTCTGTATTTATAAATAATACTGATGATGGTATATCAAGCTTAATGTTCAAGTTTGCAGACGATACAAAGGTTGGCAGGGTTGTTAAGGATGCTACTGATGCTATGCTGCTGCAACAGGATCTGGAAAGGTTGAGGAGATGGGCTGAGAGGTGGAAAATGAAGTTTAACATTGACAAATGTAAAGTACTACATATGGGAAACAGCAACCCCAGAGCAACGTATCAACTCTGTGGTACTACACTGATAGTGGTAGAGAATGAAAAGGACCTGGGGGTAATTGTGCAGGCAGATATGAAGTTCTCTGAGCAGTGCAGACAGGTTGCAAGAGTAGCTCATGGTGTCTTATCAATGATATACAGGAACGTTTCTAGCAGGGATAGGGAGGTGATTATTCCCTTGTATAAGGCAATGGTCAGGCTGCACCTTCAGTACTGTATACAGGTCTGGAGGCCTCATTTCATAGGCGCCTCCGTAGCCAGGTGGGAAGGAGCAGCAGTGCATAGCACACGCTTCTTGATTAGACCGGGGTTCGAGCCCGTCACCACCAAATACGAAGGATGCGGAAAGGTCACGAAATGACCACCGCATATCCCGGAGCAATATGGCCTTAGTTGCTAATGCTCCTAAAAATCAAATAACTAACAAACTAACAAACAAGCCTCATTTCAAGAAGGATGTAGTTCTGCTGGAACGAGTACAGAGAAGGGCAACAAGGTTAGTGAATGGAACGAAGGATTGCTCTTATGAAGAAAGGCTTAAGTTTTGCAAATTACAGTGTCTGGAGACTAGGCACTGGCGAGGTGATCTGATAGAGGTGTACAATGCCTTGAATGGTTTGAGCATGCTCAATGCTGATGGGATACTGCCTCTAGCTCAGAATAATCACCTGAGAGGGCATAAATTCAAATTGAGGAAAGACAGATGTAGGATAGATGTGCAGAAATTTGCCTTTAGCCAGCGGGTAGTTGGTTGGTGGAACAGACTTCCATCCCTGGTTGTGGAAGTTGATAGCCTAAATAAATTTAAGGCTCAGCTGGACAGGTATTTCGAACGAACAGAGGGGTGAAGTGGAAGGGTTTTTTTTTTTTTTTTTTTTTTTTGGCTGATGCTGCATCATATGCCTCTACTAATGCTAATGCTATGCTGGTACAATAATCAGTGTCTTTTGTGTTTGTTCAACATGGCATTGACAAATTTCATTAATGACAGTATTATTATTATGTTAATACAATAGTATTTATAATAGTCATGATATGTTAGTTTAATTTAATAAAATCTTTTAATTTTTTTCATGCTTGTTAATAACATGCAAAAAAAGCAGTGTGCAAACTTTCAAGTAACATAAAAAGTACTGCTCCATAAGCACTGCAAACAAAAAAAAAAAAACACCCTGAAAAAAATCAATGTTATTTTGAAAAATAATGAATAAATATTAAAAATAGGCCCCTAAAAGGTGGGTTCCACTTAATGCTTTCCTGTTTTATAGTGCTCTTTAGGGACCAGCCTTACAGAACAGTATAAATAGAGAGTGAGTTGTTTTTCTTATCCTAAGTGAAAAATAAAACAGTTCACTCATTTGTCATAAAAAAAAACTTACAATTAGTAATTTAATTTAATTTAGTGTAACAAAAACACACATTTTTGACTGCACTAAAGTTGAATGGCAGAAATGCATGAAAAAAAAAGTTAAATATATAAAAAAAAAATTTATGTATTAATGTTTGCAAAGTAACAATTGATTATATTTATTATACTGTATTTGTGAAAGTGTGGGTTATTAAAATTTTATACAGTGTGATACAGTATTTCTTATATATACAATATGCTTTCAAAACTATGGTTTCTGCATGATTATTTTTACTTTTTTAGTACATATTTTATATATTTATTTATTATTTATTTTTAAATCATTATTTTAAGTAAAGTAAAGCACAATTTCATTTGCTACTTTTCTGTATTAGAAAAATTCAATAGAATTAGGTGAATAATGGTTCATTTAAAATAATTTTGAGCAATATTCATTAGAATAACATTTTGGTGCAATGATTTATGTTGTTATTATATTACAACCTCAGAGTTTCATACATTAAACTGATATCATCATATTGATTTTACTTCAAATACTTTACTGAACTTCATCTACAAAGATAATATTTTAATAACATAATGAACATAACATTTTGTGCACATTTTTTGCTAAAAACATATATGGGCCATCAACTTATTGCCATTTTTTAAAAAGTGATCTTATGACAAAGTAAAATATGAGAAACATTTGTTTTTGCAGAGTGATTCTAATGATATGGCAATGTAATTTTTAATCTTTTTGTTTGTTTTTAAATCTTGCTACTACCTTATATGCTTCTTCCTCTTCTCTGTAAATAGGAGTATACAAGCACAAATGAATTACAAAATCTGTAATAACTAAGGGATGTTTAAGCTGATGTGCTACTCTTCGTGCCGTTAGTACCTGTAAAGTATTTTAGAATTATCTGAATAATCAAAAGTAAAATATAAGACTAAATGAAAAAATTGTAAACTCATCTAACTACAACTACAAATTTTATGAAATCTTTGATTTAAGTATAACATAACAATAATAAATTGCATTTTGTAAAAAAATTTGCTTGTGTTCATTTTCTATATTATTTCTCTTATAAGTGTACTGAATACAATTTTAGCATTGGTTTTGACATTAAAAATGTTTTTATTGGCATTATTCCAAAAATTTTGTAATGAAAGACTGAAAAGGGTTACGAAAATTTATTCCAGTTTGATTTATCTTCTACTGGACCAAATTTAATGAAATTTTGCATGTTGCTTCATCTTAGCTCTATACGAGAGGAAAAACTTTCAAACCTCTGAAAACTGCAGTAGTTTTCTGATTTGAATTCTTCTCACAGCCTTCTGTCACTGTTTGGGAAACCATGAAAACGGCCCCTGCTTGATGCAGCTGTTCCATCATGAAAGGGGATGGGAGGGGGGATGCAAGGAACGTGCCATTAAAAGAAAGGGTGATTGTTCATGGGGGAGAGAACACTGTCGTCTGGTAGTGTATCACTCTAAAATAGCTCATCTCAAAAATATTAAATGACATCATATTTCCTTTGCGACGTCATCAAAATTTTGCGCATCACATCTGATTTAAAATAAACTCTAGCTGATCTCACATGAAAGAAAGTTTCTCGATTTGTCTTTTTTCGCCACTCAACTGCACTTTTGTTTTTTTTTTTCTTTACAATTAAACTCTGAGGCTGGAAAAGAGTTCTGCACATTTACGAAAACATTCTTCAACTTGGACATGTCATCAGATTTTTCAATAAATACCACACGTAATGGAACAACTATAGATGGTGTATTTAGTTGCGAACTAAAATCTCTTCAATATAAAAATCATATATCCTACTTTAGTCAATCACAGACCAATACTTTCAGCAACCGATATGTAATTATTATTAATAAAATAAAAACATTGTTTTATTATTATCCATTAATTTTATTAATTTCTGAAAATTAAAATGTTTTTAATGCTTGCTGATGACTCTTAAATGTAAAACATTTTAAACATGCTATTGGCAGGACACATTATGTACCTGGTACAGAATTTTTTTTACTATAAAATCAGAATATTTGGAAGAATTATACCTCGTGTAAATACTGGAAGAAGACTTTAGCATTAGCATTAGTAGAGGCATACGATGCAAGAAAGCAAGCTTATGCAGCATCAGCCAAAAAAAAAAAAAAAAAAACTGCCTGTACAGCTCAGCCTTAAATTTATTTAGACTATCAACTTCCACAACAAAAGATGGAAGTCTGTTCCACTAATCAACTACCCGCTGGCTGAAGGCAAATTTCCGCATATCTATTCTACAACTGTCTTTCCTCAATTTGAAACTGTGCTCCCTCAGGTTCTTAACCTGAGCAAGAGGAAGAATCCCACCCGCATTCAGCTTGCTCAACCCATTCAAGGCCTTATAAATCTCAATCAGATCATTCAAATCACTCAATCAAATTATTTTTGGCATTCAGTTCCTTTGTGACCACATCATAGCATCCAATCAAATTAGTCAGACAAGCCCTGCCTTTAAAATATTGTGATATTTATGTGGTAGTAATATCATAAATAGCCCTATTTCATCTTTGGCCTTTCCAGTTTTCCTGAATTTTGACTTCTGTTCCTTCACCCCCAAAAATAGTTTCAGAATATTAACTAGTTTCTTGGAATATTAACATTATTAGTATTAATATAGCAGAAAGATGCAGGAAAGTAAAACTTTTGCATTATCAGCAACTCTCCCAATCTGTACATCATCTGTAAATTTTGACATCACATAAAAAGTTGCACAAAGGATTGTTACTCCTCTAGGTGCAGGGGTCTAAGTGATGCCATGAAAGTGCAATTCTAAAAATCAGCAAGAAACAATTCAAAACCCTTCACTCTTCCATGCCACCTTTAATTTTATTATATTATTAACACAATTGTGAAAATCCATTTTTTTATATTAAAAATCTAAACTTTTAATCAATTTTTGAAAATAATTAAAAATATACATTCTTACTAATTTAAAAGTAGTAGTAGTAGTAGTGGCATGTGATGCAAGAAAGCAAATGTATGAGCTTATGCAGCATAAGCCAAAAAAAAAAAAAAAAAAAAAAAAATCACACCATTCCCTCCAAATGTCTGTCCAGTTCCTTAAATTTATTCAACCTATCAACTTCCACAACGACAGATGGAAGTTTGTTCCAGCAATTAACCACCCGCTGGCTAAAGGAAAATTTCCGCACATCTATTCTACATCTGTCTTTTCTTAATTTGAATTTATGCCCCCTTAGATTCGTAATCTGAACAAGTGGAAGGATCCCATCAGAATTCAGCGTGCTAAACCCATTCAAGGCCTTATATACCTCAATCAGATCACCGCGCAGGTGCCTAGTCTCCAGCCACTGCAATTTGCAGAACTTAAGCCTCTCTTGGTAAGAGGATCCCTTCATTCCCCTCACCAATCTTGTTGCCCTTCTCTGTACACGCTCAAGTAAATCTACATCCTTCCTAAAATGAGGCCTCCAGACCTGTACGCAGTACTCAAGCCGTGGCCTGACCATTGCCTTATACAGAGGGATAATCACCTCCTTTTCCCTGCTAGCAAAATTCCTATATATCATTGACAAAACCCCATGACCTGCCCTGGCAGCCTGTCTGCATTGCTCAGAAAACTTCATATCTGACTGCACAATTACTCCCAGGTCTTTTTCATTTTCTACCACCTTAAGTGTAGTACCACACAGTTGGTACGTTTCTCTGGGGTTACTTCTACCCATATGTAGTACTTTGCATTTGTCAAGGTTAAACTTCAGTTGCCACTTCTTAGCCCATCTGCCCAAATTATCTAGATCCTGTTGAAGTAGCACACTGCCATTACTGTCATTAACAACCCTGCCAACCTTTGTATCATCTGCAAACTTCGACATTAAGCCTGATATACCTTCATCAATATCATTGATAAATATACAAAATAACAGTGGACCTAACACCGAACCCTGTGGGACTCCACTAATAACATTAGTCCAAGAAGAGCAGCACCCATTGATTACCACCCTCTGTCTTCTAGCACTTAACCATCCTTTTATCCATTGCAGCAACTTACCCTTAATACCATTCTGCTCCAATTTGTACAATAGTCTTCCATGCGCAACAGTGTCAAAAGCTTTCCTGAAATCCAAATATATGATATCAAAATTATTTTTCGCATCCAGTTCCTTTGTAACCACATCATAATATCCTATCAAATTTGTCAGACACGACTTTCCCTTAACAAACCCATGCTGTGTCTGAATTATTGCTGCAGTCTTGTCTAGATGATCCTGCAATGCATCTTTAACCAGCGACTCCATTATTTTACCCGGAACTGAAGTTAAACTAACTGGTCTGTAATTACTCGTGTCACCCTTCGATCCCCCCTTTGTGAATTGGGGATACATTTGCACATCTCCTGTCAGTGGGAACCTCTCCTGAGTCCAAGGATGCTCTCATAATTATGGCTAAGGGTTTGCTTAGTTGCTTTGCCGTCTCCTTTAATATAACTGGATAGATCCCATTCACCCCAGGTGCTTTTCTTACGTTTAACTTCAACAATTTCTCTTCCACTTTGCTCTTGGTTATTACAAAATCATTAAGTATCTTGCTACAATTTGATAACCTTCTGCCATTTTCAAACCTTAATAATTCCTCACATGTGAATGCAGATGCAAAATACTCATTCAGTTTGTTTGCTATCTGAGCAGGATCATCAACAGTCGAACCATCGATGTCAAGTGGACCATCAGATTCATCCCCTTCCTTTTAGAGTTTATATAAGTAAAGAAATCCTTGCTGTTTTTCTTAGCATCTTTTGCCAAGGATTTCTCGTAATCTGCCTTCGCTTGCCGAACCTCCTTTGTGACCTGATTACAGATTAACTTATATCTGCCATATGCTTCTGAGTCGCTTGATAATTTATATGCATCCCATGCATTTTTCTTCTCTATTACGAGTCTCATTAGTTCATTTGACAACCATTTAAGTGTATGTCTTTAATAGGAGGCACTGCCATATATCATAAAGACAACACATAACTGGGGGCGAGAGATACCACTCAACATGTGCATATAATTAAGCCCAACCCGATCATGCATTTCACCTGTTTGCATGATAACTAATGGACATTTCTGAAACCCCCAGCAGAAAAATCAAAGAAAACATTTTTGTTGACAGCTATTGGGGATTTCAGCTTGTATAGCCCAAGTAAATAAAGAGTACAACACGCTGAAATTGTGATAGACACCTATGCCTCCCATACCTGGCTCAAGGTTAACCCTGAGCCTGTCACTGGGGTCAATGAGACCCCAGATAATATTTTCTGCAATTCATGTCCTTCATTGTACTCTATCCACACAGCTGAAACCCCCAATATTTTTTTTAAAAAATGTTTTCCTTGACCTCTCCACCGAAAATTCCAGAAATCTTCATCAACTATAGTTCAAGTAAAAAAAATTTAGGAATCAAATTAAATCCAATCATATGAACATGTTGACTGGCATCTTCACATATAATTATTGACAGCATGCAGGCTTTGATGACATGCACTTTCCTCCAGTTGGTAACAATCAAAGGCATCATGACATTGAAGCATTATATGGAATCAAACTGTTGACAGGTTCTCCACATTTTGCAGTGGGCATTCCTGTTATTGACAGGCTGGCATTCAATTGTGTGCATTCATTTAATCATGCAATTTTTTAAATTTGCATTTTGTTTTCTGACAGATTTAAAGAGAGTTTTAATTGCAAAAATTAATTAAAAACACACATCTAATATAAAACAATGGATTTCTCTCAGTATGTTCAGAAAGAAAGGATTGAAAATAAAGGTGCCATCAAAAAAGTGAACAATTTCAAACCACCTCCTACTGATTTTTCAAATGCCCACATGCAGGGTCAAAGTGATTCTGCATGCATACAGGAAGAACAATCCTTCGCATGACTAACGTTAGAGTTAAGATAGTCTTAGTTGCCATCAAAAGTGATAAAACATTTAAGTATTTGTTTTGAAAATACTGGAAAAACTTTGCAGTTTCTGGTAATCAATTTTGTTATTAGTAGTAGTGGCATACAATGCGACAGAGCAAGCATATAATGCACAGCCCTGCCCAGTGAAATGTTTTGCTAAAATCCAAATAAACTATTTTGAAATTGTTCCCTATATCCAATTGATATCTGTCAAAATAGCTTACTAAGTTAGTTAAACGTGATTTTCCCTTAACAAAACCATGTTGTGTCCTTTAGAATGTCAATATCTAAATATCTATGGATTGCAATCTTAGCATTAGCATTAGTAGAGGCATACGATGCAAGAAAGCAAGCTTATGCAGCATCAGCCAAAAAAAAAAAAAATCCGATTTCACCCCTCCGTTCGTTCCACCAATCAACTACTCGCTGGCTAAAGGCAAACTTCTGCACATCTATCCTACAACTGTCTTTCCTCAATTTGAATTTATGCTCTCTCAAGTGATTATTCTGAGCAAGAGTAAGAATCCGATCAGCATTGAGCATGCTGAAACCATTCAAGGCTTTATACACCTCAATCACTTTATACATATTACACAACCACTTTTAGATGCATATAAATTATAATGTTTTTGTTTGGATTTAGTTTATTATGGTTACCACTCAAGGCTCTTTCCAGTCATTCTGCTATATCTGTGGGTCTGTACTTGTTCAAAGTAAGTAAAGCATAAATTTTAGATGACAAAGTTTTGCAGTGCATATGAAGCATATTTTGGAATGCCTATATGAATGACCAAAACAAGTCATGAGTATCTCACTTCCAGTGTGGTAGCTGCGAGTCAACAGTAGAAGGATAGTTGCAAAGCAGCTGGAAGTCTTTTGTGATTTGAATTTGGAACCTACTAAACACCATAATGACTACTACTTTTATATGGTGGCCGTTATCAATGCATATAAAGGTTAAAGATCAAAGAAATGTTATATATCTGAAGACACTATTCTCTGTTGCTTCAGTGCCACACATCAAAGATAAATTGCCAGTCCAACTTTCTTAGAAGGGACTTCAGAGGTGGGAAACTCTCACCTGGTGAAGTGGATAATGACTGTGATTTTAAAGCAAAGCATGATCAAGCAAACCTCACATTTTTCTCTTTAGTGAGAATTAGATGATAGTCCACAACTTAGATTCTATACAATCAAATGCAGAGATCTTAATTTGTATGCAGAGATCATAGTTGTACACGTTGGCACTAATAATATTAAGAGTAGGAGACCGGAAGAATTACTTAACAAGTACAGGTCACTGCTGAACAAAAGCCGAGAATTAGGGTTGAATTTGAAAGTGTCTGCAATTCTGCCCAGACACGATAGTAGGGAGTATATGATGAGAGCCTTGTCGATCAATTCGGCCCTGGAAAGATTGTGCAAGGCTCAAGGGGTAGAATTTTTTTCAGCCTGGACTGTACTTGTTAACAGGAGAGATTGCTTCTACAGGGATGGGATACACTTAAATAGAAAGGGTGCAAGAATATTTGCTGATGCTATCGAAGCAGTGTTAGGTGGGTCGGAAAACTGCTAGCTTGGGGGGAGACAAAGACCAATAGATTGACAGTAGCCACTGGCAGAGGTGAAAGAGATTCTTGCACTGCTTCTACTAGAATGAGCAGAAGCCTGAAAAACAAGATGCATGGTATTTCAGAGACTGCTGGGAGCCATTGCGGTACAAGTAAACACATGGGTTATGTTAGGGTAGCTAAGAATAGAAACAGGTGCAGGTATACTTGTGTGTACACCAATGCTAGGAGTTTAGTAAATAAATTTGATGAATTTGAGGTATTGCTCAAAACATCAAAGGCAGATATTGTTGGGATATCAGAGACGTGGTGTCACACAGATATAAGGGATGCAGAACTGCAATTTGGGGAGTACAACGTCTACAGAAAGGATAGACAGGATAGGAAGGGAGGGAGGGGTTATGCTATTAGTTAAGAAACACATAAAAACCAAGGAAGTGAAGCCAGTCGACATCGCTGGACAGTGCAGTGTTGAGTCAGTTTGGTGTGACATAAGCATTGGGAGATCAAAATTGAGAGTAGTAGTGTGCTATAGGCCTAATGACTCTGATGAGTATAATAAGGAACTGTACAGGGAAATAGAGTGGGCCAGTAAATCAGAGAGTCTTATAATGGGAGATTTTAATTTCCCAGATATTGACTGGAATTTGGGGGCTGGTTCCTCACGCACTAGCAGGGCTTTTGTGGATTTATTGGATGATTGTTTTCTACATCAGCATGTTCGGGAGGCAACTAGAGGGAGTAATACTCTTGATTTGATTATCAGCAGTGATTCTTCATGCATTAAGAATCTGCAGATAAATGAACCACTAGGTGGCAGTGATCACAGTGTGCTGAAGTGGGATTTACTCAAAGAGGTAACTACCATTAGGGGTAAAGGGAAGGGTTATTGCTTCCGTAAAGGCGACTACGATGGACTGAGACAGTATTTAAATTCTATACAGTGGGACCAACTGATGACGTTACCAACAGCAAATTCAAAATGGGAAGCATTCAAAGAACTTATCTTGGAAGCTACTAGGCTTTACATACCAACTAAGAAATATTGTTCAAGGTTTAGGCCAAAATGGATGTCAGATGAACTAATGAGGCATATGGCAGAGAAGAAAAATGCATGGGATACTTACAAATTAACACATGACACAGAAGCCTATGATAGATACAAGTTGATATGCAACCAAGTTACAAAGGAGGTTAGGCAGGCGAAGGCAGATTACGAGAAATCCTTGGCAAGGGATGCAAAGAAAAACAGCAAAGAGTTCTTTACTTATGTAAACTCTAGAAGGAAGGGGATGAATCAGATTGGTCCACTTGATATTGATGGGTCAACTGTTGATGATCCTGCTCAGGTAGCTAACAAACTAAATGAATATTTTGCATCGACATTCACACATGAGGAGTTATTCAGCAAGGGGAATGCCAGAGGTGTATTCAACTCTAGCAGTAAGCTACAAAATCTTGAAATAACTGGGAGTAAAGTGGAGGAGAAACTGTTGAAGATAAACACAAGAAAGGCACCCGGGGTGGATGGGATCTATCCAGTTATATTAAAGGAGGCAGCAAAGGAAGTAAGCAAACCCTTAGCCATAATTATGAGAGCTTCCTTGGACTCAGGGGATGTACCCATAGACTGGAAATGTGCAAATGTGACCCCAATTCACAAAGGAGGATCAAAGGCTGACACAAGTAATTATAGACCTGTGAGCTTAACTTCTGTTCCAGGAAAATTAATGGAGGCACTGGTTAAAGAAGCACTGCAGGATCATTTAGACAAGACTTCAGTTATAGCTCAGACACAGCATGGTTTTGTTAAGGGGAAGTCTTGCCTGACCAACTTGATTGGATACTATGATGCAGTCACAAAAGAACTGGATGCAGGGAATAACTTTGATATTATATACTTGGATCTTAGAAAGGCTTTTGATACTGTTGCACATGGAAGACTGCTACACAAATTGGAGCAGTGTGACATTGGAGGCAAATTGCTGCTATGGATAAAGGGGTGGTTGAGGGGGAGAAGACAGAGAGTGGTAATCAATGGACACTGCCCATCGTGGACTAATGTTATTAGTGGAGTCCCTCAGGGCTCAGTGTTGGGTCCATTATTTTTTTCTGTATTTATAAATGATATTGATGATGGTATATCAAGCTTAATGTCCAAGTTTGCAGACGAAACAAAGGTTGGCAGGGTTGTCAAGGACACTACTGACACTATGCTGCTGCAACAGGATCTGGAAAGGTTGAGCAGATGGGCTGAGAGGTGGCAAATGAAGTTTAACATTGACAAATGTAAAGTACTACACATGGGAAACAGCAACCCCAGAGCAACGTATCAACTCTGTGGTACTACACTGACAGTGGTAGAGAATGAAAGGGACTTGGGGGTGGTTGTGCAGGCAGATATGAAGTTCTCTGAGCAGTGCAGACGGGCTGCAAGAGTAGCTCATGGAGTATTGTCAATGATATACAGGAATTTTTCCAGCAGGGATAAGGAGGTGATTATTCCATTGTATAAGGCAATGGTCAGGCCACACCTAGAGTACTGTATACAGGTCTGGAGGCCTCATTTCAAGAAGGATGTAGAGCTGCTGGAACGAGTACAGAGAAGGGCAACAAGATTAGTGAATGGAACAAAGGGTGCTCTTACGAAGAAAGGCTTAAGTTTTGCAAATTACAGTGTCTGGCGACTAGGCACCAGCGAGGTGATCTTATAGAGGTGTATAAAGCCTTGAATGGTTTAAGCATGCTCAATGCTGATGGGATTCTTCCTCTAGCTCAGAAAAATCACCTGAGAGGGCATAAATTCAAATTGAGGAAAGACAGATGTAGGATAGTTGTGCGGAAATTTGCCTTTAGCCAGCGGGTGGTTGGTTGGTGGAACAGACTGCCATCCCTTGTGGTGGAGGTTGACAGCCTAAATAAGTTTAAGGCTCAGCTGGACAGGTATTTTGAACGAACAGAGGGGTGAAGTGGAAGTGGGTTTTTTTTTTTGGCTGATGCTGCATAAGCTTGCTTTCTTGCATCCAATGCCTCTACTAATGCTAATGCTAATGCTAATAAAAGCCAAAATCGGAACTGAATCATATGATACATAAATACACAAGCTGATCATTTAATATGCAGGAAAGAGAGTACCGATAAATGCTCTCTGTCAGTACTCCCTGATAACAGATTAAAATTCTGTTAGGTCCATTTCATAAATGAAATAACCAACCTGTGTAGGTGTAAAGAATATTAGTGAATCAAAAAAAAAAAAAAAATGTAACAACAAGCTTATTTATTTTGTCATAATTTAATCAAGGTTTTTTGTCAAAATTTGTTTTTTTTAACTTTTGACTTGATTTTTGACAATAATTTCACTTTAACATTGGATACTAAAATCAAAATAAGAACAAAGTAATATTTAAACTGTTTTATTTAAAAGTTTTGCATTTTTACAAAACTTCAAAATTCCACAAAATAACTCCCTTCACAGAGCACGCTATATAGAAACTCACTACCTGTAACTCACAGGCATTCAGAAAATTCACTACCATGGGCCCAGGACAATCTCAGAACTCAGTGCACATGCCCACATGCATCCAGGAACTCATTTGAAAAGAATAAAATTTTAAAGTTTCCTGTGTTAAACTATTTCTTTCCTTTTTTCTCAAACAACCAATGGTGAAAAAAGACACCAAGGGTTAAGTATGCTTGTTTTTTCTGCCTATGGAATATCAGAACAATACTCCAGTACTATATCAGAAAAGAAAGACATCAGACAGGAATTAAAGCCTGGTAAACAAAATGTGGTTCTCAATGATTTGGTTCAAACAGATATGGTCTTGCTACTACAATTTCATGTTAAGCTAGGGCAGCAATTTGTCAAAACTTTGAATAGTCAAACAATTCTAACATACAAGTTTAATGGTCCCAAAACTGTCTGAAAGGAAATTGGATAGTTATCACAGTGATTGGACCACAAGCTAAGCAGATTTTGACATTTAGAGAAATGACTGTTAAAGGGAAGGTCAAGCACGAATTTATACTTGAATTATACTTCAATTTATACAAGAATTTAGGTTTATGAGTTTCTAGGTAACAACAAGGGCAGAAACTCAAGAGCTGGATGAAAATTTGATGCAGTTATTTTCTTAAGTTAATAAAATTTAAGTCCAGTTAAGTGTTTTTGACACTATATTTCATATACATATAAATAAAATGGTTTGTAGATGAATTTACTGATGTAATATTAACTTTAGGAATTCTTTATTGACTTTTTTCCACTTTGGAAATGTGGCACCTCCACATTTCCTCCACAGGTTGCAGTAAAAAATACGTTTAATGTTACGTAAAAATATGTTGATGTTCACATGAACAAAAACACAAGTAAAAATAACACAGGAAAGTTATACATAGCTTTTGGACTGGAAGGCATCCTTCATCAGTTGTGACTATTAATCTAAAATATAGAAATATAGAACTCTATGTACGTGCCATGGCAGTCATGTATGGTGAACTGCATGTATTTTACAATTAACTATTAGAAGGGAAAGCTTGTTGTTGTTGTTGTGGGGGTTTTATGGTGCATAAGCAGCTTTGGCTATAATGCGCCTATTCATTTATTGTAATAATATATGAGAAATTCTTGTAACAACAGAAAAGGCTGAAATCAGAAATGACTAAAAACTCCAATTTTCTTCAGAAATTTAAAAAATTCGGGAACATTTGCATTTTCACCAATGACATTCTCTACAGTTATTGGTTTCCGAAGATTAAACAATGATAGCAGGATTGTATTTCTGTCTTGTTTACAGTATGGGCATGTGTATAATGAGAATGTGTATAACAGTCAAATTGACAGAACAATGTGGACACTGTGGTGGATCATCTCCTGCAAGTAAATGAAGGTGAGTCAAATGTGTATGGCCTATTCTTGCTCTTGAAAGGACTACTTCTTCTTGTCTTGATGTACGGACACTGGAACGCCAAATTTTAGGATCCTGTTTAAATTGAAAATGTTTATTATTTGTTTGAGAGTGCCAGAGTGCTGTCCATTCTGTTAGGCATGCACCATGAATGATTTGTGGATAGTCTTATGCTGGAAAGGGATATTCGTTAAATCTAAGGTAGTTCGATTTTTTGCAGCTTTATCGGCCAGTTCATTAACAGAAATTCCAGAATGTGCTGGAATCCAGCAGAAGGTGATCAGTTGGTGACGCTCTTCAATCTCCAGTAATAATCTTCTAATGTCATTTATAAAAGGGTGAACTTTATCTGAGGAGTTACATAATGCCATAATTGAGCTGAGGGAATCAGTGTAAATAACAAATTTTAATGAGCAGTCAGAACAAAGATTTTCTAAGGATAGTTTAATTGCATATAATTCTGCTGAGAAGATACTGAATTCAGGTGGAAGGGATGCTGAAATAGTGGTATTTAGGAACACTGCTGCTGCTCCAATGTTTAAGTTAGATTTAGAGGCATCTGTATAAATTGGAGAAAAATCAAAATATCTGTGAGTGTGAACTGCATGAAGTTGTTTCACATTTGATGTTTGAAGAATATTTTTTCCCCACTGGCAAAGGTAAGTGTCATAGGTGGGTAGAGGAGTACGAGTCCATGGTGATTGAGCGCACGTTATTACCTGTTGTACAGAATAAATGGAAACATTCCAAACCTGCATCAGTTCAAGAAGGTGAAGACCAGCTGGTTTTACTATAGTAGGCTTATTTCTGTAGAGGTTTTCTAATGGTGGATTGAATAGGTATAACTGAATTGGATGTGAGGCACAACCTTGTATTTTGACAGCATACATCAGTAGCAGTGTTTTCCTACGTAGAGTTAACGGGGGCTCATGAGTGTCAATGTAGAGGCTATGTGTTGGTGATGTTCTGAAAGCCCCAAGCGTAATCCTCAAGGCACTGTGCTGAACTGGATCAAGCCATTGTTGTATTTTATTGAGTGATATCTGAAGCTGCCTTTCAGTAGATCTCATGTTTTGGGAATGGCAGGAGATGGAAAGGTCATCTGCATAAAGGTACGTCTCAACTGTGTTTTGAAGCTGTTTAGTGATGGAATCGATTCTAAGAGCAAAAAGAGTGGCACTCAGTACTGATCCCTGAGGAGCACCTTCTTCCTGAATGAAAGTTGTAGAGAGGTCATTTTGGTATCTTACTTTAAACGATCTAGTGTGTAGAAAGTTCTGAACAAATATGGGAAGGTTGCCCCGTAGACCGAGAGAATAAAGATCACTAAGTATGCCATGCCGCCATGTGGTGTCAAAAGCCTTCTCTATATCTATAGAAACCATTACTAGATGTTTGTGTTTAACGAAGGCATTGCGAATGTCAAATTCAGCCCTGATCATGAGATCCAAGCATGACCTGTTTTGTCGAAAGTCACGTTGACTATGGCTCATTAGATGTTCTAACTCAATGATCCAGACGAGTCTACTGTGGACAATGTTTTCAAGGATTTTGCTGAGGCAACTTGACAGAGATATTAGTCTATAGCTATGGGGGTTGGATGGATCTTTTCCAGGCTTCAGGAATGCCAAAACAATAGAGTGGTGCCAAGAAGTTGGATAAGCATTTTCTAAAAAAATACGGTTGTAAAAGACCAGGAGGAGGTGCAAAGCTTTGTCATCAAGATGTTGCAGCATGATATAATAGATCCCATCTGGTCTGGCGGCACCATTATGAGCTGTTTTAATGGCATGCAAAAGTTCAGAATATTGTAGAGGTTTATTATACGGTAGAATGAGAGCAGTTTGGAAGTTAATAGAATACTGTTCTCTACTGTTTTTAATTTGCTGGAAAGATGTAGTATAAGATGATGCTGCTGAGATTTCAGCAAAAGTATTGCCCAAAGCATTAGCTATACCGAGGGACTAGATAAATCTCGCCCATTCCAGGAGAGGACTGGAAAAGGCATGGTTAGAAATTTACCAGAAAGCTGTCTAATTTTTTTCCAAATTAATTTGCTGTCAGTGTTTCTGTTAATTGTTGATGCAAAACGTGTCCAGGATTCTTTTTCTGGCTTGCCTCTGTATGAAACTTGCTTTTGCCCTTAATTTCTTATAATTTATCAGATTGGCTGTGATTGGATATTGTCGAAACAAATTCCAGGCTTTGTTTTTTGCTTTTGTGCATTCCTCATTCCACCAATAATTATAATGCTTTCGGCCTGGCGGATTTGATAATGGTATTGTATCTTTGGCCACATTTAGGAGATGTGATGTGATGTAATGTAAAGTACTACATATGGGAAACAGCAACCCCAGAGCAATGTATCAACTCTGTGGTACTACACTGACAGTGGTAGAGAATGAAAAGGACCTGGGGTAATTGTGCAGGCAGATATGAAGTTCTCTGAGCAGTGCAGATGGGCTGCAAGAGTAGCTCATGGTGTCTTATCAATGATATACAGGAATTTTTCTAGCAGGGATAGGGAGGTGATTATTCCCTTGTATATGGCAATGGTCAGGCCACATCTTGAGTACTGTATACAGGTCTGGAGGCCTCATTTCAAGAAGGATGTAGAGCTGCTGGAACGAGTACAGAGAAGGGCAACAAGGTTAGTGAATGGAACGAAGGGTTCCTCTTATGAAGAAAGGCTTAAGTTTTGCAAATTACAGTGTCTGGAGACTAGGCACTGGCGAGGTGATCTGATAGAGGTGTACAATGCCTTGAATGGTTTGAGCATGCTCAATGCTGATGGGATTCTGCCTCTTGCTCAGAATAATCACCTGAGAAGGCATAAATTCAAATTGAGGAAAGACAGATGTAGGATAGATGTGCGGAAATTTGCCTTTAGCCAGCAGGTAGTTGGTTGGTGGAACAAACTTCCTTCTCTTGTTGTGGAAGTTGATAGCCTAAATAAATTTAAGGCTCAGCTGGACAGGTATTTCGAATGAGCGGAGGGGTGAAGTGGAAGTGGTTTTTTTTTTTTTGGCTGATGCTGCATAAACTTGCTTTCTTGCATCATATGCCTCTACTAATGCTAATGCTAACATCATCAATTGGCTGGAGACGGATTTTTTTCTCATCGGAAGAGACTGATGACTGAAATTTTGCCCAGTTTGCTCGGGCAAATTTCCATTTCCTGCAGGGTTTAGTTAAAGGTGCCTGTGTTATCAATACCTTGCATACGATTGGAAAGTGATCACTGCCCATAGGGTCGTTTATAACATACCACACTATTGGTTGGGACCAGTACTGGAGAACAAAGGGAGAGATCTATTGCTGAAGTATGTCCAATTGGGAGCTGAATGTGAGTGTGCGTGCCAGTATTCAGTATGGCGAGGTTTAGTGCCTCTAAAAGGCTTTCAATGAGTTAACCCCATCTATCTAATTTAGTAGCACCCCATAAGGGGTAGTGCCCATTAAAGTCTCCTAATATACAGAAAGGTGGAGGTATCTGTATGAGGAGGTCCTCAAGTTCTTTTAAACAATAAGTACGGTTTGGCTGCAAGTGGATTGACACAAGTGTTATTGAAATATGGAGCGTTATACGAACAGCACCAGCTTCTATTTCAGTTTGAAGTAGGATATGCTTAGTTGGGATCTTTGAATTTATTAGGATTGCAACACCACCGTGGGCAGCATTTGCTGTATTACAATCTCTTCGATAAAGGCAATAGTTCTTTATCAAAGGCGAAATTTGTGAAGTTAGGTAAGTTTCCTGAAGACAAAGGGCAACTGGAGAATACCGGTTAATTAGATCATGGATATCATCTGTGTTGCAATGAAAGCCTCTGCAGTTCCATTGCAAAATACAAGGCATTAGTTGTGTTTAATTGATGGAGCTGTATCTGACTGCTTTTTGAAGGTGACTGGCTTATGACGTTCTAATTTTGATTTATCTTTTTTGGAGAAAACTGGCCGACAAGTGTCCATTTCTTCTTCTTCTTCGGCATGGATTTCTAATATTAGATCTTCCTGTATAGATGAGCCATTTGTATCCATGGTTGTGTCCTGGGTATTTTTAATCGCATTTAAATTTGTAATATCGGATGTAGTAGCACATATCGGAGGAGATGCCTCCATAGCCAGGTGGGCAGGAGCAGCAGTGCGTAGCACACGCTTCTTGATTAGACCGGGGTTCGAGCCCGTGACCTATAAATACGGAGGATGCAGAAAGGTCAGGGAATGACCACCGCATATCCCCAGAGCAATATGGCCTTAGTTGCTAATGATCCTAAAAAAACAAATAACAAACAAACATATTGGAGGAGAAGATATTGCTGGTATTGTCAGGGGAGTATTATTTGCCTGATCTGAGAGTTTGGGTTGTTGTTTACGCATACTTGGTTGTTGCTCAGAGAGGACAGTTCTAGCCCAGTCAGAAATTGATTTGTTAGTGTGAACTGTGACATCTGTTTGAGTGGAAACTGTTTGGTATTTTTTTATTACATTAGCATAGGTAATATTTTTGTTTACAGTAGGTGCAACTAGTTTTCTTGCTTCTTGGTAGCTGACTTTATTCTCAACCTTGTATTTTAAAATTTTTTTTTCAGTTTTCCATTTTTCACAAGTTTTGGAATATGCAGAGTGGTCACCTTTGCGGTTCGGGCACATCATTTTTGTAGCTGAATAGTCACTCTGATTGTGATTTGGGGACCCATAATTGGGGCAGACAGGAACTCCTCTGCATAGTTTGAGAGTGGGCATACTTTTGGCATTTATAACATCTTAGAGGATTGGGAATGTATGGGCAGATGCGGCAAAGTAAATAACCTGCTTTTACAGAGGCGGGTAAGTTGGGTGTATTGAAGGTGAGAATAATATTTCTGGTTGGTATAAGTTGATTATCTTTTTTAGTCATTATACGTTTTGCTGCAGTCATTATACATTTTCCCTGTAGATCTTGGGTAATTTCTTCCTCTGTGACATTTAGAAGGTCCCAACTGGATATCACACCCTTAGATGAATTTAGGGTTGCATGGGGAGATATTTTTACTAGAATACCAGCAAAGTTTGTGATTTGTAAAAGTTTCTCCGAATGTCTGTGGTTCGTAGTTTCCACTAATAGGTCTCCTGATTGCAGTCTCTTAACATTCTTAGGAGATCCTGCAATACCTTCCAGATTCTTTTGTATTATGAAGGATATTATTTGTATTATGAGTTTGCTCAAAGGTTTACTAGTGAGAGAGTGGAAAATTAAAAATGATGGGCAGGATTGCTCCATCTGAGTAGTCTTCTGTCTCTTTATCATTTCCTAAGTCGTGAGGTCGAGACGGAGTCATTATTGAGTATGGTCCTGTTGGTCGCTACGTGGTCACAGGCTTGTAAGTCACACCTATCTAGGGCACTGGTGGGGATCTGTCAAGACAGATCTCACAAGATCTGTCTTAACCCTAGTAATCTCAGTGCGTCTCTCATCTGCAGAACTAGAGTGGGTCGAGGCATGGGTTAGCAGGGCTTGAGCTGTGCCAAGAAGATGGCTGTGTGCGTGTGCTAACCGGTAGTTGGTGAATTGGCCAGCACACATCGGCTTGTGATAGACTGTTTTCTTCAAACATGCGCCCTTGTGCCAGACAAGGGTACCCAAGTATGGAAGGGTATTGTCTGACCAGCTCGATGGTGATTTGAATGAAAGGCAAGAGAGAGTTAAGGTGGTGCAAAAGTCGGTTGCCCAACTCCCGGGGAATGACCACAAAAGGCAACGGGATCTTGTAGACCCACAAATGCGTAACTCTCCAACTCCTCCATTGCAATGTTCGCCTAACTGAACTAACTGGGGAACCCATGGCTGTTCTGTGCATCTGCTGGTAAATAGAGTCACCAAACGCGATGGCTCCACCAGTCAAGAACAATCTAAGGGCGGTGCAAATATCCTCTGAAGTTAGAGAAGATCTGTTGCTCAGGGTCTGGTCATTGTCCAGAAGCTCCTTGGTACATGTGATGGCCAGTTCGACTGGGATCGAAGTGAAAAGAGACACCACATCAAACGAGGCCATGACTTGATCATCTGAGATGGATGGGGTATGAATCCAATCTAGCAACCCCCCACTGTTAGAAATGGTGTTGGCGGTCTTGCCCACTAGGGAAGAGATTAAGCTTGAAACATTTAGATAACTCGTAAGTTGGTGAACCACAACAGGAGATGATAGGTCTTAAAATCCATATGCTGGCGTCTACAAGCCGGAGGCATGTAGACACCAGCATATGGATTTGGTGACTTTCCCTGACCGAAACCAACCATTCACAAAAGCCCTATTACTCCTACGAGACACCTCCATCTACCAACCAGTATTTGTCTCTCCTGTCAAGACCCTGGAACAGATGGGAGTTCAAGGTAAACAAACTCGTCAATAGTTGGTTTCGGTCAGGGAAAGTCACCGAATCTGTACGCTGTCGTCTACATGCCTCTGGCTGCCAGATTCAGTAGTTTTATGGCCTACCAAAAGTCCACAAGGAAGGAGAACCCACAAGACCTATCGTCTCCTGTTGTGGTTCGCCGACTTACGAGTTATCTAAGTTTGTTTTGAGCTTACTCTCTCCCTTATTGGGCAAGACCACCAACACCATTTCTAATAGTGGGGAGTTCCTAGATCAGATTCATACCCTATCCATCTTGGATGATCAAGTCATGGCCTCATTTGACGTGGTGAAGTTTTCATTTGAAACTTTATTTAAAGTTTTCACTTTAATCCCAGTCGAACTGGCCATCACGTGTGCCAAGGAGCTACTGGACAATGCCCAGACCCTGAGCAACAGATCTTCTCTAACTTCAGAGGACATTTGCACTGCCCTTAGATTGTGCTTGGCTAGTGGGGCCATTGTGTTTGGTGACTCCAGCAGATACATGAAATAGCCATACGTTCCCCAGTTAGTTTACTTATGGCACACATTGCAATGGAGGAGTTGGAGAGTTGCGCATCTGTGGGTCTACAAGATCCCCTTGCCTTTTGGTATCGCTACATGGGTGATGTGTTTGTGGTCATTCAATGGGAGTTGATCAGTCCTGCCATTACCGTCGCCCCGCCTGGTTGAAGTCACTGCACATCTCATGCTGTAGCAATTTCTTTAACCAGAACAGAGGATGTTGTGTCCATCCCATTACTGAGACAACCATCCTCTTGGCTGACAAATGTTGGCATTTACAGCATTCCCAGGCATTACAGCTACAACTGCAAGAGTAGCTCATGGTGTCTTGTCAATAATATACAGGAATTTTTCTAGAAGAGATAAGGAGGTGATTATCTCCTTGTATAAGGCAATGGTCAGGCCATACCTTGAGTACTGTATACGTGTCTGGAGGCCTCATTTCAAGAAGGATGTAGAGCTGCTGGAACAAGTACAGAGAAGGGCAACAAGATTAGTGAATGGAACAAAGGGTGCTCTTACGAAGAAAGGCTTAAGTTTTGCAAATTACAGTTTCTGGAGACAAGGACCTGTGGTGATCTGATTGAGGTGTACAATGCCTTGAATGGTATGAGCATGCTGAATGCTGATAGTTGATTGCTGGAATAAACTTCCATCTATCGTTGTAGAAGTTGATAGCTTAAATAGATTCAAGGCAGAACAAGAGAAACATTTGGATGGGTGAAATGAGAAGGGTTTTTTTATTTATTTTTTTGGCTGATGCTATATAAGCTTGCTTTCTTGCATCATATGCCTTTGCTAATGCTGATGCTAACTACAAGGTGCCTCTGTAGCCAGGTGGGCAAGAGCAGCAGTGCATAGCACACGCTTCTTGATTAGACTGGGGTTCAAGCCCGTGACCACCAAATATGGAGGATGTGGAAAGGTCAGGGAATGACCACCGCATATCCCCGGAGCAATATGGCCTTAGTTGCTAATGCTCCTAAAAACCAAATAACAAACAACAACAAACAGCTAACTACAAGCTTCCCTTCTAACAGCTAATTGTTACTTACACGCAGTTCACCATACATGACTGCCATGGCATGCACATAGAGTTCTCTATTGCTATATTTTAGATTAACGGTTACAACTGATGAAGGATGCCTTCCAGTCCAAAAGCTATGTATTACTTTCCTCTATTATTTTTACTTGTGTTTTTATTTGTGTGAATATCAAAGTATTTTTACATAAAATTAAACGTATTTTTTACTGCAATCTGTTATTTTCTTTCCGGTTTTGCTCTGTGGCAGAATAATTTATTAATATTAACACGCTCTGTTTGCCCATTCCGTCTAATAATTTGCCAATCCTCCTCTAAATTTATTAAAATACCCATTTCCACAATACCAGGTGGAAGTTTATTCTAAAAATCACTCTCTAGTTGACAGAAAATTTTCATACATCTGTCCTGTACATCTTTTTCTTAAATTTATGCTTACTCTTGTTTATCATCTGAGAAAGAGTTAGGATGCCATCTGTATATAACTTAATCAACTCATTTAGACACTTCAATAGCCTTAGAAATTTCGATCAGGTCTACATGCAGATGTGTAGTTTCCATATACTGCAACTTGCAGGAGTTCGGTCTTTCCTTATCAGGAATCTAATCTTTCCTGATAAGGATATCTTCTCTGCAGTTGTTCCAACAGACCTACATCCTTTATAAAATGAGGTTTCCAAACCTATGTGCAGTGTTTAAGAAGCAGCCTAACCATTTCCTTACAATAGGATAATCGCCTCTTTGTCCCTGTTGGCATAATCATTCTATATCATTGACAGAACCCAATGAGCTGTCCTAGCAGCCTGTCTGCACTCCTCAGAGAACATTACATTGGACTGTATAATTACTCATTGCTACCCAAATGCAGTACCTTATATTTATCAGCATTAAAACTCAAATGCCATTTTTCAGCCGATCCATCTAATTTATCCAGGTTGTGCTGGAGTAAGCATACCCTGCCATCTTTGTATCATCAGTAAACTTAGACATTAAACTTTATATGCCTACATCAATATCATTAATAAACGTTAAAAACAGTAGGGGGGCCTCCAAATTCTGTACAAGCATGTAATCACAGACCAACTTCTCAAGTTGCTGAAAAACTTGGAATAACTAATGATAGTGAAAATCCTGTAACTATCACCTTAGACTGGCTAACTACAGACCTCAATTGAAGAGGTCTTTGAGAATTTCTCCAATCTGGACATGATTCTAACCTAAACCTCTCCAAATTACTAACAAGTAGTGAAACCATTATACTGTTATACAAATGTATATATCACATGTATATATGTATATGAGCTTAGAATACAATCCATTTACAGGCATGATACACCAATGCCTCGTGATTTTAGTTGCCTTAGTGCTTATAATAATTGACCCATCCCATCACATCCCAATTCAATGCAAATGATGTGACACAGGATATTTATGTTTAAAGTGCATTTAACCTGTTATCAGTCATGCAAAGGACTGTTCTTCCTATATGTGTATGGGATCATTTTGACTCCATGTGCATGCATTTGAAAAATCAGCAAAAAATAATTCAAAATTGATCACTTTTCTGATGCCACCTTTATTTGAAATATTTTCTGAACACAGCTGTGAAAATTATTTTTTATATTAAAAACATATATTTTGATGTTTGTTTGTTGTTTGGTTTTTCGGAACATTAGCAACTAAGGCCATATTGCTCCGGGAATATGTGGTGGTCATTCCCTGACCTTTCCGCATCCTCCGTATTTGGTGGTGATGGGCTCGAACCTCGGTCTAATCAAGAAGCGTGTGCTACGCACTGCTGCTCCTTCCCACGTGGCTACGGAGGCGCCTCATACATTTTGAATTACTTTTTGAAATAAAAAAAAAATAATAAATTGCATTTCACTCAAATGCAAATCGAAAACCTGTGCAACTGAATGCCAGCCTGTCACTAACAGGGGTGCTGCTGAATGAAATGTGAATCATGTACATCAACAGTTTGACTACAGATAATAAAATTCAATGTAATGAAGCTAGAGAGCACTACCATTCAGAGCACTGCCATAGAAGCATCTGTCAGTACATGACAGATGCTTCTCAACATGTGCATATAATTAGGTTTAACATAATTTCTGAATTTTTTCTAATAATTAACAGAGATTTCTGGAATTTTCAGTGGCGAAATCAAAGAAAACATTTTCAAAAACAGTTAGGAGTTTCAGCTGTGTGGATGGAGTAGTTGAAGAGCACAAATTTCTGAAATTGTCTGGAGTCTCATGACCTCGTGCAACAGGTTCACAGCTAATATTACAAATATTCATTAACTCACTATCACTTTAGAATTAGCATTAGCATTAGTAGAGGCATATGATGCAAGAAAGCAAACTTATTCAGCATCAGCCAAAAAAAAAAAACCTTCCCATTTCACCCAACCATTCACTCCAAATGTTTGTCTAGTTCTGCCTTGAATTTATTTAAGCTGTCAACTTCTATGACAGATGGAAGTTTGTTCCAGCAATCAACCACCTGCTGACTAAAGGAAAATTTCTGCACATCTATTCTACAAGTTTCTTTCTTCAGTTTGAATTTATGCCCTCAGGCAATTAATATGGGCCAGAGGAAAAATTCTGTCAGCATTGAGCATGATCACCTCGCACTTACAAATTTTTATTGTACAATTCAGACCATATAAAAGAATGACTTAATCTATTAAAATTATTTCATAAATACAGCAGACTCTCGATTAACTGGGATCGGATTAACCGGGAAGCAGATTAACCGGGACACTTCAAGACTCCAAATTAAAAAAATCAACCAGAAATCAAAAAATTCAAGTAATAACTAGAATAGGTATAAACAGATATTTCGCAAGTCGTAAATAAGCGACAAGAGGTATTATAAGTCGTCATTGGGAGATCAGTGTACCTATTATCTTGCAATCCCCGCTGTCTTCACACCCACCGTTCAAAAAAAAGAAAAAAGAAAAAAAAAAAAAAAAAAGAGACCAAATGTTTAGTTTCTTTTAGTGCGTTGCGTCGATTTTGTTGTGTTCCGTTGCAGTGTAAAAGGAAATTTTGTTTTGTTATTTATGTCGGGTATGTCAGAATTTTTTTTATAGTAATTTTTTTTTTTTTGTTTACAAATCGTGAAAATGATGGGTAAACGCAAAAGAGTTGCGTTTTCAGTTAAACAAAAACTTAAAATTATTCAAAAGTTTGAAATCGGTGTATCTGTTAAATCTCTAAAGAATCATTATAATGTTGGTGACCAAACCATACGCCACATTGTAAAAAATAAAGGGAAGCTATTAGATTTCAAATCAACATTGTAAAAAAATATAGGAAAGCTATTGGACACGTGAGTAGTGCATTTTAAGTTTTTCGTTTTTGAACATTTGCTGAACATTTTTCGATACAGTAAATCCCCGACTTACGCAACTACGGATTTACATAAATTTTTTTTTTCACTCAGTTTTTTTTTTATAGGATTGTAAAATTTAAAACAAACAAAAATAATAAATAAATAAAATAAACAATCAATAACGACAATCACAACACGCACAAATTGCACAAGTGAGATACAGAGTAACAAGCAAAAAAATAGGAAAGAAGAGAAGATTCTTAGAATTTATGGTTTTTTTTTTTTTTATATGACTGAAGGTTTCAGTGAAGGGGAACACATTTCACCATAATAACGTAAAAAGCCACACAATTCCAGCTATCGGTATTATCGAAAATGCAATAAGATCGAGTTTACTACCCGTTTATAATTAGATGCACAAACAGAAAAGCCCACTAACCCGGAAGATGCAAATTGTTTAACCCTGTGAAGTTCTTTTCAGAAAATTTCATTTTGGCCATTATCATGGTGCCGACTAAGAGAATAAGTGACAGCGGTACTAGTAAATCTACCAAGAAAAGGAAAGTGATCGATTAGGATCAGAAAATTAAACTAATAAGGATGTATGAAAATGGGCCAGACATTAACAAGTATCATGCGGAATTCAGATTTGTCAATAATAATATAGTAGCAATATGTTATTAGTCATTCCCGAGTTACGTAAAACTCGACGAAGTAAGAAGTCCTGGAACATATCTCTTACGTATGTCATGGACTTTTGTATTTTTGGATTATCCGGGATTTGTTTTTTACCATCTACCCCAGAAAATCGAGAGTCCACTGTACATATATTTGTCTTCACTCTCTAAAGTATTTGTTTCGTTTATATTGAATAAAAATTTGGGATATCATTGTTTCAAAATGCATCATGTTTTATGTGCCATATAATTCAATAATTTTTTTAACCTGTATTCTGTTATATATAACATAAAAAAGTTTTATTACCTGCATTATAATGGAAATGATATGACCAGGGGTATAACCATCTGAGACTTTAGTTAAAGTACTTATATCTAGTCTTGGTGTAAGAATTCCTCTATGCTTGGCAATCAGTTCTGTCCAAACAACTGAAATAAAAGGATTTAGTATTATTATTGAAATTAGTATTAGCATATGTTTCTTTGCATTCAAAACAGTACAAAGAAGCAAACCTATCTGGCTGAAGACAAAGTTCTGCACATCTAATTATGCAGTAATCCTTTTTCACACTAAATTTGTCCCCCTTGCATGTGTCATTTGGGAAAGAGTAAAGATTCTACCAGAATTTAGTTTACTTAGCGCCTTTTAAAGCATAAAGCATTCCATTTATGTTAACACTGTATGCCTAGTTTCTGGACAATGCAATTTACAGAACTGTATTCATTCTTGGTAAGAATATCCTTTTGTACCCCTAACTAATCTTATTTCTCTCCTTTGCTGTTGCAAAGAAGATTAATTTACATTAGACAAACATTAACTCATATAAATTCACGCTATTCAAAATGAAAATCTATTTCAGTTTTCATTTTGAATACTGAAAATCATCTCAGTTCAGTGATTACTAGAGTCATATGATTTTTATTTTTTATGGAATTAGCTTTTTATGATATCTGTAAAACACAATGAATATGGCTGTTTTCACTTACTACAGAATACAATGTTTCAGTGAGAATATTGAATGAAGTATGTCTTTAGAAATTTAAGTGAAAAAAGATGAAAAAGAAACATCATCATCACCCATTTTCAATCCACTGCAGGATGAAGGCCTCTCCAGCAACCTTCTAGTTTCTTCTGTTTTGTGCAATGGCCATCCATTTACTACTCACAAACTCATGAATTTCATCTATCCATCTCCACTGTTGTCTTCCAGGTTTTCTTCTAGCTCATCTTGGGTACCTTCTGTTATTCTCTTAGTCCATCTGTCATCATGTCTTCGAGCTATGTGTCCTGCACAAGACCATTTTAGTTCTTTAGTTTTGATAAGAATGTCCTTTACTTGTTTTCTGCCTAATCCATGTGTTTCTGTTCTTATCTAACAGTCTTATTCCCAATATAATTCATTCCATTCTTTTCTCTTCCATTCTTTTGGTGAGTGCCCAAGTTTCACTTCCATAAGTCATGGTGGGGGGAGTGTACATTTGTTCATTATATTATGAACAAATGTACACGCTATTGCTCTTCAGTATGTGACTATATTTCCTGAATGCTATCCATCCAAAATTTATTCTTCTCTTGACTTCCAGCCATTTATCATTATTACAGCTAATAACTTGTCCCAGATAAGTATATGACTCCACCTTTTCAATTACTGCTCCTTCAATCATTATGTCCCTTTCAGTGGCATACTTGTTCATCATTACTTTTGTTTTAGCCATATTCATCTTTAGCCCAAAATCCTTACTAACTGTGCATAACTGATTAAGATTTTCCTCTAATTCTTTGGGATCGTGGCTTATGACCACAATGTCACCTGCAAATCGTAAATGGTTTAGGTACTCTCCATTCACATTGACTCCTTTCTGCGACCAGTCTAATCTTCTGAAAGCTTCCTCAAGGGCAGCAGTAAACAGCTTCGGAGATATTGTGTCTCTTTGTCAAACTCCTTTCTCAATTTTAAATTTGCTACTGTCTTTGTCTAGTCTAATAAAGGAGGTAGCGTTCTCATATATTTTCTTCAAAATCATAATATATGGGGTATCTATGCCTTATGCTGTATGGAGTCAAATGCCTTTTCATAATCCACAAATGCCAGGCATAATGGTGTTTTATATTCATTTGCTTTCTCCATTAGCTGTGATATTATGTGAAGGTGATCCATAGTTGAGAATCCTGTTCTAAAGCCAGCTTGCTCTTTCGGTTGATTCTCCTCAAGTATTCTTTCTAATCTGTTAGTAATGACCCTTGTGAACAACTTGTAGATATGGGCTAACAAGCTAATTGGTCTATAATTTCCAATTTCTGATTTATCTCCTTTCTTATGCAGCAAAACTATGATTGCATTATTCCACTGCTTAGGTGTCACACCTTTTCTAATGCATTTTGTGAAGAGCCTTGCCAGTTTTTGTGTTATGTCTCTTCCTCCCAATTTTAACAACTCTACAGTAACTTCATCTTCCCCCGGGGCTTTCTAATTCTTCATTTTCTTCAACGCATGTTCTACCAAAAAGTAACATGTAGAGAATATTTTATGGAAAAATATTTGAAATTAAGTACACTATTTTTGTTTCACAAAGATCAAATTAGAAATTTGGATGCCTATACAGATAAGTAATTAAACAAATAAAAAAATATCAATTTATTTGTATACTGAAGTAATAGAAGTATATTTACTCATAATGCTCTCTGTGAAATAACAAGCTAGTCAAAATATTTGTTAAAAGGACATTGGAAGTCAACAGGCTTTTCTTATGAGAGTTTTGCTATTAGAAAATACATCTGGAGACTAGACACCTGCGAGGTGATCTGATTGAGGTGTATAAGGCCCTGAATGGATTGAGCAGGCTCAATTCTGATGGGATTTTTCCTCTTGCTCAAATTATGAACCTGAGGGGACATAAATTCAAATTGAGTAAAGACAGTTATAGAATAGATGTGTGGAAATTTGCCATTAGCCAGTGGGTAGTTGATTGCTGGAACAAATTTCCATCTGTCATTGTGGAAGTTGATAGCTTAAATAAATTCAAGGAGGAACTGGACAAACGTTTAGAGGGAATAGATGTGTGAAATTTTTTTTTTTTTTTTTTTTTTTTTTGGGCTGATGCTACATAAGCTTGCTTTCTTGCATCACATTAGGATTACATCAGTAATCCTAAGCTAACATTAAATAGAGAAATTAACAAAGCAATCTAATCTGCATTAATTTAGGACTTTGAAAGGTAGAAATCAGGTTTCATATGGTAAAGTTATATACAATTATAGAACCTTACTGCCGTTGTATAATGTTTTTATATATATTGTAGCCATTCTTTGATGACAGGGTTGCTTGAAGAAAACTCATATAGAATAATAGCAGTGTGATGGACTTGCAAGGGGAAATGGATCACTAATGGTGGTGGTGGAGATTCCAGAGTGTTTGATGGAGTAATGGAGTTGATGGAGCAAAGCAAAAGGCTCAAGCTAATGGAAGCGCTGTGGCTCAGAGCAGAACTGAGGGGGGCAGTTGTCCTCTGACTCATAGCCTTATAAAATGCACTGTTTGCTTGATGTTTGCAGAGCAATCGGGTACGGGACATGATACTGCCAAGGGGGATGTCTTTGTGTGTGCACGATGCAAGGAGTGTATCGATATCAGGCAACAACTCGGCGTTCTTGTGGGCCTATATGAGAGCTTGAAGGACAGGGTGGATGCCCTCGAAGGAACTAAACTGAGGGGCCCATCAAGCTCTCAGCTGCCCACATCAACGCCAGAGCTTGCACTTTGGGCATCGCGTGACACAGAGACAACCCCCAAGGCAGAATGCGCTGGTCCCGAAGGAACTAGTAGTTGTTGGTGACTCTATTGTCAGGGAAACGGGGAACATGCTTTGTAAAAAAGATAGGTGGAACAGGACCAGGGTATGCCCGCCAGGGGCAAAGGTTGATGACGTTGTAGAGCGAATATCATCTTTTAAGGGCACAAAAGGTGATATAGTTGTACACGTTGGCACTAATAATATTAAGAGTAGGAGACCGGCAGAATTACTTAACAAGTACAGGTCACTGTTGAACAAAAGCCGTGAATTAGGGTTGAATTTGAAAGTGTCTGCAATTCTGCCCAGACACGATAGGAGGGAGTATATGATGAGAGCCTTGTCGATCAATTCGGCCCTGGAAAGATTGTGCAAGGCTCAAGGGGTAGAATTTTTTTCAGCCTGGACTGTACTTGTTAACAGGAGAGATTGCTTCTACAGGGATGGGATACACTTAAATAGAAAGGGTGCAAGAATATTTGCTGATGCTATCGAGGCAGTGTTAGGTGGGTCGGAAAACTGCTAGCTTGGGGGGAGACAAAGACCAATAGATTGACAGTAGCCACTGGCAGAGGTGAAAGAGATTCTTGCACTGCTTCTATTAGAATGAGCAGAAGCCTGAAAAACAAGATGCATGGTATTTCAGAGACTGCTGGGAGCCATTGCGGTACAAGTAAACACATGGGTTGTGTTAGGGTAGCTAACAATAGAAACAGGTGCAGGTATACTTGCATGTACACCAATGCTAGGAGTTTAGTAAATAAATTTGATGAATTTGAGGTATTGCTCAAAACATCAAAGGCAGATATTGTTGGGATATCAGAGACGTGGTGTCACACAGATATAAGGGATGCAGAACTGCAATTTGGGGAGTACAACGTCTACAGAAAGGATAGACAGGATAGGAAGGGGGGAGGGGTTATGCTATTAGTTAAGAAACACATAAAAACCAAGGAAGTGAAGCCAGTCGACATCGCTGGACAGTGCAGTGTTGAGTCAGTTTGGTGTGATATAAGCATTGGGAGATCAAAATTGAGAGTAGGAGTGTGCTATAGGCCTAATGACTCTGATGAGTATAATAAGGAACTGTACAGCGAAATAGAGTGGGCCAGTAAATCAGAGAGTCTTATAATGGGAGATTTTAATTTCCCAGATATTGACTGGAATTTGGGGGCTGGTTACTCACACACTAGCAGGGCTTTTGTGGATTTATTGGATGATTGTTTTCTACATCAGCATGTTCGGGAGGCAACTAGAGGGAGTAATACTCTTGATTTGATTATCAGCAGTGATTCTTCATGCATTAAGAATCTGCAGATAAATGAACCACTAGGTGGCAGTGATCACAGTGTGCTGAAGTGGGAGTTACTGAAAGAGGTAACTACCATTAGGGGTAAAGGGAAGGGTTATTGCTTCCGTAAAGGCGACTACGATGGACTGAGACAGTATTTAAATTCTATACAGTGGGACCAACTGATGATGTTACCAACAGCAAATTCAAAATGGGAAGCATTCAAAGAACTTATCTTGGAAGCTACTAGGCTTTACATACCAACTAAGAAATATTGTTCAAGGTTTAGGCCAAAATGGATGTCAGATGAACTAATGAGGCATATGGCAGAGAAGAAAAATGCATGGGATACTTACAAATTAACACATGACACAGAAGCCTATGATAGATACAAGTTGATATGCAACCAAGTTACAAAGGAGGTTAGGCAGGCGAAGGCAGATTACGAGAAATCCTTGGCAAGGGATGCAAAGAAAAACAGCAAAGAGTTCTTTACTTATGTAAACTCTAGAAGGAAGGGGATGAATCAGATTGGTCCACTTGATATTGATGGGTCAACTGTTGATGATCCTGCTCAGGTAGCTAACAAACTAAATGAATATTTTGCATCGACATTCACACATGAGGAGTTATTCAGCAAGGGGAATGCCAGAGGTGTATTCAACTCTAGCAGTAAGCTACAAAATCTTGAAATAACTGGGAGTAAAGTGGAGGAGAAACTGTTGAAGATAAACACAAGAAAGGCACCCGGGGTGGATGGGATCTATCCAGTTATATTAAAGGAGGCAGCAAAGGAAGTAAGCAAACCCTTAGCCATAATTATGAGAGCTTCCTTGGACTCAGGGGATGTACCCATAGACTGGAAATGTGCAAATGTGACCCCAATTCACAAAGGAGGATCAAAGGCTGACACAAGTAATTATAGACCTGTGAGCTTAACTTCTGTTCCAGGAAAATTAATGGAGGCACTGGTTAAAGAAGCACTGCAGGATCATTTAGACAAGACTTCAGTTATAGCTCAGACACAGCATGGTTTTGTTAAGGGGAAGTCTTGCCTGACCAACTTGATTGGATACTATGATGCAGTCACAAAAGAACTGGATGCAGGGAATAACTTTGATATTATATACTTGGATCTTAGAAAGGCTTTTGATACTGTTGCACATGGAAGACTGCTACACAAATTGGAGCAGTGTGACATTGGAGGCAAATTGCTGCTATGGATAAAGGGGTGGTTGAGGGGGAGAAGACAGAGAGTGGTAATCAATGGACACTGCTCATCGTGGACTAATGTTATTAGTGGAGTCCCTCAGGGCTCAGTGTTGGGTCCACTATTGTTTTCTGTATTTATAAATGATATTGATGATGGTATATCAAGCTTAATGTCCAAGTTTGCAGACGATACAAAGGTTGGCAGGGTTGTCAAGGACACTACTGACACTATGCTGCTGCAACAGGATCTGGAAAGGTTGAGCAGATGGGCTGAGAGGTGGCAAATGAAGTTTAACATTGACAAATGTAAAGTACTACACATGGGAAACAGCAACCCCAGAGCAACGTATCAACTCTGTGGTACTACACTGACAGTGGTAGAGAATGAAAGGCACTTGGGGGTGATTGTGCAGGCAGATATGAAGTTCTCTGAGCAGTGCAGACGGGCTGCAAGAGTAGCTCATGGAGTATTGTCAATGATATACAGGAATTTTTCCAGCAGGGATAAGGAGGTGATTATTCCATTGTATAAGGCGATGGTCAGGCCACACCTAGAGTACTGTATACAGGTCTGGAGGCCTCATTTCAAGAAGGATGTAGAGCTGCTGGAACGAGTACAGAGAAGGGCAACAAGATTAGTGAATGGAACAAAGGGGTGCTCTTACGAAGAAAGGCTTAAGTTTTGCAAATTACAGTGTCTGGAGACTAGGCACCAGCGAGGTGATCTGATAGAGGTGTATAAAGCCTTGAATGGTTTAAGCATGCTCAATGCTGATGGGATTCTTCCTCTAGCTCAGAAAAATCACCTGAGAGGGCATAAATTCAAATTGAGGAAAGACAGATGTAGGATAGACGTGCGGAAATTTGCCTTTAGCCAGCGGGTGGTTGGTTGGTGGAACAGACTGCCATCCCTTGTGGTGGAGGTTGATAGCCTAAATAAGTTTAAGGCTCAGCTGGACAGGTATTTTGAACGAACAGAGGGGTGAAGTGGAAGTGGGTTTTTTTTTTTTTTTTTTTGGCTGATGCTGCATAAGCTTGCTTTCTTGCATCAAATGCCTCTACTAATGCTAATGCTAATGTGGTTTTTGGTCAAATGGATGTTAGTCTCTAATAAAAAATAAAAAGAACAGATGGTTGAGAAGGAAGGACACTGAGCCTAGGGCTCAGATAGTAACGCGGCGCCTCCGTAGCCAGGTGGGAAGGGGCAGCAGTGCATAGCACAGGCTTCTTGATTAGACCGGGGTTCGAGCCCGTCACCACCAAATACGGAGAATGCGGAAAGGTCAGGGAATGACCACCGCATATCCCGGAGCAATATGGCCTTAGTTGCTAATGCTCCTAAAAAAACCAAATAACAAACATCAGATAGTAACTACTGTATTTTATCTGCTTTTTCCTTCATATACAGTACCTTATAATTTTTAAGATGAAAGCCATATGAATTTGATTCTGATTTCAATGAGGCAACAAGTCAAGGATTTTGCAAGAAATTCAGTGGAGGGAAAAACAATATGGTATTCTATTTACTGTAATTTCATGAGAGACATCATACATGGTATTTGTTTTATTGAAGGGCTCCAATATTATTAGTTTTTAGAATTTTTTTTAGAAATAATATTAATATAGTTTAACAGTTATTTAACAGCAGAGTCTGTGAATATTTTTAGCAAAGTGAAAAATAAGTGTTACTATTCTTGATAAATGAAAAGTGATGAATTGTGCTATAGTTTCTATTACCAGAAAACGGCCAAATAGCTTGTCATATTAGGGACAAAATGAATATCTGCACAGAGATAAAAAAAAAAAAAAATGGCAAGCAAAAAGCTATATAAGTTAACTATATTCCTTTACTTTTACTGTGGGTGCCTCCGTAGCCAGGTGGGCAGGAGCAGCAGTGCGTAGCACACACTTCTTGATTAGACCGGGGTTTGAGCCCGTGAGCCACCAAATACGGAGGATGCGGAAAGGTCAGGGAATGACCACCGCATATCCCCGGAGCAATATGGTCTTAGTTGCTAATGCTCCTAAAAACCAAATAACAACATTTACTTTTACTGTGATATAAATGTGAGCATTCAACACTTCATAAAAAATATTTAGTGATTATTAATACTATGATTTTGTATTAATAATTCATGATTCAGCTATTAAGTAAGGTGGATATTATAGTTATAAAAAAGTCAAATATAGAATGATACATAACATTCAGAATTGAAAAACTAGATACTGATCAACAAATGAGACAGCTTAGTATCTTTTTTGTTCATATGCCTCCGTAGCCGAGTGATCAGGAGCGGGAGTGCAGTAGCACATGCTCTTTGAGTAGACTGGGGTTCAAGCCCCTGACTGCCGAATATGGTCGACTGCCAACCTGCACTGGACCAGCGTGGCAGATTATGGTCTATTTCCCTCAGCATGAATTGTTGAGGAGGCTTCCATCCTGCAGTGGGTTGATAATGGCTGCACTTTACCTTTTTTTTTTATGATTCAATATATGAACAAATTTTGAATGCATGTTTTTCCATACTCTGCATTCAAATGCAAAAAATAAAGTGCTCAATTAAAGATGTTATAATTGAAATTTAGTTACCCATAAATTAATCTGAATGTGAATAATGACAATACAAAACCTTTCCTTTTTATAAGATATCAAGATTTCTTGTTTCTAGTATTCATGTAACTTTTATTTCTGCAATGATATGCCAAGTGCAACTTTGGCGAAGGTACAATGACTTTTTTATAATCCACTGTCAAAAAAAATAAAAATAAAATATCAAGATACATATAAACACTCAACAATTTAACTGCATCTGTGTTAGTCTGGAGCAGAATTATTACTATTAGATTATGATGTACAGTGAAAGTGCAAAGTGAACAAGCACAGCAAAAGAAATTTTTTTTTTTTATGAGCTGTCACCCAAAAAAAATGAGGAAGCACAAATTATTTAAAAAAAATTTCATTTGTATTTCTCACAATGAAATCATAGTACAGAGCATGCATTTGTACAGTATATACTAATTGCATACTTTAATCACACAAAAGACCATACCTCTTCGGCATCCATAGTCAGGTTTTGGCAGCATGATAATTTTTTGGTAACAACTTCCAAGTCCTTTCATGTCACAATCAAATGGAATACGTGTTACTCCACATATCATAATTCTTTCCTCTGAGGTAATAGCCTTCATCAGTTTTGGAAGATCTTTTTTCAAACGCTTAGGATCTGTCTATGTAATAAATAGCAAAGCTAACATTTATGATAAAGAACAATGGATGAAATGGTGCTTATGAGTAAGGTACAATATGAAGCAAGAAGTAATAAAATATATTACCACCATATATCTATTGACATGTATTTCCACAAGTTAAACTTCATTACTGACATTCTGAAGGTTAGTGGCATAGCAGAAATTGGAGGGTCCTCTGGAAGAATTTATCATAGCAGAATTAATGATATATCATAGCAGAATTAATATTTATGAAACTATTTGGCTGGTCTCATCTATATATGCTCCTGGGAAGGCACCCCCCTCTATCATTGTGGGATCTGTGGAGCTTTCTCCCATGCCATTGCTGTGGATATAAATTAAAGTTTACAATGCTAAATATATATTTTTATGATATGGGACATTTGTAAAATTACTGCGCACCTCTATAAAATTGCCCGTGCATTGTGAAATTTAGATCCATTGTCAATCACAATGTAGAAACGGCTTGGACACATGCAGGCAGTAACTTTCCTTTGCTCCATCCATCCACCTCCACCATCTGCCTAGGATTTGTTGCCCATTACCAGGTTAACTGTTATTGAAACACAATTCAAAACAGTTGGCTGTGGTTTTGTCAGTCGAGGCATGGTTGGTTTTGGTGGAGAAAGTGTTTAATAATGATGGTGAATATACTGAAGAGATAAAACAGAGGTTACCGAATAATTTTGCAATAGTGATATTCTGCACTATAATGTTATAAAGTAGTTAACTGTAAAGTTCCATTCAACAGGTTTAGTTCATGTTGGTGCAAGCTCTAGTAGCCCAACGGTCTTATTGGAGAAAAATCAAGATGAGAGTTCAGCAATTGTATTAAGGAGCCCTCATAAATTGGTTCAGAGGTTATCTCAGCAGATTAGTGTCTCATGTACTACTGCACAATCATTACAAAGTGTCAATTGTGCAGGAACTCAAGGAACTGGACCACAGCAAAAATATGCATTCCGTGAGTGGTTCTGAATCCACATGTAAATGTAGAGACACCATAACATGATCTAAAAATTGGTGTGGTGTGCCAGGTCATAGAGACAGTTAACTGGTCATATTTTTTGAGACAATAAATGTATAAACCTGCTGCTCACAATTTTTTTCCCTTCTACAGACAGCTGAATGAAGAAGACATTAGCAATATGCTTTTTCCTAACATGGCAGTGCCAATGCATACTACTAATGTTGTCTTTGCACAACACTGGAATGTGTTTGAGACAGGTTCATTTCAAAGAACACATGCCCATGTATTTCCCTGACCTCTGAACTGTCTCTGGAGAGCAATGAAAACCACTGTTAACAAAAATAATTCCCCTCCCACATTCAAGGGCTGGAGGAAACTATTATAAATGAAATTACCAATATAAGTGAGGAGACTTAATTTGTGTGTTTGCAAAATTAAGTCTGCCTCACTTATATTGGTGCAAGACATGTGGGCATCATTTTGAACACCTTTGGTAAGGTTTGTACAATAAATATTTGTTTGCATTGTTTTTTCTTATTTGTTACATTTCATATGAGAGTTTTATAGATGTCATTTATAAAGGCGCACAGTAACTTTACAGACACTTTGTATTTTTTAAAATTAAGACAATTTGTACTAATTTCCATAAAACAATTTTATAATTGTTTTATGGAAATTAATAATATTGACAGAATATTGTGCATTCTGTATAAATCTTCAAATTATTTTTATAAATTTGTATACTATAGGCAATTAAATATTTATGTTCTTTGAAATTTAGTATCAATTTAATGAGCCTACCTCTTACAATCTTTGTTTATTTATGTATAATGACATTGTGAAAAATCATTTTAACACTCACAACTCAACATAAATATGCATGAAAGGCAATGCTATATTATAAAAACTTTATCCCATTTTCTTTCTTATCAAAAAATATGGATGCCAAGCATACGAATTTTGATTTGAAATGTTGTTATTGATTTTTTTATTTAATTTATATAAGTATATATTATTGTTTTTTAATATATAGGAGTTCTGGTTTGAAAAAGGGTGAAAAATATCCAAAAAATGGTTTAAAAGCACTGTTTCAGAAGACCTTCATGCCAAACATGATCAAAAGCCTTAGAAATGTGGAAGGCAATTGCTTGAGTTTCAACAAACTTTCCTATCAAATTAATTCAGAAATGAGTAACATAAACCAAGATATTGATGGGATCCATATTGGTGATTGTTAATCAGATGGAAGGTTTAAAGATAGTGTTAGAGTTGGAAGGTCATTAATTTCTCCATTACTTTGGGAAGAGTTGAGGGAAGTGCAATGAAATGATAATTGGAAGAGAGAGATTTGCCACCCATTTTAGGAATTGGCTGGATACACTCAAATTTCCAAGCTAAAGGAAAAAACACCAGTGGAATAATAAAATTTAAAATCTTTTTGCCATTAGAACATGGCAACTGATTGCATCAAGATTGTTCAGGATTCTTTTAATGTCCTTCTGTCAGATAACCAAGGGAGGCAGTGAACAGAACACATTTGATATGGTAGGAAGAAATTTACCAAGTTCATCCATGGTGTGAAAAAATTTATTTACCAAGTTCATTGATGCAAGAAAAATAAAGTGCTGAATAAGTCAGCTTTACCTTTAGATGAGGATTGAACAGAACCAACATGATATAACAGTGGAAACATGGATGGAGAGAAATTTCAGTCAATATCTCTAGCAGGAGACCAGAAGGCTCAACCAGTATTTGGTGCCTCCATAGCCAGGTGGGCAGGAGCAGCAGTGCATAGCACATGCTTCTTGATTAGACCAGAGTTCAAGCCCATCACCACCAAATACGGAGGATGCGGAAAGGTCAGGGAATGACCACCGCATATTCCCGGAGCAATATGGCCTTAGTTGCTAATGCTCCTAAAAACCAAATAACAAACACCTGAGGTACCAGGGGTCAGCTAACATTAAGTGTGTATTTCAAAGTGATACTGGTAAGGAAAAGATCAAGAGTCTTCAGTGTGTAATTAGGATTGCCTATTATGTTATTAGGTAAATAAAAAAGCTGTGCAAGTTTCATAGTAAAACCTCTGCATCTCTACCATCTCTCACTCTGTACAATTTAAAAATTAAAAGCCAACTGGAGATATGAACATCAAAGTTGCTAAGGAAAATGACTTCGCTATTAGGAAAATTAAGACTGAAGAAAATAAAATTTTCAAGAAAGAAGTAAAAAAAAGTTTTTAGTAAAGTTGAAAGAATGAAAGAAAGAACAAAAATGAAACCAACAGAATTAAATAAAGAGATTTTATGCCAGAGGAAATCAAAAATAGGAGCTTCCAGATTTGAAAGTCTTTCACAAGGAATATACAATGTATTCACCCCAAAGTTCGATACACATATTGTATTTAGTCTACAAAGAAGGATGTGGAGCTGCTGGAATGGGTGCAGAGGGGGGAAGCAACATTGGTGAAGGGAACAATGGATTTTTCTTATGAAGAGGGGCTTAAGTTTTGCAAATTGCAGTGTCTAGAGACTAGGCACTTGCGAGGTGATCTGATTGAGGTGTGTGGGGCCTTGGGTGGTTTGAGCGTGCTCGATGCTAATGGGATTCTTCCTCTTGCTCAGAATAATCGCCTGAGAGGCATAAATTCAAACTGAAGTTGTAGGATAGATGCACGGAAGTTTGCCTTTAGCCAGTGGGCGGTTGATTGCTGGAACGGGCTTCCATCTGTTGTTGTGGAGGTTTATGGCTTAGATAGATTCAAGGAAGAACTAGACAAACATTTGGAATGAAATTAGGTTTTTTTTTTTTTTTTTTTGGCTGATACTGTATAAGCTTGCTTTCTTGTATCATATGCCTTTACTAATGCTAATGCTAAATGCAAGAGTTTCATCCTTCAAAAAAAAAATTCTTCAGGTTGGGCATTAAACCAAGCTTCCAAAACTGTGTTTAGCTCAAGTCTCATCCATGAAAGATGAGACTTGAGGTTCCTATGCAAATAATTGATCTGGAATGTATTGGGGGGGGGTTAATTGTTCAAATCCACATTTGTGAATTCAAAGTGATACTGGTAAGGAAAAGCCTGTGCAATCTGGGTTTTGTGCATTGTCATGCAGAAGCAAAACCTGATGGCCAACTTTCCTTGTCTTTCTGCAACTTTGAACTTTGCATAAGGCTGGCATAATATTCTCCTGTTAAATTAAGTTCAATTAGTTGTGTATTTTAGTGCAATTGCATCATTTATACACAGCTAAATATATATTAGCAAATCTTCTCCTTCGGGTGAAGCGTTACTTATTCGAAGTAGTGAAATGTCATGGCAACTCGTCGTGAAGGTATTCACAATATGAGATGTAACTTAAACGATGCCGTTATTGCAAATTTGTTAATCTATATTTAGCTGTGTATAAATGATGTAATTGCACTAAAATACACATAGTCTAATCTCTTTCGCAGCTTGAGGTTTTAAGCCCTAATGCATTAGAGTTCAATTAGTTGTTAATATCAAAATATCAATTAACACCAATCCTTTTATGTCTGAGAAATGAAGGCCAACACTCTTCCAGTTGATGGCTGGGTTTGAAATGTTTTTTGGGTTGGAGATCCCTTGTGCTTCTACTGCATGCTTTTTAATTTGGATTCAGAATTGTGAATGTATAGCAAAGTTTCATCACCAGTCACTAAATGGGATGAAAATCTATCTGGATCAGCAAGAATTAATTATAAATTCTCTTTTGGTGACTCTATCCTCTGATGTTTGTCATGAATGGAAAAGTTTCTGTGCAAGATGGGTTCTACCATCTTGTACAAACCTTGGCCATTCCCAAGTGCTCATGTATTACTGTTAAAATGCTTCCATGGGAATGTTAAATACTTGGAAAAGGACGTTACATGGCTTCAATCCATATGGTACAGTTTATACTATATAAACTATGTTGCTGACCGAGCTAGCCAGGTGGGTAAAGTGCCTGCCTGGCAACCTAAAGGTGGTGGGTTTGAATCCCGCCTCGGGCTTGGATTAGAGTAAAATGCAAAAACTTTGGCAGGTGCATTATGGCCACAGAAGCCGATCTGCCAACAACTAACAAAAAAAAAATAAAAAATAAAATAAATAAACTATGTTTAGCCTGGGAAATCTCGAACTGGATCTTACCCCATTCCTTTATAAGGCCCTGCACTAGGCAAGTTTTTGTAATTGCTGTGCAGGTAGCTAGAAGACTGGTTCCACCAGCAAGTATGTGTGTTTTATTGTCATGTTTCTGTTTAATATTTAGAGTTTTAACTCGAGTATAGAGTTCTAAATTGTCTATAATCTAAATGTATTCTGAGGTATTTTAAATGTATTTAAAATCTTCTGTATTCTTAAAATTATATTAATACCAGTTTATACTTATAATTTACCACAACTTAATGTTAGTTGCAATTTCTTAATTAAATTCCAGATAAGAAAGATGTTCTTAAATCACACCCTTACACCCCCCATAGCATTTATGGTCTGAAGATGGGGAAAGAACCTTGAAATGTCACCTGCTGTCGTCTTCAAGGCAAGAGCCTTGCAATGTCACCTGCTAATAAATTAGTGTAGTATTGAGCTTGTGTTATTTATGAGTTTAATAAAACCTATTTGTTGGGAATTTTTATATAGTATAATAGTGTATTTTATTATATATATTAATATATATAGTATAAATTTTACCAAATGCTAGGTACATCTTCGGTTCAAGTTCAGACACTCTAATTTTTCTAAAACTTTAGTGTCAGACACTAAAATTTTAGACACTAAAAGTTTCTAAAATTTTTTCTTCAATGAAGGCAATTGTTTCAGAACTGACTGCTTTAAATGGAGGATGGCGCCTCCGTAGCCGGGTGGGAAGGAGCAGCAGTGCGTAGCACACACTTCTTGATTAGACCGGAGTTCGAGCCCGTCACTGCCAAATACGGAGGATGCGGAAAGGTCAGGGAATGACCACCGCATTTCCCCGGAGCAATATGGCCTTAGTTGTTAATGCTCCTAAAAACCAAATAACAACATTTAGATGGAGGCACCTCCATAGCCAGGTGGGAAGCACCTCCATAGCCAGCAGTGCATAGCACACGCTTCTTGATTAGACCGGGGTTCAAGCCTGTCACCACCAAATACAGAGGATGCGGTAAGGTCAGGAATGACCACCGCATATTCCCGGAGCAATATGGCCTTAGTTGCTAATGCTCCTAAAAACCAAATAACAAAGAAACAGCTTTAGATGGCCAACCAGAACTTGGAATCATTCATTTCTGAACTCTGCCAATCATAAAATTAATACAGAAAATTAATTAATGCTGTTATTAGGATTATGGGTAAGGAAAGGTGCTGCTCTGCTCCTATGAACCTAACCACCCAATATCAAAACAGAAATGAATAAATAAAATAAACACACTATCTTTCAAGGGACACAGCACTTGTGCACTCTGACCCTTTTTCAGAGTTCACAAGTGGTTCAAGTGTTTCTTAAATTTAATTTAATTTAAAACAATATAACCATGTGTTTATTCCACATAATACTCTGCTGACCATCTTGCAACAATAGCATAACTGTATGTTATTTCCCAAAACACTAGTAATTTTTTCATGGATTTCTTTAGCATTTCTGCTCACTTTAATCAAAATTTTTATTACTGAATCATTTACAATTTGCTGGATATTCATTCTTTTTCTATTGCCTACCAACATGAAAATGAAATTTTAGAAACTGTATAAGATACTGACAATTTTTTTGTGTTATTTTATAAAGTATTCTCTAACAAAAGTTCTGAGAACCTTTGTTAGAGAGGCAACAAGAGGAAGTAGCACTCTTGATTTGATTATCAGTAGCAATTCTTCATGCATTGAGAATTTGCAGGTAAAAGACCCACTGGGTTTCAGTGATCACAGTGTAGTGATGTGGCATTTACTTAAAGACACAACTACTATCAAGGGTAAAGAAAGGCTTCTGCTTTCATAAGGGTGACTACAGTGGTCTCAAACACTTAAAATTCTGTGCAGTGGAACGAACTGATGATGTCACCAACAGCAAATTCTAAATAGGAAGCATACAGAGAAATAATCATAGAAGTTACGAGGCTTCAGCTTCTATATGAATGGATATCAGATGAAAGGCATTAAGGCATAATTTGCCTTAGGCAAGCTAAGGCAGATTTTGAGAAGTCTCTGGCAAAGAATGCAAAGACTTCTATGATTATATTAACAGTAGGAGGAAGGGGTTGATTCACATTGGGCCACTCAACATCAGTGGGTTAACTGTTGATAACTCGGCTCAGGTTGCTGACAAACTAATTAGGTATTTTTCATCCAAATTTACAAGAGGAATGCTTTAGGAAAAAGGATGAAGCTAAACATAAAAAAAAAAAAGAAAGATGTTTAGGGTGGATGTATCCAATCCAATTATATTACGGGATGCATCAAAGGAGGTAAGCAAACCATTAGCCATAATTATAAGAACATCCTTGAATTTAGGGGAGGTCCCTATGAACTGGAGATGTGCAAATGTATCCCCAATTCACAAAGGGGTGGAGCTAAAGGTGACATGAATGATCACAGACCCGGTAGCTTAACGTCTGTTCCAGGGAAAATAACGGAACCGCTTGTTAAAGAAGTTATGCAATGCAGGACCGTCTAGACAGGAATGCAATTATACTGCAGCCACAGAATGGATTTGTTAAGGGATGGTCTTGTCTGACCAATCTGAGTGGATACTCCGATGGAGTAACAAAGCAACTAGTTGCAAAAATAATTTTGATATCATGTACTTGGATTTCAGGAAGTCTTTTGATGCTGTTGCATATAAAAGACTGCTGTACAAACTGGAGCAATGTGGCATTAAATGCAAGTTACTGCTATGGATAAAGGAATGGTTGAGTGGGGAAGACACAGTGGTTATCAATGACCACTGCTCTTCATGAACTAATGTTATTAGTGGAGTACCCCAGAGTTTGGTGCTAGGCCCATTGTTGTTTTCAATATTTATTAATGATGTTAATGAAGGTATATCAGGCTCAATGTCTAAGTTTGCAGATGATACGAAGGTTGGCAGGGTGGTTAATGACAGTAATCAGGATAAGCTACTGCAACAAGATTTGGAAAATTGGATTGATGGGCTGAGAAATGGTAGTTGAAGTTTAACATTGACAAATGCAAGGTACTGCATATGGGTAGCAGTAATCCCAGAGTAACTTATCAACTGTGATGTACTACATTCAGGGTAGTGGAAAATTAAAAAATTAAAAAGAACTGGGGATAATCGTGAAGTCAAATATGAAATTCTTTGAGCAGTGCAAACATTCTGTCAGGATGACTTATGGGGTTTTGTCAATGACATACAGAAACTTTGCTAGTAGGGATAAGGATGTGATTACCCCTTTGTACAATGCCACAGTTAGGCTGCATTTTGAATACTCTAAACAGATCTGGAGGCCTCACTTTAGGAAGGATGTAGATCTGCTGGAATGGGTGCAGAATAGGGCAACCAGATTGGTGAAGGAAATAAAAGGGTGCCCTTACAGAGATAGGCTTTAGTTCTGCAAACTGCAATGTCTAGAGACTAGGCTCCTGCAGGGTGATCTGATTGAGATGTTTAAGGCCTTGAATGGATTGAGTAAGCTAAAAATCAATGGTATTTTTCAGACTATACACATTAGGGGACGTAAATTCAAATTAAGGAAGAATGGTTGCATGCTAAATGTGTTGAAGTTTGCTTTCAGCCAGCGAGTGGTTGATTGTTGGAACAAACTTCCATCTGTCGTTATGGAAGTGGGTGGTTTGAATAAATTAAAGGGAGAACTATATAAATTCATGGGGAGTATTAATTAGTGAAGTTGTAGGGTTTTTTTTGGCTGATGCTTTATAAGCTTGCTCTCTTGCAAAATTTGCCACTACTAACATTAATACTAAAAAGGATGATTGTGTTCTCTGACAATAAAATGTTGAAAACATTTCAAGATAGCAAAATCTATATGGTTTTAGAAATAAATCTGGTAAAGCCTGTGAACTATTTCAAGTTTAGCAGCCAACTTTGTGTCCCAGGTTCATAAGGCTGCAGCATATATTCTTATGATAATTGAGTTTGCTGGCACTTTACACTGTTTAGCACAGAATATACTGTTTCATACAATGAGTGCATTGTGGTAAAGCAAGCTGCTGAATTAGTGAGAATGCACTAATAATTCAATTGTTATTTAACTTTAGTTTGAAGCAGGGGTGGGCAACCTTTATACATGGCAAGCCAAATAAAATGTCTGTGAGGTACATGCGGACCAAATTTTTTTTAGCATTCCACGATTTTTAGGATTATTAAAATGGTGTATAATGAAAAAATTGTCATAAACAGTTTTATATTATTTACTGTAATATTTATACATATAATTAATTTTATTAATAAGAAAAACAAAATACAAATTCAAGGTAAAATTACAAAAATACAATTATATTAACAAAATACAAATACAATTTTCAGTAACAAAAATTGCAATATTTTATTTTTATAACATTTAATGAGAGATTTGATACTGTTTATTTTTATCAGTGAATCGATATCTGAATTGATATTTGTTGTAGTAATGCACAGAGTACATATTTTCTACCAGGGTATGTCTGCCAGGGGCAAAGGTTGATGACGTTGTAGAGCGGATATCATCTTTTAAGGGCACAAAAGGTGATATAGTTGTACACGTTGGCACTAATGATATTAAGAGTAGGAGACCGGCAGAATTACTTAGCAAGTACAGGTCACTGTTGAAAAAAAGCCGTGAATTAGGGTTGAACTTGAAAGTGTCTGCAATTCTGCCCAGACACGATAGGAGGGAGTATATGATGAGAGCCTTGTCGATCAATTCGGCCCTGGAGGGATTGTACAAGGCTCAAGGGGTAGAATTTTTTTCAGCCTGGACTGTACTTGTTAACAGGAGAGATTGCTTCTACAGGGATGGGATACACTTAAATAGAAAGGGTGCAAGAATTTTTGCTGATGCTGTCGAGGCAGTGTTAGGTGGGTCGGAAAACTGCTAGTTGGGGGGGATACAAGGACTAATAGATTAACAGTAGCCACTGGCAGAGGTGGAAGTGATTCTTGCACTGCTTCTATTCAAATGAGCAGAAGTCTGAAAAACAAGATGCAGGATATTTCAGAGACTGCTGGTAGTCATTGCGTTACAAGTAAACACATGGGTTGTGTTAGGGTAGCTAAGAATAGAAACAGGTGCATTTATACCTGCGTGTACACCAATGCTAGGAGTTTGGTTAATAAATTTGATGAATTTGAGGTATTGCTCAAAACATCAAAGGCAGATATTGTTGGGATATCAGAGACGTGGTGTCACACAGATATAAGTAATGCGGAACTGGAATTTGGGGAATACAATGTGTATAGAAAGGATAGACAGGACAGGAGGGGAGGAGGGGTTATGCTATTAATTAAGAAACACATAAAGGTCCAAGGAAGTGAAGCCAGTCGACATCGATGGACAGGGCAGTGTCGAGTCAGTTTGGTGTGACATAAGCATAGGGAAATCAAAATTGAGAGTAGGAGTGTGCTATAGGCCTAATGACTCTGATGAGTATAATAATACATTGTACAGGGAAATAGAGTGGGCCAGTAAATCAGAGAGTCTTATAATGGGGGATTTTAATTTCCCAGATATTGACTGGAATTTGTGGGTTGGTCACTCGCATACTAGCAAGGCTTTTGTGGATTTATTGGATGATTGTTTTCTACATCAGCATGTTCGTGAGGCAACAAGAGGGAGCAATACTCTTGATCTGATTATCAGTAGTGATTCTTCATGCATTAAGAACCTGCAGATAAATGAACCACTAGATGGCAGTGATCACAGTGTGTTGAAGTGGGATTTACTCAAGGAGGTAACTACCATCAGAGGTAAAGGGAAGGGTTTTTGTTTTCGTAAAGGCGACTATGATGGTCTGAGACAGTATTTAAATTCTATACAGTGGACCAACTGATGATGTTACCAACAGCAAACTCAAAATGGGAAGCATTCAAGGAACTAATCTTGGAGGCTACCAGGCTTTACATACCAACTAAGAAATATTGTTCAAGGTTTAGGCCTAAATGGTTGTCAGATGAACTAATGAGACATGTGGCAGAGAAGAAAAATGCATGGGATACATACAAATTAATGGGTGACATGGAAGCCTATGATAGATATAAGTTGGTCTGTAACCAAGTCACAAAGGAGATTAGGCAGGCAAAGGCAGACTACGAAAAATCCTTGGCAAAGGATGCAAAGAAAAACAGAAAAGAGTTCTTTACATACTTGAACTCGAGAAGGAAAGGGATGAATCAGATTGGTCCACTGGATATTGATGGTTCAACAGTTGAGGATCCTGCTCAGGTGGCTAACAATCTAAACGAGTATTTTGCATCTACATTCACGCATGAGGAGTTATTCAGGAAGGAGAATGATGTAGGTAAAGTAAACATTGGCAGTGAGCTGGATGATTTTGTAATAACTGAGAGGAAAGTGGAGGAGAGATTGTTGAGGATAAACATAAAAAAGGCACCTGGGGTGGATGGGATCTATCCGGTTATATTAAAGGAGGCAGCAAAGGAAGTATGCAAACCCCTAGCCATAATTATGAGAGCTTCTTTGGACTCAGGGGAGGTACCCATAGACTGGAGATGTGCAAATGTAACCCCAATTCACAAAGGAGGATCAAAGGCTGACACAAGTAATTATAGACCTGTTAGTTTAACTTCTGTTCCAGGTAAATTAATGGAGGCACTGGTTAAAGAAGCACTGCAGGATCATCTAGACAAGAATTCAGTTATAGCTCAGATGCAGCATGGTTTTGTTAAGGGCAGGTCTTGCCTGACCAATTTGATTGGATACTATGATGTAGTCACAAAAGAACTGGATGCAGGGAATAACTTTGATATTATATATTTGGATCTTAGAAAGGCTTTTGATACTGTTGCACATAGAAGACTGCTGCACAAATTGCAGCAGTGTGGCATTGGAGGCAAATTGCTGCTATGGATAAGGGGATGGTTGAGTGGCAGAAGACAAGAGTGGTAATCAATGGACACTGCTCATCGTGGACTAATGTTATTAGTGGAGTCCCTCAGGGCTCCGTGTTGGGTCCATTTTTGTTTTCTGTATTTATAAATGATATTGATGATGGTATATCAAGCTTAATGTCCAAGTTTGCAGATGATACAAAGGTTGGCAGGGTCGTTAAGGACACTACTGACGCTATGCTGCTGCAACAGGATCTGGAAAGGTTGAACAGATGGGCTGAGAGGTGGCAAATAAAGTTTAACATTGACAAATGTAAAGTACTACATATGGGAAACAGTAACCCCAGAGCAATGTATCAACTCTGCGGTACTACACTGACAGTGGTGGAGAATGAAAAGGACCTGGGGGTAATTGTGCAGGCAGATATGAAGTTCTCTGAGCAGTGCAGACGAGCTGCAAGAGTAGCTCATGGTGTCTTGTCAATGATATACAGGAATTTTTCTAGCAGTGATAAGGAGGTGATTATTCCCTTGTATAAGGCAATGGTTAGGCCACATCTTGAGTACTGTATACAGGTCTGGAGGCCTCATTTCAAGAAGGATGTAGAGCTGCTGGAACGGGTACAGAGAAGGGCAACAAGATTAGTAAATGGAACAAAGGGTTGCTCTTACGAAGAAAGGCTTAAGTTTTGCAAATTACAGAGTCTGGAGACTAGGCACCGGCGAGGTGATCTGATAGAGGTGTATAAGGCTTTGAATGGTTTGAGCATGCTCAATGCTAATGGGATTCTTCATCTTTCTCAGAATAATCACCTCAGAGGGCATAAATTCAAATTGAGGAAGGACGGATGTCGGATAGATGTGCGGAAATTTGCCTTTGGCCAGCGGATGGTTGGTTGGTGGAACCGACTTCCATCACTTGTTGTTGAAGTTGATAGCCTAAACAAATTTAAAGCTCAACTGGACAGGTATTTCGAACGAACGGAGGGGTGAAATGGGAGAGGGTTTTTTTTTTTTTTTTTTTTGGCTGATGCTGAATAAGCTTGCTTTCTTGCATCATATGCCTCTACTAATGCTAATGCTAATGCTAATTTACATCAGAAATTCCATTAATTCAAAAATATATATAATAAATGATAGACTGTAGTAAGTAGTTTAATTAAAAATAAACATATCATTAAAAATTTAAATAAACATATCAAAACTTTAGATTCAAGTAAAAAAAAAAAAACCTGATCAGTCTTTGGCACTTTTTTTAGAAATGTTTTTTCTGCATTATGAAGAAATATTACAGATGGTTGGACTTGACGGCCAACTTTTTTTACCAGATGAAGTAGCATATTCAAGCCTGGTTTCCCTGCATATTTTCCTACAATATTATCAGCAGAAAGATCAAATAAGGTCGCACCAGTTTCTGAACAAATAGCATATACTAACATCTTCTTTCCTGTTCCTGCTGGACCTACAAATAATATAGATTTTACACAGGCTCCCTTTTCATGTACTCCTGCTGAACCTTAAAAAACAAACAAAAAAAAACAATGGTGAAAATCTAAGAAAGGGGGAAGAGAGAGAGAGAGATTAAAGTCATAAAACAGTATTTCAAAAGAGAAATATGGCATTTTCTAATTGTTATTTATTCTACAATGATTCTCAAATGAATAGTAGTAAAAGTTCACATTCAAGCCAAAGCAGGTTTATTTCATGGATAAGATGAAATAAATTTCACCTTATCCATGAAATAAAGAAACCTGCTTTAGCTTGAACCTCTTATCTAGCTTGAATCTAGCTATTTAGCTTGAATTTCTTATTCAAGAAATAAATAAATCTGCTTAAGCAGATTTATTTATTTTGTGGATAAGAGATATATCAAAGAATTACACTTCATGGTTACAAGTATTTTATTCCCTTTTTGGTCAATGTGAACGTGTAAGTTGCTTACACATCACACTACACAGGATGACTATTAAAATTAATTGATTAATTTATTTACTGTAGAGTCATATTATCACATAAGTTAGTACAATAGCATTATTTCTATATACAGTAAACCAACAAAAGTTGTGCAGCGGCTCATTACATAACATTTCAAATTGTTAATTCTTTCAAGAGTTGCCTATCTCATTGTACTGCAAATAAGTAACACTTCCTCAGTAGAGAAGACTATTGTTAAGATATTCTCAGTGAGTACTACCACAAAGACAGCTTTCAAAGCTATTTGGTCCCTCATCGGTGAGTAGGTAGGTTACTCCAATGGTATAACACCTGACAATCCAGTTGTGAATTTATTTCGCAATATGAGAGGTGCCAAGTGGGATATAATTTGATTACTATAGGCTTTAGGACTAAAAAGCCTCAGACTATGAGAAGAGTCTACTGTCAAGGTTAGTGCAATAGCATCATTTCTATACACAGTAAACCAACCAAAGTTGTGCAGTAGCATCATTACCTAATGTCTCACAATGTGAATTGCTCATTATACCTTGAATAAGTAACACTTCCCTGGTGAAGTTGGTAACAAGATTGACTATTGTTACTTATTTGCAGTGGATAATGCCATCAAGATGGCCATTTCAGGGCTCTCTGGGTGGTGGTAACTCATTGTGAAGGAATATACAATATGAGATATTATGTAATGATGCTATTGCACTTACTTATATGACAGACTTCTTACAGGCTGTAGTTTTTAGTCCTAAATTCTATATATGGCCCACTTTATTTCTCTGCATAGTGTTCATTATACTTATCACAGTCATTAGGCCTATAACACAGCCCTACTCTCATTTTCATTTTACCATGTCACTGATTTGATTAGAACAAATTGTTTTTAATCATTTTTCTTCTTTGCAGTTGAGAGGTATAATAGTTTTAAAAAAAATTTTAAATATTATTATCTCTCTCTCTATATATAAAATCCATCTGAAGTTATTGGTTAAGCATGAGCATTGTTTAGTTTATAGTAAGTGCAAAATGAAAGATCAGTGCATTGTTGCACTGTATTTTATTTGTTTGTGAAACAGTTTTTATTTTATTTTTTTTTTATCTCCTGTATCTAACCAAATACCTGTTTTATCATTTTAGTGTTGTATGGAAATTTGCTGAATTCATTTAAAATACAGGTGACCCTCATATAACACAGTACTTCTTCAACATGGTTTCACTCTAATACGACTGATAAATTGCGGCAATCCTCCCACAACACGATACATATATAACACTGTTTTGCTCTAACACAGTTAGAGAACTGTGGTAAACCTCGCATAACATGGTATTTTTGAGCTTTTGTGCGGGGAAACCCTGCTATTATGTTGGAAGTAATTTTTCAACATTTCCATTCTTTTTGTCAATCTGCGCTGTTGACTCGCTAGTCGTTATGCAAAAAAAAAAAAAAATTATTGGGAAATCCCTGTATTTTATTTTGTTGGGAAATCCCCATGTTAGGTTCTCTGCTATTGAACTTGTGCTTGTATGAGATCATTAAAAATTGTGATTTCAAAGTGTGCAGTTTGTGTCTTTTAAGCTTTTTGTAAGGTTATTTTGGTTTTCAGTTGATCATTCATAAATTTTCCAGGTATGTATTACTAAACTTTGTTCTTAAGAACTGTATTGGAATAATTTCTTTGTTGTGAATTAAATTCCAGCCCTAAATTATGTCTAAGGATATTTGGCATAATTTGGGTAACTGCAGATTTATTTAAAGAATGGCTTCTAAATTGTTTTGTGCCAGCTGTGGAAAACTATTTAAAGCGGAAAAAATCTAGATTTCAAAGTTTCATTACTATTGGATAATGTGTCAGGCTATCCAAAATGTTGAAGTAATGTTCCTACCAACTAATACAACTTCTTTAATTCAGACATTAGATCAAGGCATTATATCTACCTTTAAAATTCATTACATCAGAAAATCATTACGATAGATTCTGGAAAAATTTGATTCCGAATCTATTGAAGTGATGGAGGCATGGAAACATTTTTCAGTTGTGGACTATATCGGAATTATAGCTTTATCGCTCAAAGAGGTAAACCGTCAACACATGCATGTTGGAAAAATGTATGGCCAGAGTCTGTTCATTCAGGAAATAAGGTCGAATTGGCAGAAAACAGAATCACTGCGATAGTAGAACTTACAAAGTCGGTAGGAGAGGAGATTTTGATGATATGACTACTGAAGACATTCAAGAATTACTGGTAGAAAAGGAGGCTGGCAAAGTGGATTTGGTGGAAATGGTGTCGTAGGTAAACCAAATCAATTCAGAGGATGATAGCGCAGATGAAAATTCAGAAATTCCAAATTTTACACTAAAAAGCATACGAGGAGGCATAAACTTAGCAGAGCAATTAGAATCTTATTTTCTGAATGCAGATCCTTTGACTAAAAGGAGCACAAGTTCAAAAGGGAGCTTCAAAAATGCTTAACTCCATTCCAAGAAATTGGCAAAGATCTATCGAGCAAAAGCAAACCCAGATTACTGATTTTTTAAAAGAGAGAAAAAGATACACAAAATCTAGATGTTGCAGAAGAAAGTTCAGAAGGTGAAGATATTCTGCAACTGAGAAAACGTTCTCATTTGATTGTGCTTAGCAGCAATGAAGAAGAAGAAAATTAAATGAACGTACATAATCTGACATATATATATATATATATATCACAGTTTGTAAGACGTTTGTTCACTTATTACTATTTTTAATAAAAATTAAGTTTCTGATAGTTATAAAAAAAGGTGTATTTTTGTTAGCTTCTGGAATGTAACCCCCCTTTTTGTACTAGTTCTTAGTCCCGTATAACACAGTTTCACACTACGTGAGATTTTATAGGAACCTAACTACTGTGTTATGTGAGGGTTACCTGTATATCTTTTCCAATAAGTGGTTACTAGCCAGTATGATATGACTCACCTGTCAATTATTCATTTTGATTTTCGATGTGCCTTTCATTCATTGAAGGTTATAAATATCAGTGAACTTAGTCCTGAGATTAGTGAGAATGGATAGAAATCATAATGTAAAATCATAATGTAGAGTAAAATCTTTTAATACAACGTTCAACAGACCTAAATTTTCAAGTTTTGTAATAATGAGGGTTGTATTAAGCAGAGCTGCCAAAGCCAAAAATATCAGAATTTCCATTTTCTTGGTACATGTCTTGTAACTTTAACTTAAGCTTTATATAATAATAAGAATAATATTTTGTCTACATTATATACTTTTATTTAAAACAGAAACCATAAGAAGAGAAAAAAATATAATTATACACCATTACGTGTGTAAAGCACCAAAACAACCAGGGCAACGAAGTATCAGTATATTGTGTCTGTAATTGTGTGTATTCTTTGGTTCATTTTCTGTTTGCTGAAACAGAAAATTTTCTGTTTGCTGAAACAGAAAAACTTGAGTATCCAGAAGCTAAAAATCATGCGACCCTTGCCTGAGACTAACTCAAAAACACTGCGAAAAAAGTCAGTAAAGTCTCTTTATATCATTGATGAGATGTGCACTTTGACCTTTTCCACCAAGTGTGGAAAAGGTCAAAGAGGTACTCACAAGGGTACAATATTAGCATTAGTATTAGTTGCAAGTCAAGCTCTTCTGGTTTTTGTCTAGTTCTCCTTTGAATTTATTGAACCATTCACTTTCACAACAACAGATGGAAGACTGTTCCAACAATAAACCACCTGTTGGCTGAAGGCACACTTCCGCCCATTTATTTATTTATTTATTGCGGTGCCTCCGTAGCCAGGTGGGAAGGAGCAGCAGTGCGTAACACATGCTTCTTGATTACACCGGGGTTCGAGCCCGTCACCACCAAATACGAAGGATGCGGAAAGGTCAGGGAATGACCACCACATATCCTGGAGCAATATGGCCCTGGTTGCTAATGCTCCTAAAAACCAAACAACAAACAAACTACCCATTTATCCTGCAACCATCCCTCCTCAACTTGAATCTATGCTCCCTACTCATGTGTGTGTGTGTGTTGTCATTTCAGCAAGTGGCAGAATACCATTAACATTCAACTTACTCAATCCATTCAAGGCTTTAAACACCTCAATCAGATTTCTCCACAGGTGCCTCGTCTCGAGATGCTGCAATTTTCAGAACTTTCTAGGTAAGAGCATCCCTTTGTTTCTGTCACCAATCTTGTTGTCATTCTCTGCACCCATTCCAGCAGATCTACATCCTTCCTATGGAGAGGCCTAACGATGGCCTTATACAAAGTGATAGTCACCTCCTTATCCCTGCTAGCAAAGTTTCTGTATATCAATGACAAAAACACCATGAGCTGTCCTGGCATCAAGTTTGCACTGCTCAGAGAATTTCACGTGTTTCTGCACAATTATCCCAGATCTTTTTCATTCTCCACTACACTGAGTATAGTACCACACAGTTTATAAGTTACTCTGGGGTTACTGCTAATCATGTGCAGCACCTTGCATTTGTCAATGTTAAACTTTAACTGCCATTTCTCAGCCCATCAACCCAATTTTCCTAGATCTTGTTGCAGTAGCTCACCGTGATGACTGTCGTTAACCACCCTTTGTATCACTGCAAACTTAAACATTAAGCCTGATATACTTTTCATCAATATCATTGATAAATACTGAAAAGAACAATGGACCAAGCACTGAACCCTGGGAAACTCCACTAATAACATTAGTTCATGAAGAGCAGTGCCCACTGATAACTACTCTCCGCCTTCTTCCACTTAACCATCCCTTTATCCATAGCAGGAACTCACCCTTAATGCTACAGTGCTCTAGTTTGTACAGCAGTTGTTTATATGCAACAGTATCAAAAGCCTTCCCAAAATCCAAGTACACGATGTCAAAATTATTTTTTGCATTCAGTTCCTTGGTCATTGAATCATAATAACCTATCAGATTGGTTAGACAATTCTGCCCCTTGATAAATCCATGCTGTGATTGTAGTATAATTGCATGCTTGTCGAAATGGTCCCACATTACTTCTTTAACCAGTGATTCCATTATATTCCCTGGAACCATACATTAAGCTAACAGGTCTGTAATTACATGTCACCCTTTTGATCCTCCTTTATGAATTGGGGATATATTCAAATTTTTCCACTGTATAGGGATCTCCCCTGAATCCAAGGATGCTGTCATAATTACGGCTAAGGATTTTCTTACCTTCTTTGCTGCCTACCATAATATAAATGAATACGTTCCATTCAACCCAGGTGCCTTTTTTATGTTCAGCTTCAACAATTTCTTTTCCACTTTCCTTTCAGTTATCACAAAGTCATTTAGCTCCCCGTTGGAATTTGATAAACCTTTTACACTCCCCCATAAAAAATTCCTTGTGTGAATGTAGATGCAAAATACCTATTCAATTTGTCCACAACCTGAGCAGGGTCATCAACAGTTAACCCATAGACGTAAAGTGGCCCGATGTGATCCAACCCCTTCCTGCTACTGTTAATATAAGCATAGAGCTCTTTGCTGTTTCCCTTTGTATTCTTTTCCTGAAACTTCTTATAATCTGCTTTAGTTTGCCTAATCTCCTTTGTGACTTGATTACAGACTAATTTATATTTACCATAGGCTTTTGTATTACCTGATAATTTATATGCATCCCAATGCACTTTTCTTCTCTGCCAAGTGTCTCGATAGTTCACCTGACATCCATTTAGGTATAAGCCTTGAAGAGTATTTCTTTGTTGGTATGAAATACCTAGTAACTTCTTTGATCACTTCCCTGAATACCTCCCCTTTAAAATTTGCTGTTGGTCCTATTGCATACAATTTAAAAATTGTCTGCAACCTCTGTAATCACCCTTACGAAAGCAAAAGTCTTTCCCTTTACTCTTGTATAATAGTTATGTCTTTAATTAAATTTCACATTAATACACTGTGATCGCTGTCACCCAGTGAGTCATTTACCAGCAGATTCTTAATGTATGAAGAATCACTGCTGATAACCAGATCCAAAGTATTGCTTCCTCTTGTTGTTTCTCTAACATGCTGCTGTAGAAAACAGTCATTCAAGAAATCCACAAAAGTCATGCTAGTGTGTGAGTGACCAACCCACAAATTCCAATCCACATCTGGAAAGTTAAAATCCCCCATTATGAGACATTCTGATTGCTGGCTTACTTTATTTCCCTCTATAGCTGTTTGGTATACTCATCACAGTCATTAGGCCTATAACACACTCTTACTCTTAATTTTGTTTTCTCAGTGCTTATATCATACCAAACTGATTCAACATTGCACTTATCACCCAAGTCAATTGGATGCACTGCCTTGGATTTAATATTTTCTTAACTAAGAGCAAGCTTATCTCCTTAGCTTCCCTACCTCTCCTGTCCTGTCTGTTCACTGGTATGCAGATCTTTTCTGATCTGCACACCAGTGAACACACCTTTGTTTGTGTCATCACTAATGCATGGAAACTTTAGTTTTTAATATTGAAATCCAATGGGCCCATTGGTGTTGGGCCCATTGCTCAACTATCCCACTATCAAAAACAACATTTTTATAAAGCTAGATTTTAGACCTAAAAGGATCCTGACAACCTTGAAATATTTCTGTGGATGTGCTGCTACTTATATTTACCGAGGAATAGCACAGCCTTACTTTGAAGAACTGATGAAATGAAAGCCTACCTTGTTCTCTTCTAGGGGCATCAATAACATCATTAAAGTAGTAAAGTGAATCTTCCAGAGCAAAATATGAAGAAAGCTCTTTTTTTTAATGTTTATAAAAGATCCCAAAAATTTTTCCCATGCCATAGACAGATTGAAATCATACACAAGGTTATTTAATTCACTTTGAGTTATAAGATGAGGCTTGGTTGGGTCTGAGTATTTGTATTCTGATTCAGGGCTCGTATGGAGTGTTCCCATTGTTTCATCTGTGATTTCTAAAGGTCAGATTTCTGGAAGAACAGATAGTTTGTTGCTGTAAAAATTATATATTCCAATTAAATATTGGGATATTTAATTTTTCTTCCATTTTATCCCTTTCTGTACTTCAATTTACTTATGCAAGAACAGGTCATTGATATGACTGGTTTGCTACCTGCATGTGGCAGTGTTACATTACATTTGTTTTTTTAACCAGCCTCCAATATGCAAGGCACAATTAGAGCAGCATATAAGACAAGCATTTCTTGTCTTGACCACTTAATTTGCAGCCAAGATAAATTTCATGTTCTTTCTTTAACAGGGGAATTATAGACTGTCTGTGAGATTTAGTTGTATAATCACCACACATAAAAAAAGCTATCTGGTGAATTAACATATTGATGTAGCATTTTAAAAGCATATTCAACTGCAATTAAAACATCAAAATATAAAAAAGAGCATAAGTTTACTAATATGTAACAATATTAACTCATAATTTATACCATACCATACTTATAATAATATAATATACTTGTAACTCTGCTTGATTGATCTGTCTGGAAGGTTTGTTTTATATATCAGTCTGTCAGGGAGCAAGTGGGGTAGAATAAGTTAGAGACTGCTAGAAAATGATCACTGTAACAAGATCTCGAAAACTCCAGAAGTTCTTGATCAGCAGTCCAACTACTAACAACAAATAGGTCAAAATCTAAGCATATGTTAAGTAAAAAATGAAATATCTTTCAAAAACTGAGGGTGCTATGAAAAAATGGACTGCAATCAAAATCTGTATTAAATTTTTTTTTTGCTGTTGTTTATGTTTTGAATAAAACAGAATGAAGATATTTTATTTTTATGCTCACCTAAGGGCTGAATACAATATTCTAAAACAATACGTCTAATATCTCCCAAACATGGTTGTGGTTCTTGCTGCTTCTGAAGTAAAAATGATCCAACAGGGTTGCATTCCCCTAGGAATTCTGACAAGCGAATTTTTGGATATTGCTTGATAATGCCTTGTTGAACAAGCTCTTCATAGAGAGATTCTAATGTTCTAAATAAATAAAAACATCAGCTTTTAACTATCTGAAAAATAAATATGCATTAGAAATTCCTATTACAGAATAAATTAAAAATGATCATTCTTTCCAGGGATTATTTTATTTTTCCATGTTTCAGTGACTGAACTGAAATGGCTATGGAATAACTGGAGCACAACAGTTTCATTTTAACTATTAAACAGGACTTAATATCTGTTTGTTTTAATTAGAAATCGTGTGTTTGAAAAGGATAAAAAAGTTCTCTTCTCAAAACTGCAATGTTATTACAACAATTTACCTTGGTATTGCCATAGTGCCAGCACTCATTTCTCATTTGAGATGTACTGATATCACATTATAAACTCTTTAAAAAAATAGTATTTCATCCAATTTCTTTCTTTATGGAAGTCAGTAAGTTTGCAACTTTGGCATTTTACTGGCTCTTGAATCTGAATTAATAAAAATGAAATTTGAATGGATGAAATAGATTCTACCACATTCTTATGAAGGAATTTCATATAATCAAGTCTTCTAAGCAATATCAACGTTTATGGTTACTTCCTAAAGCTCTAAAATGCATCACTGTTTCCTTGGAAGAGAGGCATTTAACTGTCTATTGGCAAGGAGACAATTCTAAATATAACTCACCAGAATGTTTGAATCTTAAGGATATTTCTTTAGTCTTCTGTTTTTCTCTATTTCTTAATTTTGCTGTATATATCAAGAGTATCAAATATTGTGAAAAAGACATCAGAATGTATGATGCATTCTAGAAATACTACAAAATACTAAGACAAGAACACTTAAATCTATGCACTGAGTCTCATAATGTTCCTGATATCCAAAATTAGATAGATAGCATTCTAATTTTGGACATAAGGTGACTCAGTTTCAGCATATTTGTTGTTGTTATTGTTTGTTATTAGGTTTTTAGGAGCATTAGCAACTAAGGCCATATTGCTCCGGGAATATGTGGTGGTCATTCCCTGACCTTTCCGCATCCTCAGTATTTGGTGGTCATGGGATCGAACCCCGGTCTAATCAAGAAGCACGTGTTACGCACTGCTGCTCCTGCCCACCCGGCTACGGAGGCACCAGCATATTTGTAATAACTGAGAGCAAAGTGGAAAAGAAATTATTGAAGTTAAACATAAGAAAGGCACTTGGGGTGGATGGGATCTATCCAGTTATATTAAGGGAGGCAGGAAAGGAAGTAATCAAATCCATACTTATGAGAGCATCCTTGGATTCAGAGGAGGTCCCCACAGACTGGAGATTTGCAAATGTATCCCAAATTCACAAAAGGGGGATCATATGGTGACATGAGTAATTACCAACCATTAGTTTAACTTCTGTCCCAGGGAAAATAATGGAGTCATTGGTAAAAGAAGTTGTTGTTGTTGTTATTTGGTTTTTAGGAGCATTAGCAACTAAGGCCATATTGCTCCGGGGATATGCGGTGGTCATTCCCTGACTTTTCCACATCCTCCGTATTTGGTGGGCACGGGCTCGAACCCTGGTCTTATCAAGAAGCGTGTGTTACGCCCTGGTGCTCCTGCCCACCTGGCTACGGAGGCGCCAGGTAAAAGAAGTAATGCAGGATCATCTAAACAAGGCTGCATTTATACTTCAGATACAGCATGGATTTGTTAAAGGGAAACCTTGTTTGTCCAATTTGATTGGATACTATAAATGGTCACAAAGGAACTGGATGTCAAAAATAATTTTGATATCATATACTTGGATTTCAGGAAAGCTTTCATACTGTTGCACATGAAAGATTGCTGTACAAATTGGAGCAGTATGGCATTAAGGGCAAGTTGCTCCATTTATAAAGGGGTGGTTGAGTGGGAGAAGACAGAGAGTAGTAATCAATGGACACTGCTCTTTGTGGACTAATGTTATTAGTGGAATCCCCTAGGATTTGGTGTTGGGCCCATTGTTGTTTTCTATATTTATCAATGATATTGATGTGGGTATATCATGCTTAATGTCTAAGTTCGCAGATGATATGAAGGTTGGCAGTGTTAATGACAGTATACTACTGTATCAGGATCTAGAAAAGTTGGGTACATGGGTTGAGAGGTAGGAACTGAAGTTTAACATTGACAAATGCAAAGTACTGCACATTGGGTAGCAGTAACCCCAGAGTAATGTACCAACTGCATGATACTACACTCAGGGTAGTGAAGAATGAAAAAGACATGCAGGTAATTGTGCAGTTAGATATGAAGTTTTCTGAGCAGTGTAGACAGGCTGCTACAGCAGTTCATGGGGGGTCTTGTCGATATACAGGAATTGGCAGGGATAAGGAGGTGATTATCCCTTTGTATAAGACAATGGTCAGGCCACTACATCCTTCCTAAAATCAGGTCTGGAGGCCTGATTTTAGGAAGGATGTAGAGCTGCTGTAACAAGTATAGAGAAGAGCAATGAGATTGGTGAGGGGAACAAAGGGGTGCTTTTACTAAGAAAAGCTTAAGTTCTGCAAATTTCAGTGGGTATCTGGAGACTAGGAACTTCTGAGGTGATCTGATTAAGTTGTATAAGGCCTTGAATGGTTTGAGCAAGCTCAATGCTGATGGGATTCTTCCTCTTACTCAGATTACACAATTGAGGGGGATAAATTCAAATTGAGGAAAGACAGTTGCAGAATAGAATTGCAGAAATTTGCCTTTAGCCTGCGGGTGGTTGATTGCTGGAACAATTTCCATCTATTGTTGTGGAAATTGATAGCTTAAATAAATTCAGGAAGAATTGGACAAACCTTTGGAGCAAATGGATAGGAGAAGTGGGAAAGTTTTTTTTTGGCTAATGATGTATAAGCTTGCTTTCTAGCATTATATTCCAGTATTAATGCTAACATGCCAGTTTGCTTAACAGATGTGATTATAATCTCCAAAGTTAGGGTTGAAGCATTGCTGGAATAGAGTAGGACTATTTAGTGGTGAAGTAGCAGTGAAGTATTGGACAGTCCTTCTCTATAAGAAGGGATAATTTCACTTACATAGTAATTGTAACCAATTAAAGAGTAGGAAACAGTCTACAACCCAGTAAATTAAAGGCACCTCCGTAGCCAGGTGGGAAGTTGCAGCAGTGTGTAGCACACGCTTCTTGATTAGACCGGGGTTTGAGCCCGTCACCACTAAATACGGAGGATGCGGAAAGGTCAGAGAATGACCACCGCATATCCCGGAGCAATATGGCCTTAGTTGCTAATGCTCCTAAAAACCAAATAACAAACAAACAAACCAGTAAATTAATAATTTTAGCTCAGAACTTGTCTTAAATGTGGAGTTTAGTGTCTTTTCTGTAACATTCCTAAAATTCAGTAGCATTATGAAAAAGATTTTTTACAAAGCTAGATCTCGATACTAAATTTTATTAATTACCATAAACAAATTAATTTAATTTTGAATATAGTGTTAATAACTTGTCTCATTTGCTAAACTTATCAAAAAACTAGGGATTCAGGGTTACATTTTGAGCTGTGAATATTTAAAAATGTACCAAGATGATATGATTAAAGCAGCTTCTTTTTAAAAAAAAAACAAAATTAATTCAAAGAAATTTTAAAGATTTTTCTCTGACACTAAACATATTCTTTAAGTATATATGAGTTATATTTTATTTATATTTAAAATGCGAGCAGTATAATATATTTATATTATAATATAAATATAGTAGTTTTTCACTTAATTGGCAAAATAGAACCATATGATAAGTTGGCTAAAAACCTGGTTAGTTATACCTTTGACTTGACAAAATAATTAATAAAAAATGCATACAAATATTATAATAGAATATTTAACTGCAATTGACACACCAAAAATAATTTATTAACTACAGCTACACTATGGGTACACACAAAAATGCAAATCTATTATGGTACATTCTGTCCTACACGTATATCCCAAGGGACTGTTTTTCAAAGAATTACCTTTATCACATCTGTCTGATACTTTTAATTCTTTTTCCATAAAGAGTATCCCTCTTTGTTCTTTTCTCAATCTCTGTTAAAAAAAATTGGTCTACAATATTGAGCAAAGTTGAATAAAATACAACACAAATAGTCACACTATTAAACATTAAAAATACTCAATGTATAACAGTTAAATCCACTAGGAGGAAAACAATTGTATTGATAGCAATCAAAAAGAAGACAGTCATTTTTTCAGGCAAAGACATCCTTTCATTGTACAGGGAGAGCAAAAAAAAAAAGGTCATTATAACTACAGTATGCTGATGAAATTACTATTAAGCAATTACTAGTAGTTGCTTTTTTTTAATATATTTTTTTTACTTGCAATCCCTGATGTATTTATAATATAAATAGGCAAGGTTCTCACTAATTGGCAAAACAAGACCTTGGGGACATGTTGATTAATCAGGAACTAGTGCTGCTACTGTTATGGTACTATTGATACTTTCTGGAATTAGACTGCTACTGTCAACCAGGAGTATTATCACGATATCACTGTAATAAGTGATATTGTGATAATAATTAAAATTAATTAGGTACCCAAAACTTTCCAGGAATCTAAGTTTCAAAAGGCATTGTTTTAAATAGGAAGGTGTAATGCATAGGAGGGAACTATATACTGAATATTTCAATACACACTGTTGTGTTAAAGTGTATGAAATTTCAGTGAATACCCGTGGAAATGTGTTTATTGCAAAGCAAGTTGATTTCTGTATGAGCACTTTTTTCTCATACAGAAATGAACATGTTCATGAATCAAGCACTTATGTAATTAGGATAGCATATGAAAATGAGTTTCAAAAGAGCCTCCATCAAAGCACACAGTACCAATGTTCTGTTAATTAAGTTCTGTCAAGCTGGCATGAGTTGACACAGTGCACAGGCTGCTTGGAAAGGAGTTGAAGTTTTACTGACATGTCTGTAGGAGTGGCTTTTGACAAAGTTGTAGGGCAGGGGTTCCTTACCCTTTTTTTTTACAGTAACATCCCTTCAACTTTTGCCTTGCCATCCCATCTTCCTATTCTAGTTTCAAAAATTGTAAACAAAATATATGTCATAAAATTCAGTTTTTGAAAGACCCTGTTGTTTAAATTTGTTTTTTCTTACTTCCTTAAGTTAAGAACAAAAGTTCTTAACTTAAGGAGTCAAGACTCAATAGTTAAGAATTTTTGCTTGCTAGGGGGACGAAAGTAGATGACTTTGTAGAGAAGATATCATCTTTTAGGGGTACAAAAGGTGATATTGTTTGTACATGATGGCACTAATGATATTAAGAGTAAGAGATCTGAGCATTTACTTAACAAATACAGGGCAATGTTGGCAAAAAGTCATGAGTTAAGATTGAATTTGACAGTGTCTGCAATTCTGCCCAGACATGATAGGAGGGAATATATATTTAAAGCCTTGTCAATAAATTCAGCCTTGGAGAGAATGTGCAAGGCTGGTGGAGTATAATTTTCTCAGTTTTAAATTAAGAACCTCCTTAAGTTAAGAACAAAAGTTCTTAAATTAAGGAGGCAAGGCTCCATAGTTAATGGAGTCTTGCTAGGGGACAAAGGTAGATGACTTTGTAGAGAAGATATCGTCTTTTAAGGGCATAAAAGGTGATGTTGTTTGTACACAATGGCACTAATGATATTAAGAGTAAGAGATGTGAGTACAGGGCAAAGTTGGCAGATGGGATAAGAGGTGGCACTTGAAGTGTAACAGTGACAAATGCAAAGTACTGCATATGGGTAGCAGTAATCCCAGAGTAACATACCAATTGTGAAGAACTACATTCAGGGTAGTGGAGAATGAAAAAGATCTGGGGGTAATTGTACAGTGAGATGTGAAGTTTTCTGAGCAGCACAGATAGGCTGCCAGAACAGCTCATAGGGTCTTGTCAATGATATACAAGAATTTGCTAGCAGGGGTAAGGAGGTGATTATCCCATTGTATAAGGCCATATCTTGAATACTGCATACAAGTCTGGAGACTTCATTTTAGGAAGGATGTGGAGCTGCTGGAACAAGTACAGAGAGAGGCAACAAAATTGGTATGGGAACAATGGAGTGCTCTTACCAAGAAAGGCTTCCAATCTGCAAATTGCTGCATCTGGAGAGCTGATTGAGGCCTCTAAGGCTTTGAATGGATTGAGAAAGCTCAATGCTGATGGGATTCTTCCTCTTGCTCAGATTATACACATGATGGGGCACCAATTCAAATTGAAGAAGGATGGTTGCAGAATACATGTGCAGAAGTTTTCCTTTAGCCAGCGGGTGGTTTATTGTTGGAACAAACTTCCATCTGTCGTTGTGGAAGTTGATAGCTTAAATAAATTCAAGGAAGAACTAGACAAACTATTGGAGGGAATGAATAGAAGAAATGTCTTTTTGTTTCTTTTTTTTTTGGCTGATGCTGTATAAGCCTGATTTCTTGTATCATTTGCCACTGCTAATGCTAATCTAAAAATATCCATGCACAGACTCTAGATAAAATATCTGTAGATGGGCTTCTTCAGAGGAACCATAGTGAAAAGTCTCTATAATAATTTGCTTATGTCCTGTCCAGAATGCTCTCTGAACTTGAATAACTCAAAGTCTAAACAAGCCTTGACCTGATTCCTTTTGTAATAGGCTTAATCTAGTAGCAAAACTGAGAAAAAAATAAATAAAATAAAAATTTACGAAGAATTTTAAAATCTTGGGAAGTCATTTAGCTCCCAGTGAACTTGCAATTTTTTTTTTTTTTTTTATGAGAAGACAATTCCTTAGCTTTTTCCATCACAATCATCAAATCTTAGGGTCAGACTTTCAACCAAGTTGGTATTTTTGCTCACTGACAATTTTATGTAGCAGGTTTCAGATCTAGATAACTTTTGTGCAATAATTGTAATTTTTTTAAAAGGGCAATATAGTCATACATGTTATTATCAAATTGCATTTTTAGCCAAGTCTAACCCACTGACAACTTAGCTAGCAGCAAAGGCAGCCAAGAGATATGTTTTTGTAATTACTTTGATATTTATTATTTATTAATTATTTGTTTCATTTAATTTTTTTATTATTATTATTTACCCTTTTTTCTTTTTCTTTTTTTTTGGCTGGTGCAGCATAAGCCTAAGGCTTCCTTGCCCCATATGGACATTACTAATACTAATATTAATCCTTACTTCTTCACTGAAATACTTTTGCTGAAATATTTGCCATGGGTATTCTAAATTCTAGGCTCCAATTTTTTTGTGCAATAATTTTAATTGTTTTAATGGATGATATAGTCATACATGTAAAAAATTATCAAATTGAGTTTCTACTTGCATCCACCTTACTAACACCTTAGCTAGTAGTGAAGGGAGCCGAGGGAAAGGTTTTTGTAATTAATTTGATATTAATCTTTACTTCTTCTCTGAAACAGTTTAGCCAAATTATTCACAACAAGTATTTTAGTTTTAAAATAATGATTATTGAAACACGAATCTGGGGCTATTTTTGATTAGCCTAAAATCATATAGTACAATTGCTAGTAACTAAGTTCCATCACGGTGACAGTGCGTTGACACAGTGCATAGAGTCAAAATATCATAATATTTTGAACCCTGTGCACTGTGCCAAAATTTAATAAAATTAATGCTACATGCAACCTGGGTCAGCAGATGTCGTGGGCCTAGACAACTATCTGACTTGTCTAGGCATTAAAAAAAAAAAAAAAAAAACAGAGCAAACTACACTGCTCACAGACCCAAGTGATGAAGCACAAAAATGAGAATTTTCTTCAAAATATTTGGTTTTCTGATAAATGTCACTGTCTGGATATAGGAATAAACAAAGATTTATGAGAATTCTAGCATCTAAATGAACTTTCTGAGAGGACTATGCACAGCAAACAGAAACAATTTTGTCCCTACAAGAACCCCAGTGTCAAATAACAGTGGTTTCAGCATAATGGTGTAATGATGCATACAATGAGATTGATCTTGGACTTTAGCAATAGCAGAGGCATATGATGCAAGAAAGCAAGCTTATAGAGCATCAGCAAAAAAAAAAAAAAACCTTGCCGATTTCACCCATCCATTCACTCCAAAAGTTTGTCTAGTTCAGCCTTGAATTTATTTAAGCTGTCAACTTCCACAATGAAAAATGGAAGTTGTTCCAGCAATCAACCACCAGCTAACTAAAGGCAAATTTTCACACGTCTATTCTACAACTGTCTTTCCTTAATTTGAATTTATGCCCCCTCAGGTGTGGAATCAGAGCAAGAGGAAGCATATTCAAATTGAGCTTGCTCAAACCATTCAAGGCCTTATACATCTCAATCAGATCACCTCACAAGTGCCTAGTCTCCAGATGCTGCAATATGCAGAACTTAAGCCTTTCTTGATAAGAGGATCCCTTCATTCCCCTCACCAATCTTGCTGCCCTTCTCTGTACTCGTTCCAGCAGCTCTACATCCTTCCTAAAATAAGGCCTCAGGGCATTAGTATTAGTATTAGTAATGGCCCCATGGTGCAAGAAAGCCTATGGCTTATGCTGCACCAGACAAAAAAAAAAAAAAAAAAACGAATAAACAATGATAAAAAAAAATAATAAAATAAATAATAATAATTAATAAAAGAAAAGGAAATTTAAACCTATCATCCTATGCGTTTCCCTGACCCAAAGGTACTATATCCAGATGACCTTTGAATTTCCCCAAACTGTCAGCCTCAACTACCCATGTAGGCAACTTATTCCAGTAATTTATAGCTCACTGGCTAAAATAAAACTTCCTGCAGTCCAATCTAAATATTTCCCCCCCGTAACTTGAATTTATGTCCCCTAGTTCTAGCATCATTTATAATCTTGAAAATTTCATCCTCATTCATTTTACTGATGCCTCTCACAGCCTTAAACACCTTAATCAAATCTCCTCTAAGGTGTCTAGTTTCCAAACTCTGCAACCCACATATTCGAAGTCTTTCTTCATAAGGACATAAGGATGCCCTTTTGCCGATCTCACCAGGCGAGTTACCCGTCTTTGCACCCTTTCAAGAAGCTCGATGTCTTTCTTTAGGTGCGGTCTCCGTACTTGAACACGTGTGTGCAGTAGTCAAGGTATGGCCTGACCTTTGCCTTATACAAAGGGTTAATCGCCTCCTTATCCCTGCTAGCAAAATTACTGTATATTAACAAGACCCCAAAGTCTGCACTGTTCAGAAAACTTCAAATCTTACTTCAAAATTAGCCCCAGGTCTTTTTCATTCTCACTACTCTGAGTGTAGTACCGCACAGTTGGTATGTTACTCTGGGGTTACTGCTACCCATATGCAGTTCTTTGCATTTGTCACTATTAAACTTCAGTTGCTACCGCTCATCCCATCTGCTCAACTTTTCTAGATCCTGTTGCTGTAGTGTACCATCTTACTATCATTAACAACCCTACCAACCTTCGTATTGTCTGCAAAGTTGAACATTAAGCCTTATATCATTGATAAATACAGAAAACAACGAGCCCAACATGAACCCCTAGGCAATCCACTAATAACATTAGTCCATGAAGAGCACTAACCATTGATTAGCACTTTCTGTCTTCTCCCACTCAACCATCCTTTTATCTAATGTAGCAACTTCCCCTTAACGGCATACTACTCCAACTTGTACAGCAGTCTTCCATGTGCAACAGTATCAAAAGCTTTCCTAAAATCCAAGTATATGATATCAGAATTATTTTTTGCATTTGTGACCACAACATAGTACCCAATCAAATTAGTCAGACAACATTTACCCTTAACTAACCTATGCTGTGTCTGAACTACAACTGCAGGCTTGTGTAGATGATCTCGCAGTGCTTTTTTAACCAGTGACTCCATTATATTCCCTGGAACAGAAATTAAACTAACAAGTCTGTAATTACTTGTGTCACTTTTTGAACCCCCTTTATGAATTTGGGATACATTTGCACATCTCCAGTCCGTGGGGACCATCCCTGAGTCCAAGGATGCCCTCATAATCATGGCTATGATGTCTTGTTAGAGTTTGATAAGCTTCTGGCATCCATTTCCCTACAGAATTTCTGATGTGTGAATGTAGATGCAAAATACTTATTCAATTTGTCAGCTACACGAGCAGAATCATCAACAATTACATAAATAAAGAAGTCTTTCCTGTTTTTCTTTGCATCCTTTGCCAACGATTTCTCACAATCTGCCTTGTCTTGCCTATTCTCTTTTGTGACTCAATTACAGACTATCTTAAATCTGCCATAGGCATCTGTGTCTCCTGATAATTGATATGCATCCCATGCATTTTTCTTCTCTGCCACAAGTCTCAGTTCATCTGACATCCATTTAGGCCTAAACCTCGAACAGTATTTTTTAACTGGTATGAAAAGCCTAGTAGCTTCCAAGATTAATTCCTTGAATGCTTCCCATTTAGAATTTGCTGTTAGTAACATCATTAGTTGGTCCCACTGTATAGAATTTAAAAACTGTGTGAGACCACTGAAGTCATCTTTACAAAACCCCCTCCCTTTACTCCTGATGGTACAGGTCGACCATCACTAATCCTGCAGCGTTGGGACCTGTGGGATGCCTGATTAGTGAGTCTGCCGGTTCACCAGTGATTATTTTAGCACATACATTTTACCCAACAGCTAACCACCACTTTTAACATGTTGACTGCCAAGCTAGTTTAAGAAAAAAATTCCCCAGGGGCCAAAAAATATTTAGGAAATAATTTGCTTAGTAATTCTAAAATAAATATTTTGATGTCAGTGTTGTTGTTTTTTCGCTTAAAATATAAAAAAAAAAAAAAAAAAGTATTTTTTTTTATGTCACATATATGTGGCCAACGTGGCCACATACTTTATTTCTTGAGAAGCCGTGTCGGTCACATATGTGTGACGCTATTACAGCATACATATGAAGGTTGTTTGTGATTAGTTAATTGCACTCATGGTGAGAGCTGCAATAAAACTAATTATGATAAAATAAACTCTCAAACATCGCAATAAGTTTGTCAATATTGTTGGAGATTTTGTGAAAACAAGTTCGTTAGTGCACTGTATTATCCATCATATTGTGTTGTGTTTTTCCGCAAGTTTGTATAAGTGTGTTGTAAAAAAAAAAAAAAAAAAAAAATCTAAAAAGGAATGGCTAAAATAAAATTACTAAGATAAGAGGAAATGAGAGAAATTTCTGGAATTTACAATTAAGCAGAGTTAAACTTCTCACAGACACACCGCTGTCGAGTTTTTTAAGAAGTTCAACTTTATCTGTTATGGACAATGTATGGTGTTTGCACTTTACACCACGAGAGGCACTTTCGTTATGCACTGGAACCATGGCTGGGGCTAAATGTGAGCAGGTTATAATAATAAATGCACAAAAACAAGTGGGAATGGCTTGCCAGTGTTTACGAGTTCGTCCCAACAGCCGATGCTGCAACCAACGCCACCAAAACAGGAGCGGCAGGTTGGTGTGCCAACCCGGGAAATTTGAAATTACATTCGCAGAAAATTATGTCCGAATTAACGGTGGAACCGGATTACTAGTGGCCGGATTATTGATGGTCGCCCTGTAGTTACATCTTTGAGTAAATCCAACGTTAGTATACTGTAATCGCTGCCACCTAGTGGCTCCTTTATCTGCAGATTCTTAATGCATGAATAATCACTGCTGATAATCAGATCAAGAGTATTACTCCCTCTGGTTGCCTCTCGAATATGCTGCTGTAGAAAACAATCATCCAATATATCCACAAAAGTCTTGCTAGTGTGTGAGTGACCAACACAAGTTCCAATGTATATTTAGGAAGTTAAAATCTCCCATTATAAGACAATCTGATTTACTGGCCCACTCTATTTCTCTGTACAGCTGTTTGTTGTACTCATCAGAGTTATTAGGCCTATAACACACTCCTACTCTCAACTTTGCTTTCCCAGTGCTTATGTCACACCAAGCTGAGTCAACACTGCAATGTCCACCCATGTCGACTGGATGCACTTCCTTAGATTTTATGTTTCTTAACTAAAAGCATGACCCCCCCTCCCTTTCTATCCTTTCTGTACACATTGTACTCCCCAAATTCCATTTCTGCATTCCTTATCTCTGTGTGACACCAAATCTCTGATTTCCCAACAATATTTGCCTTTGATTTCTTCACCAGCACATCAAATTTATTTACTATACCCAGCATTGGTGTACATGCAAGTATACATCACCTATTCTTACTCTTAGTTACCCTAACCCAACCCATGTATTTACTTGTTCCATGATGATTCCCAGCAGTCCTTGAAATCCCCAGCAGCTCGCTTTGCAGGCTGCTGCTCATTCCAATAGAAGCAGTGCAAGAATCACTTTCACATGTGCCTGCGGTTTTCCAAGCCACCTAACAGTGCCTTGATAGCAGCAGCAAATATTGTTGCACCCTTTCTATTTAAATGTATCCCATCCCTGTAGAAACAATCTCTCTTGTTAAGAAGCACAGACCACACTGAGAAAAATTCTACCACATAAGCCTTGCACAATCTTTGCACAATAGAGTGGGCCAGAAAATCAGAGAGTCTTATAATGGGGGATTTTAATTTCCCAGATATTGACTGGAATTCGGGGGCTGGTCACTCACACAGTAGCAAGGCTTTTGTGGATTTATTGGATGATTGTTTTCTACATCAGCATGTTCGGGAGGCAACTAGAGGGAGTAATACTCTTGATTTGATTATCAGTAGTGATTCTTCATGCATTAAGAATCTGCAGATAAATGAACCACTTGGTGGCAGTGATCACAGTGTGCTGAAGTGGGAGTTACTCAAAGAGGTAACTACCATTAGGGGTAAAGGGAAGGGGTATTGCTTTCGTAAAGGCGACTACAATGGACTGAGACAGTATTTAAATTCTATACAGTGGGATCAACTGATGATATTGCCAACAGCAAATTCAAAATGGGAAGCATTCAAAGAACTTATCGTGGAAGCTACTAGGCTTTACATACCAACTAAGAAATATTGTTCAAGGTTTAGGCCTAAATGGTTGTCAGATGAACTAATGAGGCATATGGCAGAGAAGAAAAATGCATGGGATACATACAAATTAACACGTGACACGGACGCCTATGATAGATACAAGTTGATCTGTAACCAAGTTACAAAGGAGGTTAGGCAGGCGAAGGCAGATTACGAGAGATCCTTGGCAAGGGATGCGAAGAAAAACAGCAAAGAGTTCTTTACTTATGTAAACTCTAGAAGGAAGGGGATGAATCAGATTGGTCCACTTGAGATCGATGGGTCAACTGTTGATGACCCTGCTCGGGTAGCTAACAAACTAAATGAATATTTTGCATCGACATTCACACATGAGGAGTTATTCAGCGAGGGGAATGCCAGAGGTGTATTCAATTCTAGCAGTAAGCTAGAGAATCTTGTAATAACTGAGAGCAAAGTGGAGGAGAAATTGTTGAAGATAAACACAAGAAAGGCACCTGGGGTGGATGGGATCTATCCAGTTATATTAAAGGAGGCAGCAAAGGAGGTAAGCAAACCCTTAGCCATAATTATGAGAGCTTCCTTGGACTCAGGGGAGGTACCCATTGACTGGAGATGTGCAAATGTGACCCCAATTCACAAAGGGGGATCAAAGGCTGACACAAGTAATTATAGACCTGTGAGTTTAACTTCTGTTCCTGGAAAATTAATGGAGGCACTGGTGAAAGAAGCACTGCAGGATCATCTAGACAAGACTTCAGTTATAGCTAAGACACAGCATGGTTTTGTTAAGGGGAAGTCTTGCCTGACCAATTTGATTGGATACTATGATGCAGTCACAAAAGAACTGGATGCAGGGAATAACTTTGATATTATATACTTGGATCTTAGAAAGGCTTTTGATACTGTTGCACATGGAAGACTGCTGCACAAATTGGAGCAGTGTGGCATTGGAGGCAAGTTGCTGCTATGGATAAAGGGGCGGTTGAGGGGGAGAAGACAGAGAGTGGTAATCAATGGACACTGCTCATCGTGGACTAATGTTATTAGTGGAGTCCCTCAGGGTTCAGTATTGGGGCCTTTATTGTTTTCTGTATTTATAAATGATATTGATGATGGTATATCAGGCTTAATGTCCAAGTTTGCAGACGATACGAAGGTTGGCAGGGTTGTCAAGGACACTACTGACACTATGCTGCTGCAACAGGATTTGGAAAGGTTGAGCAGATGGGTTTCGAGGTGGCAAATGAAGTTTAACATTGACAAATGTAAAGTACTACATATGGGAAACAGCAACCCCAGAGCAGCGTATCAACTCTGTGGTACTACACTGACAGTGGTAGAGAATGAAAGGGACCTGGGGGTGGTGGTGCAGGCAGATATGAAGTTCTCTGAGCAGTGCAGACGAGCTGCAAGAGTAGCTCATGGTGTATTGTCAATGATATATAGGAATTTTTCTAGCAGGGATAAGGAGGTGATTATTCCCTTGTATAAGGCAATGGTCAGGCCACACCTAGAGTACTGTATACAGGCCTGGAGGCCTCATTTCAGGAAGGATGTAGAGCTGCTGGAAAGAGTACAGAGAAGGGCAACTAGATTGGTGAATGGGACAAAGGGGTTCTCTTACGAAGAAAGGCTTAAGTTTTGCAAATTACAGTGTCTGGAAACTAGGCACCAGCGGGGTGATCTGATAGAGGTGTACAAAGCCTTGAATGGTTTGAGCATGCTCAATGCTGATGGGATTCTTCCTGTAGCTCAGAAAAATCACCTGAGAGGGCATAAATTCAAATTGAGGAAAGACAGATGTAGGATAGATGTGCGGAAATTTGCCTTTAGGCAGCGGGTGGTTGGTGGGTGGAACAGACTTCCATCCCTTGTCGTGGAAGTTGATAGCCTAAATAAGTTTAAGGCTCAGCTGGACAGGTATTTCGAACGAACAGAGGGGTGAAGTGGAAGTGGTTATTTTTATTTATTTATGTTACTTTTTTTTTACTTTTTTTTTTTTTTTTTTTGGCTGATGCTGCATAAGCTTGCTTTCTTGCATCAAATGCCTCTACTAATGCTAATGCTAATCTTTCCAGGGCTGAATTTATTGACAAGGGTCTCATCATATACTCCCTCCTATTGCGTCTGGGCAGAATTTCAGACACTTTCAAATTTAACCTTAACTCTTGACTTTTTTTCTTTTTTTTTCAACATTGACTTGTATTTGTTAAGTAAGTCTGCAGATCTCCTACTCTATGTCGTTAATGTCGTTAGCGCCAACATGTACAACAATATCACCATTTGTGCCCTTAAAAAATGATATCTGCTCTATGTCATCAACATTTACCCCCCCCCCCATCAGACACACTCTGGTTCTATTCCACCTATCCTTTTTGCACAATATATTTCATATTTCCCTGACAATAGAGCCACCGACAATAAAAAGGTTGCTGCTCTGTTGCCTGATGCACAAAGGTGAGCTCTGGCATTGAGTTGGGCAGCCAAGAGTTTGATGGGTTCCCATTTTAATTCCTTCAAGGGCATCTACTCTACACTTTAAACTCTTGTAGACATCCATCAGAACACTAAGTTGGCACCTATTTTCTTGACACTCTCTGCACCTAACACACACACACACACACACACACACACACACACACACACACACACACACACACACACACACACACACACACACACACACACACACCTTGGCTAGATCATGTCCTGTTCTAGAAAGGTCCACAAACATTTCACAAGTTGCGATTTTTTTCAGGCTGTAATGTGCTGGAGAATCACCCCTTTGGTTCTCCCCTGAGCTACAGCACTCTCGCTACTTTGTGCAAATTGCTTTGCTGCTCTAGTCTGGGGCATAATTTCCATTTAAATACGATGTAATTAATTAACAATGAAAATTAATAAGGTTAATAAATTTAATTGATTAACTGACTATACTATAATTGACTATACAATACTATACAATGGTAATGCAGTGATATGTATTCCGCTATATAGTTTGTTATACCTTAGCTATCAAGTTCGATATATATTCTTTCAAGATATATTTTGTTCGAGATCAAACCAATCAAGTTACACCATACCGTAACGATCACAATATTAAATTAGTATATCCTTAGCTAAAAACAAAATATATATACCCAAAAAAATGATTAAAATCTTCAAAATACTTGTTTATTACAATTAAAACCCTACTATTCTTCTGCGCTACTGGTTACATGCTATGATATTCTCGCCAAAACACTGGTACAATAGTGGTATGAGTAGCGAGTCGTTACTTACAAAATCACTAGCTAAATTTTAAAAAATACGCTAATGAATATTACTAAGCCTATTTAATCTATTTGTAAAACAACACAAATTGATACGTTAATTAATCCAAAATACAATAAAATTTCTAAGAAAACATCCATTTTCAGGAGCTCCAGAAGTCTACGTCTACACACCTATAGTCTCATTCCCATATTGATCAGGTTCACTGATGAACTGAAACAATTTTGTCCTTACACGAACCTGAGTTTCAAAAAACAGTGGTTTCAGCAGGATGGTGAATCATACAATGAGGACCAAAGGTAACTGTTCAATGGTCACCTTACAGACTGATTCTGGACTTACTGTGGTAACTCTCACTTGATGCTTACTTGTGAGGAATTATAAAGAATAAAAGTTTTCATGATCTGTACAAAACTCTGTTATGTTTGTAACAGCAAGATCCGCAGGCAAACCAGTAGCAAACAATTTGAAAAATGTTTTAAAATCTTGAAAAAAAGACAAAACTGTGTCGAACTTGGAAGCTGTCATCTTGAACACATCCCGAACTTGGAAGCTGTCATATTATGAAGTTAAATATTTCTGCCTACTTTAATTTGGGTCATATTGTACTAGTAGCTTATTAATAATAAAAAGGAATTTTATTTTTACAACACATATACAGGCGCCTCCGTAGCCAGGTGGGAAGGAGCAGCACTGCATAGCACACGCTTCTTGATTAGACCGGGGTTCGAGCCCGTCACCACCAAATACGGAAGAGGCGGAAAGGTCAGGGAATGACCACCGCATATCCCGGAGCAATATGCCCTTAGTTGCTAATGCTCCTAAAAACCAAATAAACAACAAACAAACAACACATATACTTGGTTTTTTGTTTTTTGTTTTTTTTAGGAGCATTAGCAACTAAGGCCATATTGCTCCGGGATATGCGGTGGTCATTCCCTGACCTTTCCACATCCTCTGTATTTGGTGGTGACGGGCTCAAACCCCGGTCTAATCAAGAAGCGTGTGCTACGCACTGCTGCTCCTTCCCACCTGGCTACGGAGGCACCACAACACATATGCTGGAAACAATATACATGTACAGAGGGCCTTTATGACCAATTATATACTGAGTTGCATTAGCAACAATTAACCAATACTTTGAGTGGCTACCTTCGCACATAATACAGACTGTACACATCTTGGCATGGACTCCACAAGGTGTTGCAGGATGCCTTGTGGTAGTGCTACAAATGTGTTGCACAATGTGTCCATTAATGCCTACACACTGTCAGATGGATGGTCACAGCATTGAATATCCTTTTCCCGTAGGTCCAAATCATGCTCAATTGGGTTGAGATCATGAGTTGATCTATTTATAATGGGAGAAGCTTGCTTGCTCAATCATTCAAAGCCTTAAACATTTCAAAAAGAGGATATAACCAAGAAGTTTCTACCCCAGGAAACTCTAGTCTGCCCAAAACCCCCAACATAGTATGCTTTGGATTTTATACTACCTTTTTCTTGACAGGGCATGATTCCTTCAAGGCTAAATTACATAGCACTGGATTGATCAATGATCTGCTTTGCTCCTGCAGTGCAAAGGAGGATTGATCATATCTACTCTTTGAGTAGCCAAACTGTGATAATCAAAGAAGTCTCCTGATTAGTAAAACTGCTCCATACAAAGGGATCAGAAACACCTGTTTATAATGGGAAAATTATAATGCTACAAAGTCTTCACCAAATTTTCACAGTCAGTATTTGAAATATGACAAACCAACCAATGCCAGGCATTGCAAAACAATACAGTCATGAATTAACCACAGCTGAATAACACAAAAAATAATACTCCACCAGCTTGTGCTACACAGCAGCATTTCCTCCAATCACAAGGGCTGATGGCATGATTTTTCTCTTCTTAGTATGATTTTGATTGATTTGGTAGTTGTTGGCGCATCGGCTTCTGTGGCCATATTGCACCTCCCAAGGTTTTTGCAGTACTTTGATCCAAGCCCGAGGCGGGAATCGAACCTGCGACCTTTGGGTTGCCGGGCTTCTTAGTATGTGACGTAGAATTGCTAATACTGGCTCTAGGAGCTGACATGGGATCTGAATGCATCAGAATCTTTTGTGCAAGGCTTGCCATCAACATGCTGGTGATCCTTTTCACACAGGGCGCCCTGGCATTATGAATTTCTTCTCCCACACTTCAGAGAGGTCATCTTCCTCCTCTGCTCCCTGCCTTGTGGATACCTCCCTTCTCATCCACTGCTGTAATCTTGCCATTCCCCTCCAAATCTTGCACTATGTGTACAGAAAGGACAGATAGGAGAGGAGGGGTTATGTTCTTAGTTAACAATCATATTAAATCTGGTGTGACATAAGCATTGGGAAAACAAATATGAGAGCAGGAGTATTATAGGCCTAATGACTGTTATAAGTATAATGAACAACTAACTATACAGAGAAATAGAGTGGACCAGTAAATCAAAATGTCTTATAATGGGAAAATTTAACTTTCCAGATATTAACAGGAACTTATGGGTCGGTGACACACACACTAGCAGGGCTTTTGCGGATTTATTGGCTGACTGTTTTCTATAACAGCATGTTAGAGAGACAACAGGACGAAGAGATTGCTGATTAGTAGTAGTAGTAGCAGCAGCAGCAGTGGAATGTGATGCAAGAAAGCAAGTGTATGAGCTTATGCAGCATCAGCCAAAAAAAAATCACACCATTCCCTCCAAGTGTCTGTCCAGTTCCTCCTTAAATTTATTCAACCTATCGACTTCCACAACGACAGATGGAAGTTTGTTCCAGCAATTAACCACCCGCTGGCTAAAGGCAAATTTCCGCACATCTATTCTACATCTGTCCTTTCTTAATTTGAATTTATGCCCCCTTAGGTTCGTAATCTGAACAAGTGGAAGGATCCCATCAGAATTCAGCATGCTCAACCCATTATCAGCAGCAGTTCTTCATGCATTTAGAATCTGCGAGTAAAAGCCCCACTGGGTGGTAGTGATCACAGTGTACTGATGTGGGATTTATTTAAAGACATAACTACTGCCAACAGCAAAAGGAAGGACTTTTGTTTTCATAAGGATGACTTCAGTGGTCTCAGACAGTTTTTAAATTCTATGCAGTGGGACCAACTAATGATGTTATCAACAATTTTTAAATGGGAAGCATTCAGGAAATCATAGAAGCTATTAGGCTTTTCACACCAACTAAGAAATACTGTTGAAAGCTTGGATTTAAATGGATGTCAGATGAACTAATGAGAATTGTGGCAGAGAAGAAAAATGCATGGATGCATATAAATTAACAGGTGATAAAGAAGCCTATGGCATGCATAAACTATCTGCAATCAAGCCACAAAGGTGGTTAGGCATGCTACGGCAGATTATGAGAAGTCTCTGGAAAAGAATACAAAGAAAAGTAGCAAAGACGTCTATACTTATGTAAACAATAGAAGGAAGGGGTTGAATCATATTTATCCACTTGATGTCAAATGTTTGACTGCTGATCAACCTGCTCAGGTTGCTGACAAACTGAATAGGCATTTTGCATGTACATTCACACATGAGGAATTCTTTAGCAGGGAGGGGGATGTCAGAAGTTTATCAAACTATAAAATGGAGCTAAATGATTTTGTGATAACTGAGAGGAATGTGGAAGAGAAATTGTTGAACATGAATAATTACACACCTGTTAGCTTAATGTCTATTATAGAGTGGGAAGGATGTTACATTAGTTGTTTTCCATTAAGGTTATTACTAAATATAATACAACATGAAATTAATAATATAGTTTGTTAAGCTATTTGCCTAAAACACTATGCTGTTGAGGGAACAAAAATAGAAAGGGTAAAAAATGTGAATACAATTACCAACATTATGATTATTACAATTACCAACATTATGATTATTACAATTACAATTATGACTTGAAAATAAGCACTTCTAAGTTTGGATTATTGTTACAATAGAATAGAACCAGATATTAAACTAGGTAAATACAAAGAGATTAAATTCTGACATGCTGACAGACTCCTCTTGCCAATGCTCCCAGAAAACTGATGTGCATACAGGCAAGAGGCCTGCCAGCAGTTGATTTATAGGTGAGGGGATTAATTCCAATAGCCAATAGAATTGTGCCAGGATTTTTATTTCTGATCTGGGGTTTGTGTAGTGGACTCCTGAGGCGACCTTTAGCATTAGCATTAGCCGAGGCATATGATGCACGAAAGCAAGCTTATCAGCCAAAAAAAAAAGAACAAAAAAAAAAAAAAACCCCTTCCCATTTCTCCCATTCCGGTCACTCTTTGTCTAGTTCATCCTTAAATTTATTTAAGCTATCAACTTCCACAATAACAGAAGGAAGTCTGTTCCAGCAATCAATTACCCGCTAGCTAAAGGTAAACTTCCACACATCTATTCTACAACTGTCTTTCCTCAATTTGAATCTATGCCCCCTCAGGTTCTTAATCTGAGCAAGCAGAAGTATCCCATCAGCAATTAGCCTGCTCAAATCATTCAAGGCTTTAATTACTATCAAATATAAAATAACAGAAACAGAAGCACAGCATTTAAGAAGCTCAGCACACCGCAATCAGATCACCCTGCGGATGCCTAGTCTCCAGATGCCACAACTTGCAGACTTAATCACCTCTCTCGGTAAGAGCACCCCTTTGTTCTTCTCACTAATCTTGTTGCCCTTCTCTGTACTCATTCTAGAAACTCTATATCCTTCGTAAAAAGAGGCCTCCAGACCTGTAGTAGTGGCATGTGACGCAAGAAAGCAAGTGTATGAGCTTGCTTTCTTAAGCAAGTGTATGCAGCATCAGCCAAAAAAAAAAAAAAAAAAAAATCACACCATTCCCTCCAAATGCCTGTCCAGTTCCTCCTTAAATTTATTTAACCTATCAACTTCCACAACGGCAGATGGAAGTTTGTTCCAGAAATTAACCACCCACTAGCTAAAGGCAAATTTCCGCACATCTATTCTACACCCGTCCTTCCTCAATTTCAATTTATCCCCCCTTAAGTTCGTAATCCGAACAAGTGGAAGAATCCCATCTGAATTCGGCGAGCTCAACCCATTCAAGGCCTTATACACCTCAATCAGATCACCTCGCAGGTGCCTAGTCTCCAGCCACTGTAATTTGTAGAACTTAAGCCTCTCTTGGTAAGCGAATCCCTTCATTCCCCTCAACAATCTTGTTGCCCTTCTCTGTACATGCTCAAGCAAATCTATATCGTTCCTAAAATGAGGCCTCCAGACCTGCACGCAGTACTCAAGGCATGGCCTGACCATTGCCTTTAGCATTAGCATTAGTAGAGGCATTTGATGCAAGAAAGCAAGCTTATGCAGCATCAGCCAAAAAAAAAAAAAAACCCACTTCCACTTCACCCCTCTGTTCGTTCAAAATACCTGTCCAGCTGAGCCTTAAACTTATTTAGGCTATCAACCTCCACCACAAGGGATGGCAGTCTGTTCCACCAACCAACCACCCGCTGGCTAAAGGCAAATTTCCGCACGTCTATCCTACATCTGTCTTTCCTCAATTTGAATTTATGCCCTCTCAGGTGATTTTTCTGAGCTAGAGGAAGAATCCCATCAGCATTGAGCATGCTTAAACCATTCAAGGCTTTATACACCTCTATCAGATCACCTCTCTGGTGCCTAGTCTCCAAACACTGCAACTTGCAAAACTTAAGCCTTTCTTCGTAAGAGCACCCATTTGTTCCATTCACTAATCTTGTTGCCCTTCTCTGTACTCGTTCCAGCAGCTCTACATCCTTCTTGAAATGAGGCCTCCAGACCTGTATACAGTACTCTAGGTGTGGCCTGACCATTGCCTTATACAATGGAATAATCACCTCCTTATCCCTGCTGGAAAAATTCCTGTATATCATTGACAATACTCCATGAGCTACTCTTGCAGCCCGTCTGCACTGCTCAGAGAACTTCATATCTGCCTGCACAATCACCCCCAAGTCCCTTTCATTCTCTACCACTGTCAGTGTAGTACCACAGAGTTGATACGTTGCTCTGGGGTTGCTGTTTCCCATGTGTAGTACTTTACATTTGTCAATGTTAAACTTCATTTGCCACCTCTCAGCCCATCTGCTCAACCTTTCCAGATCCTGTTGCAGCAGCATAGTGTCAGTAGTGTCCTTGACAACCCTGCCAACCTTTGTATCATCTGCAAACTGGGACATTAAGCTTGATATACCATCATCAATATCATTTATAAATACAGAAAACAATAATGGACCCAACACTGAGCCCTGAGGGACTCCACTAATAACATTCGTCCACGATGAGCAGTGTCCATTGATTACCACTCTCTGTCTTCTCCCCCTCAACCACCCCTTTATCCATAGCAGCAATTTGCCTCCAATGTCACACTGCTCCAATTTGTGTAGCAGTCTTCCATGTGCAACAGTATCAAAAGCCTTTCTAAGATCCAAGTATATAATATCAAAGTTATTCCCTGCATCCAGTTCTTTTGTGACTGCATCATAGTATCCAATCAAGTTGGTTAGGCAAGACTTCCCCTTAACAAAACCATGCTGTGTCTGAGCTATAACTGAAGTCTTGTCTAAATGATCCTGCAGTGCTTCTTTAACCAGTGCCTCCATTAATTTTCCTGGAACAGAAGTTAAGCTCACAGGTCTATAATTACTTGTGTCAGCCTTTGATCCTCCTTTGTGAATTGGGGTCACATTTGCACATTTCCAGTCTATGGGTACCTCCCCTGAGTCCAAGGAAGCTCTCATAATTATGGCTAAGGGTTTGCTTACTTCCTTTGCTGCCTCCTTTAATATAACTGGATAGATCCCATCCACCCCGGGTGCCTTTCTTGTGTTTATCTTCAACAGTTTCTCCTCCACTTTACTCCCAGTTATTTCAAGATTCTGTAGCTGACTGCTAGAGTTGAATACACCTCTGGCATTCCCCTTGCTGAATAACTCCTCATGTGTGAATGTCGATGCAAAATATTCATTTAGTTTGTTAGCTACCTGAGCAGGATCATCAACAGTTGACCCATCAATATCAAGTGGACCAAGTGCCTTATACAGAGGGACAATCACCTCCTTTTCCCTGCTAGCAAAATTCCAATATATCATTGACAAAACTCCATGACCTGCCCAGGCAGCCTGTCTGTATTGCTCAGAAAACTTCATATCTGACTGCACAATTACTTCCAGGTTTTTTTCATTTTCTACCACCTTAAGTGTAGTACCACACAGTTGGTACTTTTCACTGGGGTTACTTCTACCCATATGCAGTACTTTGCATCTGTCAAGGTTAAACTTCAGTTGCCACTTCTTAGCCCATCTGTCCAAATTTTCTAGATCCTGTTGAAGTAGCACACTGCCATTACTGTCATTAACAACAAAGCCAACCTTTGTATCATCTGCAAACTTCGACACTAAGCCTGATATACCTTCATCAATATCATTGATAAATATACAAAACAATAGTGGACCCAACAACGAACCCTGTGGGACTCCACTAATAACATTAGTCCACGAAGAGCAGCACCCATTGATTACCACCCTTTGTCTTCTCCCACTCAACCATCCTTTTATCCATTGTAGCAATCTATCCTTAATACCATTCTACTCAAATTTGTACAATAGTTTTCCATGTGCAACAGTGTCAAAAGCTTTCCTGAAATCCAAATATATGATATCAAAATTATATTTTGCATCCAGTTCCTTTGTAAACACATCATAATATCCTATCAAATTTGTCAGACAAGACTTTCCCTTAACAAACCCATGCTGTGTCTGAATTATTGCTGCAGTCTTGTCTAGATGATCCTGCAATGCATCTTTAACCAGTGACTCCATTATTTTACCCGGAACAGAAGTTAAACTAACTGGTCTGTAATTACATCGTTCCCCCCTTTGTGAATTGGGGATATATTTACACATCTCCAGTCCATGGGGCCCTCCCCTGAGTCCAAGGATGCTCTCATAATTATGCCTAAGGGTTTGCTTAGTTGCTTTACTGCCTCCTTTAATATAACCGGATAGATCCCATCCGCCTCAGGTGCCTCTCTTATGTTTAACTTCAACAATTTCTCCTCCACTTTGCTCTCAGTTATTACAAAATCATTAAGCACCCTGCTACAATTTGATAACCTTCTGCCATTTTCAAACCTTAATAATTCCTCATATGTGAATGTCGATGCAAAATATTCATTCAGTTTGTTTGCTATCTGAGCAGGATCATTAACAGTGGAACCATCGGTATCAAGTGGATCAATCACATTCATCCCCTTCCTTTTAGAGTTTATAAAAGTAAAGAAATCCTTGATGTTTTTCTTTGCATCCTTTGCCAAAGATTTCTCGGCATAGGCTTCTGAGTTGCTTGATAACTTATATATGCATCCCATGCATTTTTCTTCTCTTTCACGAGTCTCATTAGTTCATTTGACAACCATTTAGGCCTAAACCTTGAACAATATTTCTTAATAGGTATGAAACTTTTAGTAGCTTCCACGATTAATTCCTTGAATGCTTCCCACTTAGAATTTACTGTTGGTAACATCGTCAGTTGGTCCCACTGTACAGAATTTAAAAACTGTCTGAGACCACTGTACTCACCTTTATGGAAGCAAAAACCCTTTCCTTTACCCCTGATGGTAATTATATCTTTAAGTAAATCCCACATCAGTACACTGTGATCACTGCCACCTAGTGGTTCCTTTATCTGCAAATTCTTAATACACGAATGATCACTGCTGATAAACAGATCAAGATCTGGTTATCAGCAGTGATCTGGTTATCACACTTTCTGGTTGCCTCTCGAATATGCTGCTGCAGAAAACAATCATCCAATAAATTCACAAAAGTCTTACTAGTGTGTGAGTGACCAATCCACAAGTTCTAGTCAATATCTGGGAAGTTAAAAGCCCCCATTATAAGACATTCTGATTTACTAGTCCACTCTATTTCTCTGTACAATTGTTCATTGTACTCATTCAAGTCATTAGCCTATAACACACTCCTACTCTTATTTTTGCTTTCACAGTGCTTATGTCACACCAAACTGACTCAACAGTGCACTGTTCATCTATATCAACTGGATGCACTTCTTTTGATTTTATGTTTTGCTTAATTAACAGCATGACACCACCTCCCTTCCTATCCTGATTATCCTTTTTGTACACGTTGTACACATCACACTGATATCCCAACAATATCCGCCTTTGGTGTCTTGACCAACACTTCAAATTCATCAAATTTATTTACTATACTTCTAGCATTGGTATACATGCAAGCATACATGCACCTATTCCTATTCCTAGTTACCCTGACACATCCCATCTACCCACCTGTTTCACAATGACTGCCATCAGTCCCTGAAACCCCCAGCACCCCTCACTCCAGGTCGCTACTTATTCTAATAGACGTTGTGCAAGAATCACCTTCACCTCTGCCTGCGGCTAATTTAGTACTTAAGGTGTACCCTGACCATTGCCTTATAAAAGGGGATAATCACCTCCTTATCTCTGCTAGCAAAATTCCTATATATCATTGACAAAACTCCATGACTTGCTCTGGCAGCCCAGCCCATCTGCACTCTCAGAGAACTTCATATCTGACTGCACAATTACACTCAGATCTTTTTCATTCTCCACTTCCCTGAGTTTAGTATCGCACAGTTGGTATATTTCTCTTGGGTTACTGCTACCCCTATGCAGTACTTTGCATTTATCAATGTTAAAACTTCAGTTTCCACTTTTCAGTCTATCTGACCCTTTATCCATTGCAGCAACTTGCCCTTAATGCCATACTGCTCCAATTTGTAAAGCAGTCTTCCATTTGCAACAGTATCAAAAATTTTCCTGAAATCAAAGTATATGATAGCAAAATTATTTTTTGCATCCAGTTCCTTTGTGACCACGTTGTAGTATCCAATCAAATTGGTCAGACAAGACTTCCCCTTAACAAACCCATGCTGTGTCTGAACTATTACTGCAGTCTTTTATAGGTGATCCTGTATCACTTCTTTAACCAGTGCCTCCATTATTTTCCCCAGAACAGAAGTTAAACTAACAGGTCTATAATTACATCTTTGAACCCCCTTTGTGAATTGGGGATACATATGCACATCTCCAGTCCATCGGGACTTCCCCTGAATCTAAGGATGCTCTTGTAATTATGGCTAAGGGTTTGCTTACTTCCCTCGCTGCCTCCTTCAATATAACTGTATAGATTCCATTCACCCCAGGTGCCTTTTTTATGTTTAACTTCAAAAATTTCTCCTCCACTTTGCTCTCAGTTATTACAAAATCACTTAACTGCCTGTTAGAGTTTGATAAACTTCTGACTTTTGCTTCCATGAATAACACCTCATGTGTGAATGTAGATGCAAAATACTCATTCAGTTTATCAGCTACTTGAGCAGGATAATCAAGGGTCAAACGTTCTATGTTATTTTATGTTATGTTATATTATATTACGTTAAGAAGGAATTCATCCAATTCCTTCTTGAATTTACATAAGTAAAGAACTCTTTGCTGTTTTCCTTTGTATCCTTTGCCAAAGATTTCGTGTAATCTGCCTTTGCCTGCCTAACCTCCTTTGTGACTTGATTACCCACTAGCTTATATCTGCCATAGGCATCTGTGTCGCCTGATAATTTATATGCATCCCATGCATTTTTCTTTTCTGCCATGAGCCTCATTAATTCATCCGACATCCATTTAGGCCTGAATCTTGAACAGTATTTCTCAGTTGGTATGAAAATACTAATAGCCTCCAAGATTAAATCCCCGAAGTCTTCCCATTTAGAATTCACCGTTGGTAACATCATCAGTTGATCCCATTGTATAGAATTTAAATTAAAAACTGTCTGAGACCACTGTGGTCACCTTTACGAAAGTAAAAACCCTTCCTTTTACCATTGACGGTAGTTACATCTTTATGTAAATCCCACATCAGTACACTGTGATTACTGTTGTCTAGTGGTTCCTTTATCTGCAAATTCTTAATGCATGAATAATCACAGCTGATAATCAGATCAAGAGTATTACTCTCTCTGGTGGCCCCTCGAACATGTTGCTGTAGAAAACAATTCTCCAATAACTCCCCAAAAGTCTTGCTAATGTGCGAGTGACCAACCCACAAGTTCCAGTCAATATCTGGAAAGTTAAAATCCCCCATTACAAGACATTCTGATTTACTTGCCCATTCTATTTCTCTACACAACTGTTCATTGTACTCATCAGAGTCATTAGGCCTATAATCTCCAGTCCATGGGGACCTCCCCTCACTCTAAGGATGCTCTCATAATTATGGCTAAGGGTAAAGAACTATAACATACTCCTACTCTCATTTTCCCTTTCCCAGTGTTTATGGCACAACAAACAGTCTCAACATTGCACTGTTCTCCCATGTCAACTAGATGCACTTCCTTAGATTTTATGTGTTTCTTAACTAACTTAGATTTTATGTGTTTCTTAACTAACAGCATAACCCCTCCTCCCTTCCTACCCTTACTTTCCAAATTCCAATTCTGCACTGCTTATATTTGTGAGGCACCATGTCTCTGATATCCCAACAATATCTGCATTTGATGCCTTGATCAGCACCTCAAATTCATCAAATTTATTTACTATACTTCTAGCATTGGTGTACATGCAAGAATACATGCACTTGTTCTTACCCTTAGTTACCCTAACACAGCCCATGTATTTACTTTGCTCTCCTACTCTGGTTTTCTGTTCTAGAACCGGGGATTTTGTGTAGTGGAATCCTGAGGCGATCTTTGTTTTCCAACTCTCGACATCAGAGTTGGTTTGCAGGCTGGTTCTGGTGGTCTGGAAGAGGTTGTATGTGGGTTACTCCTCTGGAAAAGTGGTCTATTTTCTTTGCCTAGTTTCTCATTTCTTTTTAAAAGGATGAAAATATTGTGGGTTCAACTCGACTCCCTGTTTTCTATTGATGGCTGTGGCTCCAAATATTTATATGAAAAAAGGCTTTTTTAAATTTCCTTTTGTTGTACTGCCTATTTGTAGAAAGGTATGAAATTTCCTTTTGTTGTACTGCCTATTTGTAGAAAGGTATGAAATTTCCTTTTGTTTTACTGCCTATCTGTAGAAAAGCTTCTTATGTTCTTGAAATCCGAACTGTCACCATACTGGAAAGTACGGAGGGCTGTGTCGGATTTTAGACCTCTCCCATATTGTACATCGTTTATGTCCTCTTTTATTCTGCACTGTAGACATCTGTATGATTCTCTTGTGTATTTACCCCCACACCTACAGTCTATTTTATAGATAGGACCTCTAGGATTGTCGGGGTTGTTGGACCGTTGTTTTACGATCTGCTTGATGGAGGCAGAACTTGTCCTTGTCTTTTGCACGATATCTTCTAGCTCGGTGTTAGTCCAATCTATGACTCCGAAGGTGTGTGTTAGTACTGGAGCTGCATAGGTGTTTATGGCTTTAACTGTGTTCCCTCCATTCAATTTTGCTTTCAGCAGGCTTCTGAGTCTCTCATGATATTTTTCGGTCAGGCACTTCTTGATTTCCTTGTGCTCTAACTGCTGAGCCTGCATCATCCCTAGGTATTTGTAGGTCTCTCCTTCTGTCAATACTTCGATCTCTTTACCAGTCAGCAGCTGGTAGTTTCGGCCAACTAATTTTCTCTGGTGCAATGTGCGGGTCTTGCATTTGTCTAGACCAAATTCCATCCTGATGTCCTTGCTGAATTCTTCGGTGATCCGGAGTAGTTGTTTCTCAGTTGCTGCATAGAGTTTGATGTCATCCATGTACATCAGGTGGGTGAGGGTGTACAGGTTCTTTCTTTCTTCCTTTTTTGAGGTTATATCCATACTTCTCCCGTTGAGCATGGTGGATAGCGGGTTGAGTGCTAGACAGAACCATAGTCAGCTCAGAGCAGCTCCCTGAAAGATTCCTCTTCTAATGGGGATTGGCTTGGTTGTGATGTTCTCAACCTTAATGGTGGTACTCCATTTCACCATTGTTGCTCCTAGGAAGTTTGCCACTATCGGATTGACCTTGTAGATCTTCAGTGTCTCTATTAGCCAGCTATGGGGTACGGAGTCGAAGGCCTTGCGGTAATCAATGTAGGCCGTGTATAGGTTGCGGTGCTTCTTGTAGGCTTGCTCCATAACTGCGACATCTATGGTTAATTGCTCCTTGCGTCCTTTGCTCCTCTGCTTGCATCCTTTCTGCTGTTCGGCCATTATCTTCTGACTCTCTAAGTGGTCTGATATCTTCTTGGTTATGCAGCTGGTCAGGATCTTGTACATCGTTGGGAGGTAGGTGATTGGCCTGTATTTTGCTGGGTTTCTTCTATCTTTGTCTTTAGGCTTCAGATATGTGACTCTTTCAGTGAGAAACTTCGGGATTGTCTCTGGATGCCTTATCATTCGAGTGAACTGCTCTGCTAGGTGGTTGTGTGTGCAGGTGAGCTTCTTGTAACAGTAGTTGTGGATATTATCAATTCCTTGGGTTTACCAGTTGTGGGTGTTCCTGATTGACTGTTTTACTTCTTTTTCTCGAATCTCCCACTCTCTCATCTCTTATATGTTCTTGGTTTGCTTCTGTTCTACTTCTATCCAGGGTGCTCTGCTGTTATGCCTTACTTCACTGCTCCAGATATTTCCCCAGAACTCCTCGATCATCTTCTCTCGGGTGGTCCATTTCCTGCTTTTTCATCTTCACCCAGTTTCCTGTAGCAGGCTATTTGGTCCTCATCGAAGATTCAATTGTTTATTTTCCTCTGGAAGCTCTCTTTGAATCGATTTTGTATTATTAGCCATATGATGCAAGGAAGCCTGAGGCTTATGCTGCACCAGCCAAAAAAAATTCCTGAGTTACCCTGAGAGAGAGAGAGAGAGAGAGAGAGAGAGAGAGAGAAGAGAGAGAGAGAGAGAGAGAGAGAGAGAGAGAGGAATCACCAAGGAAGAGAAGGATGATGATATCGAGCTCAGGACCCTGGATTTGCCAAGCCCATACTCACCAGTGTGAGCCCCTGTGGTATGGAAGTTTTTACTTGAAAATCCATCAGTAATAGGTCTTGATTACATTTGTTTTGCAACAACACAAATGTAAAAAAATCATATTAATTCAGTATATTAAGCATATTAATACAATGTCATATTAAATCAGTAACATTAGCCATTTTTGTTCATCTTGTTTTTAGTTTAGCCACTTTACATTTACATGGTCGTTATAAAATAATTATCTTACATAAGTTTTTACACTAATTACCAACTAATTATTTTATTTTAAAATTAGTAATCTTCAATGCCACTGATGTAGTAAACTGAAATAATAAGCCAAGAAATTATATGAAACCAATTATTTTCTCCCATTTTGGCATGTTTTCAAATACCCCCTAGAATAATGCTCAACATACAAAACAAACAATTTTATGATAATCTTCTTTAAGCAGATTAAATATCATTTAAGAAAATTTGTTAAATTTAAAGTGGTTGAACTACACAAGGAAAAGGTTCCTAATGTAGTTTAATGATCATATCATTTCAGAAGTATACAAGTTTACTTATTTTTTTCCATTCTTCTAGAGAAAGGGCAGCATTTTGGCTAAGATTGCTGTCAGGAGAGAGAGAGAGAGAGAGAGAGAGAGAGAGAGAGAGAGTGAGAGAGAGAGAGAGAGAGAGGGGGGGGGCAGTACTAATATACAAATATATATGAGATTTCAGAAAAAAATAAATAAGTAACACCACAAACCTGTCCGGTGTCAAATCTTTTTCCTTTTTTCCTTTCTTTCCACCTTTCTTTTTCTTCTTCTTTTTTTTTTTCTTTTTCTTTCCCTTCTTTCCCCTGTCTCTATCAAAAGCCTATGGGTGACATCAACAGGAAGAACTTATTGCTTTTTGAGCTTTAAATAATTAAATATTTAAAATCAAAATTGGCAAAATTAAACATTGAATGCATTTTAAAGGCATTGGAATAAGAATGAAGTACAAAAGATTCATTCACAAAACTGGAGAAAGATGTTATATTTCATTTTGATAAAAAATACTCCACATATTGAAATGAAATTAGCCAGGTGGGAAGGAGCAGCAGTGCATAGCACACGCTTCTTGATTAGACTGGGGTTCGAGCCCGTCACCACCAAATACGGAGGATGCGGAAAGGTCAATGGAATGACCACCGCATATTCCCGGAGCAATATGGCCTTAGTTGCTAATGCTCCTAAAAACCAAAAAAAAAAAAAAAAAAAAAACCAGTTATTAGAATACAACTTATGTCACAAAGCAGTAAATTACTACATTTATTTTATAATACTTCAAGTTACGTGTATAAAAAAATATTAAAACTATCTACAAGACAACTATTATTTTGATATCAATGATAATGGTTGTTGTTGTTATTTGGTTTTTTGGAGCATTAGCAACTAAGGCCATACTGCTCCTTTCCCTGACCTTTCCGCATCCTCCGTATTTGGTGGTCACGGGCTCGAACCCCGGTCTGATCAAGAAGCATGTGCTACACACTGCTGCTCCTGCCCACCTGGCTATGGAGGTGCCTACAATGATAATGGTGAGTTGAGCATGACATTATCACTGAGGTTTCTTTTCGGATGAAGGATATCCTTGCATAGCTACTTTTTCAGTATTGCTGAAAATTTCTATGCATTTTCTGTATAAATTGTTATATTAAGTATGTAATTGTTATAATTATTGTTATATTAAGTGTGTAATTGTTATAATTATTGTTATATTAAGTGTGTAATTGCTATAATTATTGTTATATTATAGTGTGAGGTCACACAGAGTTAACAAACTGTTAAGCTGTGGACTACTGCTAATCTTAAAACTGTTCTTTAGACTACCTAACTTCACTAAATACAGGATCTTCACAAAAAAGAAAGTACAGTTTTAAATCTGTTTATTTCTTTTATGTTTATTTTTTATGGCTTCTGCCATAACACCATCCCTTCTGAGAGTAGTGTCGGGACCACAGTAATAACATTACAATTAGACCTCCAACTGTAATGTTAGTCACAAATTTCTTTGGTGTTGAACTATAAACACTCCCTTTTAAAGATATATATTGCTATTTATTCATAATGTGGTGCTGCTATCCTTACAGCTGCTTTGGTGGTTATTTCTATTCCAAAATTATTACTATGTGCAGAAAATTAGTGTAATCTTTCTGTTATTAATGTAAAATAGATCATTCATTCATTCAATTTAAAATAGGGATGAAGTATATTTAAGCTTTTTTAAATTAGATATAAACAGTACATCTCATAATAAAATTGAGAATTTGAATTTTTACCTAATAAAAATAACGGTGTGTTGTTTTGGAATTCCTTAGCTCATCATATACTTTGTTCATAAAGTACGGATGTGATCTTTACTGCATATTATGTCTGTACAGGTGTCTTCACAGGTCAATTTGCACATTACGCAACCTTAAAAATGTGGAATAACTCATAGGTGAAACTTGTTCCCTCCACCTGAGATCAGACAACTACAGTTCTGACTGAAAAGTTTTTAAGAATTCCTCCACTGGGCCGACTATATTTTCAAAATTGTTACTGTGATTATAATAATCAGTTGCTATTATCATAGTAACTATTTATGCATAAATAATAAAGGGCAACAAATCTTTCCCATACAATTATTTCCTTATTGCACTTACCTCTACTCTTTCCCACTTAATGAAGAAGTTCAAAAATTGCTGACTAAACTATTTCAAAACCTTCCATCTGATCAGCGATCGCCCAGTACGGATTCTATTAGTGTTGATCAAATTGATCAAACTGCAGATGAAACAAAGGTTGGCAGGGTGGCTAATAACAGTAATCAGGGTAAGCTACTGCAACAAGATCTAGGAAAATTGGGTTAATGAGCTGACAAGTGGCAGATTAAGTTTAACATCGACAAATGCAAGGTACTTGAATTTGTCGATTTTAAACATATGCCTATGGGTAGCAATAGTCCCAGATTAACTTATTAACTATGTGGTACTACATTCAGGTAGCGGAAAATGAAGAAGACCTGGGGTTAATTGTGAAGTCAGACAAGAAATTCTCTGAGCAGTATAGACATGCTGCTAGAACAGCTCATGGGATTTTGTCAATGATATACAGAAACTTTGTTAGCAGGGATAAGGAGGTGAATATCTCTTTTTACATTGCCATGGTTAGGCTGCATCTAGATTAATGTATACAGGTCTGGAGGTCTTGCTTTAGGAAGAATGTCGATCTTCTGGAATGGGTGCAGAGAAGGGCAACCAGACTGGTGAAGGGAACAAAAGGGAGCTCTTACCTAGAAAGGCTTCAGTTCTGTACAGCTTCTGGAGACTAGGCATTTGTGGGGTGATCTGATTGAGGTGTTTAAGGCATTGAGTAAGCTGAATGTGAATGGTAGTCTTCCTCTTGCTGAGACTACACACATGAGGAGGCATAAATTTAAGTTGAGGAAGGATGAGTGCAGGAAAGATGTGCAGAAGTTTGCCTTCAGCTAGCAGGAGGTTGATTGTTGGAAGAGGCTTTCATCTGTTGTTGAGAAACTGGACAGTTTGAATAAATTCAAAGAAGAACTAGACAAATTCTTGGAGGTATGGATGGGAGAGGTGTGTAGTGGTTTTTTTTTTTTTTTTATGCATAAACATCTTTGGCAGCACCTACTGAATTTCGGACAGTAGTAAAATCAATGTCACAATTTTGCGACACGGAAATGACATAATTTCTGTTTCATAACAAAGAAAAATGGAGTCGGGAGAGGAGATTGCACAAAAGATCATGGATGTGCTCAGAGCTGGCATAAACCAGCTGGTTGCAGAAAAACCTTTTGGTAACCAGAGAAATGGATACCCTGAGGGCAGTGACCTTGGATGTGCTCAGAGCTGGCATAAACCAGCTCTGAGCAGATCCAAGATCATTACATTACATGCACTTTAGCCTTACCAGTTGAAGTACATATAATGTAGGCATTATAGTACCCATCTGTATTACTGAAGCGGTTGTATATTTCCATCAAGAGAACCATAAACGTTTTTCTGCAACCAGATGGGCCGGTCAAGAATATTTGAATTTGTTTGCGATTGGGAGATAACAGACTCCAAATTACATGCATGAGTAAAATCTTATTCTTGTCATTGGCCATTCTCATTAAGTTGCAGAAGTCCTCGTTGGTCATAAAGTTTTCACGTTTCTTTGCAATTGTGCTAAGTGGATTGAGTGTGGCGAGCTTTAGATTCTCATTCATCTCGCTGTTCGGATGATTGTAAAAGTTTTGAAAGGGGCCTTCTTCCCACAGTCACATTACAAGGTTGTTGTCTTGACACATCATCTTACATATTTCAATTGTTTTACGAATGTCCAAGTCTGATTCATACAATTTATGATCTAGTATGAGCTCTTCATTGTCGTTGTAGATCTTGACATATTTCATCTCTGACAGTATCTCTGTTTCCTCATTGTGAAATGGAATGTGCAGCATTACCATCTCATGCTTGTACTCACTGAGATCATGAGCCAAGTCATAGTTTTGAAAGCATATTATGCATGGATACTGTAGTTTCTTGCAGATCTCGTTTACACTGCATGTGTAATTTACGACAAAGCATGACAGAGTATTAGCATTAGTAAATGCATATGATGCAAGAAAGCAAGCTTATGCAGCATCAGTCAAAAAAAAAATCTGATTTCACCCCTCCATTCGTTCCAAATACCTGTCCAGCTCAGCCTTAAATTTATTTAGGCTATCAACTTCTACAACAAAAGATGGAAGTCTGTACACAAATCAACTACCTGCTGGCTAAAGGCAAACTTCCACACACATCTATCCTACCACTGTCTTTCCTCAATTTGAATTTATGTCCTCTCAGGTGATTATTCTGAGCAAGAGGAAGAATCCCATCAGCAGTGAGCATGCTCAAACCATTCAAGGCTTTATAAACCTCAGTCAGATCACCTCGCAGGTGCCTAGTCTCCAAACACTGTAATTTGCAAAACTTAGGCCTTTCTTCGTAAGAGCAACCCTTTGTTCCATTCACTAATCTTGTTGCCCTTCTATGTACTCGTTCCAACAACTCTACATCCTTAAAATGAGGCGTCCAGACCTGTATACAGTACTCAAGGTGTGGCCTGACCATTGCCTTATAAAAGGGAATAAACACCTCCTTATCCCTGCTAGAAAAATTCCTGTATATCATTGACAAGACACCATGAGCTACTCTTGCAGACCATTTGCACTGCTCAGAAAACTTCATATCTGCCTGCACAATTACCCTCAGGTCCTTTTCATTCTTTACCACTGTCAGTGTAGTACCACAGAGTTGATACGTTACTTTGGGGTTACTGCTTCCCATATGTAGTACAGTAAACCCCCGCTATTCGCGGGGGTTACGTTCCTGAGAAATGCTGCGAATACCGAAAACGCGAATACTGAGTTATGGCTCCCATAGTAATAAAGGGGTTCCGTTCCACAGTATGAAATATATAAGAAAAACTAGTCTAAAATTTTGTCTATGTATGTATTATAGGTACCTTCATAATATGACTATGTACATAGACAGTACATAGTGAAATGCAAGCATATGGCATCGAAATGAAAATAAGAAACAATTTAATATTAAATATAATATTTATTAGAAATTTCAAGCAAATATTTCCAACCAGCGTCTTTGCTAGCTAGAAAACTTATCCCGCCAGTGCTATCACCAGTTTCGCTAAAGTGTTGATAAAGGAGTTTTGCCTTTTTACAAATGATGAGTGAATTTAACGGAATTTTATTTTGAGTTCGGTCCTCTATCCACAGATTTAAAGCTTTTTCCATTTTTTCTAATTTAACATCATGACTTACAGAGCAAATTTTTGAAGCAATTAGCGCGTTTTCACGTACACTACGGCGGATTTTTTGTTCCGATTTCTTGATTGATCGTACCGTTGACTCTTGATTTTATAATGTTTTGCCACTGAGGAGAAACTTTCACCATTAGAAATTTTGTCTAATAACTCAATTTTATTCGCTAATGTCATCACCTTTGATGTTTTCACATTTCCCTTGTTATTCGTAGCCATATTTTTGTACGGGTTAAAAAGAACTTGTCCACAATAAAGTCACTTTCTTCCGTTAACACCCTCGAAAAAGTCTGTTTTACACTGTAAAACGGTAGATTTATCACTTTTGTAAGCATATCAATCTATAAATTGATAAATTTATTCAATTTATAAGCATATAAATTAAAAGCAAACGATGAAACTTTCCATGACAAGCGCATAACACATACTGAACAAGGATTAGCGAGAAACATCCACGCTTGCGATTTTGTCACCCCTCTCCCCCCATTCACTGAGTGCTGTTTTGACCGGGAAAGATAATTTTAGCCACGCCCATGTTTTTTTATGGCGGAAAATGTTCACGGTGCTTTAAAATTCACATTTTTTCAGGTTTCATTTTATATTAAATCGGCGACCGCGAATACAGCTACCACGAATAGCGGGGGTTTACTGTACTTTACATTTGTCAATGTTAAACTTCATTTGTCACCTCTCAGCCCAACTGCTCAACTTTTTTAGATCCTTTTGCAGCTGGATCTCAGACTGTCATTAGTGTCATTAACAACCCTGCCAACCTTCGTATCGTCTGCAAACTAGGATATTAAGCCTGATATACCATCATCAATATCATTTATAAATACAGAAAACAACGATGGACCCAACACTAAACCCTGAGAGACTCCACTAATAACATTAGTCCACGAAGAGCAGTGTCCATTGATCACCACTCTCTGTCTTCTCCCACTCAACCATCTCTTTATCCATACCAGCAATTTGCCTCCAATGCCACACTGCTCCAATTTGTGCAGCAGTCTTCCATGTGCAACAGTATCAAAACCCTTTCTAAGATCCAAATATGTGATATCAAAGTTATTCCCTGCATCCAGTTGCTTTGTGACCACATCATAGTATCCAATCAAATTGGTCAGACAAGACTTCCCCTTAACAAAACCATGCTGTGTCCGAGCTATAACTGAAGTTTTGTCTAGATGATGCTGCAGTGCTTCTTTAACCAGTGCCTCCACTTAAGCTCAGCTATACATACGATCCACTGCCTCCATTAATTTCCCTGGAACAGAAGTTAAACTAACAGATCTATAATTACTTGTGTCACCCTTTGATCCTCCTTTGTGAATTGGGGTCACATTTACACATTTCCAGTCCATGGGTACCTCCCCTGAGTTCAAGGAAGCTCTCATGATTATGGTTAAGGGTTTGCTTACTTCCTTTGCTGCTTCCTTTAATAAGTAACATGATTTACCATGTTTAACGTGATCCAACATGATAGTATGATTGTAAGTAACACAAGAGTAACATGATCCAACATGATAGTATGATTGTAAGTAACACAAGAGTAACATGATCCAACATGATAGTATGATTGTAAGTAACACAAGAGTAACATGATCCAACATGATAGTATGATTGTAAGAATACAAAATACTTGTATTGTTGCAATCATACTATTCAACAAATGGCTAGACTCAAATGGGTAATTAGGCTATTGGCCTAACCTTTTCTGAACGTTGATTTGGTAGGGTAAGCAGCAGGCGTGTGTATCCTATTTATCACTAACACCGATTCAGTAGAGTAAGTAGCAGGTGTGAGCATAAATTACATCATTCATGATTTCGGTTCAAGCTGTTCGAAATATATTAGGTATCGTCAAAGATGTTTACACATAAAAAAATTTTCGTGCGTACAGGGTACACACAATTTTTTTTTTTTTTTTTTTTTTATCGATGCTATATAAGCTTGCTTTCTTGCACATTATTTGTCACTACTACTTTTACTAAATAGTGATATATTGCCTTATGTTACTCATCTTTGGACAAATTCAATGGAAAAGCTTGGTGAAACTCAAGTTGCTCTTAACATTTCATAGGCTTTGATTATGTTAGGCATGAAGGTCTTTTAAACCAGTTCCCACCTGAATTTATGAATGTATTTTGCAATTGAGTATCTAGTTTTCTCTCTGGTCACTCACTGTGACTGATGGTAGATGGCTCTCTGTCTTCTAATTTCTCCATTAATGCTGGTGTACCTCAGGGTTCAGTTCTTTCACTCTTTGACTCCCATACATTAATGCCCTTCTTCCATTGATTGGAAATCCCATCCATAGTTTTTCTGATCATGGTATACTGCATTCTGCCTTCCAACATGAGAAACCTTGTCCTGCACAAACATCTGCAACTTCTTGAATATACTTCACCAAGTCCTTAAATGCTAATCTACAGGTAATTTTCAGTGGAGCAAAGAATATTTATTTAACTTTAATCCCTCTAAAACTCAGTCTTGTCTTATTTCTTTCAAAAAAAAAAAAAAAGTCTACTGCTCCTTTGCTCATTTTTGATGACACTTTGTTTTCAACTAGAAATTACCTCCCCCCCCCTTTCTCTCTCTCTAGGCATAAGCATGTCACAAATACTGCTTCCTCTGCATCTAAAAAAGGCGCCTCCGTAGCCAGGTGGGAAGGAGCAGCAGTGCGTAGCACACGCTTCTTGATTAGACCGGGGTTTGAGCCCGTCACCACCAAAAACGGAGGATGCGGAAAGGTCAAGGGAATGACCACCGCATATTCCCGGAGCAATATGGCCTTAGTTGCTAATGCTCCTAAAAACCAAACAACAACGGCATCTAAAAAACGGTTTTATTTTAGCTCTCTGTGTTATTTTTCATGTAAACAGCTATTCACTCTGTACAAATATTAAATCTGCCCTACTATGGATATTTTTACCTTGTCTTGGTGCATAATAGCCATTGCTGCTAATGCGGCAGTAAAATCGTATACCAACCAATCAAAGCCCTACCATAGAATATTGTTCCCACATCTGAGGTAGTGTCCCCTAAACCTCTATCAAACATCTAGATTCCATCCAAAAGTGGACAATCAGGTTAATTAATGACTCCACTATCTGTCTCATAGATGTTCAGCTGCATGCCTTTTCTATAGATACTTCCATGGGCATTTTTCTGCTGAATGGCATCTCTAATAATCCCAGACTATCTTCCAAACCAGTTCAAATATGTGTGGTAACCAGTCAGCATCCATTCACTATCTAACTCCATATTCACACAACCAACTTTTCTTCTTCCTCATTTATCCTATTCTGTTTTCTAGAACAACCATTCTTCACATGTATTTCCTGAAAATTACAATCTACAGAAATTCAAATTTGATGTCAACAAGTATCTACTGTCTCCTCAACCAACAAATCATACACAGTAGTATTACAGGGTCTAACATCTTTTGTGTTTGAGGGTTTTCATAAAAAATAAATAATAATCATGGCAATCTCATTATTTACATATAGTATAAGAATACTCACTGTAGTTAGTCTCTCAAGTTCAACTCTCATAAGCTGATCAACTTGAAGACGTATTTCTGCTTCTACTTCAGGATATTTAATGGCGATTATTAGATCTTCTTCATGTTTCTGGTCTGGATTTTTTGAATTATTTCTTTTCTGCCACACATCTAAAACATATAATACTGTTTTATTTTATTTATTTTTTTAACTGAGAACAAAATTCATATAATGAGAACAAAAGCTCTCATTTTATGAATTTTAAAATACTTTAATTTAATGGATTTAAATCTGAAATTTTAAAATCTTTGAGGATATTATATTTTTTCAAAACTGGGAACCTAACAAAAAAAATTATAAATCATATCATTACAATGAGTTATTTTGTATCTGTGCTATAATTTAAATTTACATAAAAGTAAGCTATAAAGAAGTACAGTGCACTCCCGCTAATCCAAACCCTGCTAATCCGAACACGTTTCGGTCAGCGGAGAGGAAATTTTTTAGTTCGCAAAATATATGTTAAATACGTTAAATTTAAATGGTATTAATAGTACAAAGACATTTAGAATTCCACAAAAAATTGTATTTTATTGTAGTGCTGTGCTAATACAAAATTAATAAATCGGTGTTTGACATGGCCTATTAAAACTACAGATCAATACTTATACACCAAAACAGGAACAAAAGCCATTTTTCAGAAGTAACAAACTCTGTTAATTTCTTTTGACGTAACGATGAAAATCGATTAGAAGATGCTATGTTTTGCCACTGGTTACACTCTCCCACAGCTCAGCAACCCAATATACAACATCTTTCAAGTTCACTTGTTTCATTTTCTCATGTAAAGAAAGTGAATTGGTGTTATCGTCTATCAAGGACCTAAGATATTTCTTTCTGTATGCAAGCTTGATAGACTAACACTCCCTGGTCCATGGGCTGTAATAACGGTGTTACATTAGGCGGTAAGAAAGCTGTCTTTATATCCCCTGATGTAAACTCGGAAACATCTGGGTGGGATGGCGCATTGTCTATGAGGAGAATGGCGCGAGGTGGCAAATCATTTTCATTGCTGAAACGTTTCACTGCTGAGACAAATTGATTATGAAACCACTCAATGAAAAGCTGTCCGTTCATCCAAGCTTTTTTTTGACTTTTGTAATGAACTGGAAGATTGTTAATGTTCATATTTTTAAAAGCGCTCTCGGCTTCGTTGATTTAATGATGATCATCAAAGGTAGCTTGTGATTTCCTGAAGCATTACTTCAAGCTATCAACGTCACTCACTCCTTATTCATTTTAAAATCTGGGGTACGTTATTCGGCTAATCCGAACAGGGCTCGGTCCCAATTAGTTCGGAGTAGCGGGAGTCCAGTGTAAAAGTATTAAAATAATGAACATGAATAATTTTTAATAACTTTTCTGTTGCCCACGATGTAATAAATATAACTGCCTTCTTAGAATTAATATGAAATTATTATTATTAAATCAATGGGAAAATTTATCATTCTTATATAATTTCTTATACTGTAGAGCCTTATCTATAAATTACACTGAGAAATCAATTAAAAACATGTTTACTGAGGTCTACCTTAGAGTAGTGTTCTGTTTTTGGATAGACGCTACTATCTGGTGTATCTACCAAACTGAAGAACATTGGCTGACTATTCAATGTTTAATTGAGAGACTGCTGAATAATAATAAATTTTTTGCAATCAATATAAATCATACAAAATTAATCTTTGTAACTTTTAGATGAAATAAACAGGTATTTAATTTAACACCATATATATTAGGAGGTATCACTGAAAAGAGTGAAGTCACAAAGTTCCAGGCAGTGTTGGCTCAAGGTAAAATAGTATCCCCAGATGAAACCTACTTTCAGTCTGATATTACCATTGCTATTTTTCTTGCTTCTTTAAGTGCTTGGTGCCCTTTCATCATGCCATCCCTGTCAATGACTTGGACTGCAGTGATCTAAGGGGCACCAAGTCACCTTATCCTAGCCAGCAGGTATCTTGAGCCAGCTCTGGTTTTGGGTTTAGAGGAAAGTTGTCTCCTAATTTAAGTGCTATAATTTTCTTAAAATACTGGCTAAGTGATAGCTGAGTTTGAATTTACCTTATCCTAAAGTGAATTACTTTATGTTGTATGCTGGTATTATTTTATTTTGCCACATAAAAAGTTAAATTTTTGATTTAGCTATTAACAAGAATTGTGGATTCTGTAAATTATTTTGACATGATACAGTTCTAAGTATTCACTGACTAAACTAAAACAAAACCTTCTTTAGTCCTTAATTTAATCATATGAAAAAAATAAATAAATAAACAATACAACAATGTGGCCCTACATTACGTTAAATAACCAAATGTCAGAATGATCATTTTGTATTCCAGAACAGCAAAGTGTATCTGGATAATATTAATATATATTACAAACTAATGTGATAAAATTTTATATCAAGCTAATATATTTTAGCATATCTTAGTGTTTTTTTTGACTTGATGTTAAAAAAACTTTAACTTTCGCTTTAAATTTGTAAGAAATACAATCTGATTAGCCTTTGTAGACTTTGGGGGGCACTGAATGTGCAAATTTATCACTTTACTTATTTTAATCAAAGCCATTTAAATAAAGATTAATATTATCATTATTCTAAATTGGTTACTAAAGGACGTGGCTAAAACAGGTGTGAACTTAAGTTTAAAAACATACTTTGCTGCATTCTTGATGTAGAAATCTATTGCTGATTTATAAATTTATATAAGCTATAGATTAATCTTAGATAATCAGATCCTACTTTGGGCCATTCCCAAAGTGAAGCTCATTTTTATATTTCATGTATATTTAGTTTAGTTTACTTTAGCCACCAAAGAAATGCTCAGAACATTTCAGGCTCTAAATTTAACTTGCTGTCAATATAAATTTTCAAGTTAATAACAAATTCCTAAGCTGAGAATGAAATGAAATGTGTTTTTCAACTTATTATTATTCTTATAAGACATTATTAGTTCTTCACAATGTCTCATAAACAGTATGGTTATCTCTCTAACTGAGAAGGTATATATATGCAATCACATTTTCATCTTATGGGACACCTTTCATATTTAATATTAGTATTAGTAATGGCAAATGATGCAAGAAAGCAAGCTTATACAGCATTAGTAAAAAAAAAAAAAAAATCCACCTCATCTGTCCATCCCCTCTAATAATTTGTCTAATTCTCCCTTAAATTTATTCAAATTTCCACAACATCAGATGGTAGTTTATTCCAACAATCAATAACTCTCTGGCTGAAAGCAAATTTTTGCACAATCTATTCTGTAGCCATCCTTTATCAATTTAAATTTATCTCATTATGTGTGTCATCTATGTATGAGTTTAGGTGTCATCTGCATTTAATTCACTCAATCCATTTAAGGCCTTAAACACTTCCAACAAATGCACTAAGGCTGTTCAAGACAAGAATATTGCATAGTACAACTGTCTTGCAATATGTAATCCAAATCTCCTGCCTACACTTAGCTTGCAACAATTGTAAAATAGTTATATGGACTACTGCTTGAGAAAGGAGAAGTATGCTAAAGAGATATGTTAAAGAAAGGAAAAGGCACACTAAAAAAAAAAAGAAAGTGTTTTCAGCTTTATTGTATAAACAAACACTGTTATGCCTTGTGAATTAAACAATTATTCCAGTTTACTGAAAATTAGAAATGTCGCTAACCAAGTAGCTTGGTTAGCAAAATTTCTAAGTCTACTTGGGGAATTTATTATTAACCTGAAAAATGCATGCAGTATGCTCAACCACAACCTACTCTAATAGAAGCTGGAATGCAAACATTGTTTGTTTTTTTGTATGATGTGTAATTGGTTCTTTAACTAGTAATTTTATTCTCTAACTTATTCTTAAACACAATAAAATTACTGTTTGAAGTGAGGCAATTCTCAAATTTGTGGACCATAATATATGGTCCATAAAATTTGGGAATGGCACATCATTCAAAGTCAGGGATAATGTTCTCAGCCAATTTTAAAATGCAATTAAGTGGCATGACGATATTTTTAATTTGTATATTTTATAATTTTATTATTATTATTATTTTTTATTTTGAATTTCACATTTTTAGATCCTGACCTTTATAAATGCTTGAAATTATTCTGCTTTATGACTATATTATGGGGAGCAGCAATTCAAGGTAGTTCTGGTGCAAAAGTAGAACCACAAACCAGCTTGAATGGCAGCATAAAACGGTTTTGTTTAATTATTTCAACAAGACATTGACATGAAAGATGCCAGAAAGAAAAACAAGTCTGCCTCTGTTCAATTTAATTTTAAAATCCATCCCTCAAACTGCATATCCATGATTGCAAAATAACAGTAGATAGCTGGGAATGCAATTCCCAGCTATGACTTATAATGCAATTTCCAGCTATCCACTGTTATTTTGCAGCATTTCTCTTGAATGCAATATCTTTACACAATTACTGCCTTATTTTATGATTTAAAAATGAAGTTTGAAATTGTAAAATAAGGTTTGTGTGTGTGTACTGTGTGAATAGCCTCTTAGTAGCTAGCCAGTGGAAAATCACTTGGAAATTCACTGGCTGGCTCCTGTCCCATGCCATGGAAAGGTGAGCTGTCTATTCTATTTGTTGAGGCTCCTCTGTACTGGCTGCTTTATAGGGTTTCAGAATCCAAGCCCTTAAAAAAAAAATAAAATAAAGAAATGAAACTGTGTGAAAGGGAAGATGAGTTACTAGAAGGAGAGGAGAGTTACAGTTGGGATTAAACATTAATAAGAATGGGAACCTAAAATTGATGCACTTACCTATTCACTGTTATGATGTTAATGAATTAAAAGGAAATTAACTATTAAAATGGAACTGAATTGAGAGAATTGCACTAAACTTGATGCTTGTTGCTTAAAATTGAACCAAGAGCTTGAACCAGGAGTTTCTGTAGTCACCATAGGTTGGTTCTTATGACACAAAGTGAAGAAGAGATGCATTATATGGACTATTCTTGTTCTCAAGGTGCAACTCAATTTTATACAGCAACTTATGTTCCTCAAATTCCATATTGGTGAAAGGGTAGTAGAGAGTTTAGTGTTAAGAACAGAATACTATGTATGTTGTTTGAACCATTCTATTGCAAGAGATTCGACAGTAGTTAACTTATAACTGGAAGTGAGTTTAGAGTATTGCAGAATCAATCGTGGGTTGGTGATTTGTGGAGTAACTACGGCAACTGAGTTCTGTGGTTTGATGCTGTGGTAGTAAACTTGCTTGGTGGTAACATGCTCTGGTGTTGGATGTGCTTGAGGTGCCATATTTAACTGTAGTACTCCTGATGTAGCACACGTTACATCCTTTTTCACAATTTATTTATTTATTTCGTACGATGTGAACAATACACGAAGGAACCAGTTTTTTCTTGCTTCCTTCGTGTATCGTGGCCGGGATATCCAACCAACCGGTTGGTTCGGCACCATCGTGATATCCAGCCCGAGGCGGGGATCGAACCCGCGACCTTTGGGGTTGCCAGGCAGGCACTTTACCTACCCGGCTAGCCCGGTCGGCCTTTTTCACAATGAATTAGATATACTATGTTATTTGTATCTGAAATGTCTTATTTGTGTTTTTTTAATTATTGAAAAAGGTGTTAACTTTATTATAAGAAGAGAATATTAAAGAAAGATCCGTGCCTGAGAATATGTTCCTGAGTTGCCTTGCCAATTGGTTATGACAGGGAAGAACAATTATTTTGTTTGTGGTAAACTGTTTTTTTTGGTTGATTACTGAGTCTGTTTTTAACTTCCTGTATAGTGTTTTGAATAAGACTATGTGGATATTTCCTTCTAAGGAGGGCTTTTGTTAGGTATTCTAGCTCTGTTTGTAGGTCCTTCTTATAATGACAATATTTAATTGCATTGTGGAATTGAGTGAATAGAACAGATTTTTTCACTGTATGGGTGATATGAATATAAAAATGTAGAGACTGTCCTGTGTGTGTGCTTTTTTTTTTCTATAAATGCAAGTATTCAAATGGTTCTTGTCTTTTATAATATTTATATTTAAGAAGTTTATGCTGTTGTTATGTTCAAGTTCTAGTGTGTATTGTGATCTCTGGTGAAAGTTAAGTTTTGCAAACAGAGTATCAACAGTTTGTTTATTAGAAAGGATGAGTATGTCTTCTGCATAATGGGTAAAAAAGTTTAAAGGTTGGGGGTGGATTAAGAATGCTGTCTTCTATAGAAGCTATTAAATTTCTGAGCATGAAGCTGAAATGCCTAAGCCCATTGGCAGTCTATATACTTGCTAATAAATGTCTGTGTTAAATCTGAAATTTCTGGTTTGAAAAAGTAAGAATGCAAATGCAATAATATTGTAATATTGTTGATGGAGAGTGTATGTGCTGTTTTAAGTTATTGTCACGTATGAGCCATTCTCTTAATTTAATTAATGTAAAGTCTATGTTTACATTGGTGTATAGGGAAACTATGTCAAATGAAGCTAAAATGTCAGTAACATATATTTCAGTATTGTTGAGTAAAGAATAAATGTGGGCTGTGTTTTGTACTTTTGTTTTTTTGTACAACACAGCCCCAGCATATGTTGTTCGAAAATATTTGCATGCTACAAGAGACAGCTTCTGCTTGGCAGGTGCAAATAAGACAAACAGAAGGAGAAAAAATTGCAATGCTAAAGTATTACATGCTACTATGTGGTTTGTTTGTTTGTTATTTAGGAGCATTAGCAACTAAGGCCATATTGCTCCAGTGATATGCGGTGGTCATTCCCTGACCTTTCTGCATCCTCTGTATTTGGTGGTCACGGGCTCGAACCCTGGTCTAATCAAGAAGCATGTGCTATGCACTGCTGCTCCTGCCCACCTGGCTACAGAGGTGCCTACTATGTGGTACCAGCTGTTTAACAGTTCACACATGCTGCATAAGAGTCACTGCTAGGCAGGTAGTTAGCATTAGTAGAGGCATTAGATGCAAGAAAGCAAGCTTATGCAGCATCAGCCAAAAAAAAATAAAAAATAAATAAATAAAAAATAACCACTTCCACTTCACCCCTCTGTTCGTTCGAAATACCTGTCCAGCTGAGCCTTAAACTTATTTAGGCTATCAACTTCCACGACAAGGGATGGAAGTCTATTCCAGCAACCAACCACCCACTGGCTAAAGGCAAATTTCCGCACATCTATCCTACATCTGTCTTTCCTCAATTTGAATTTATGCCCTCTCAGGTGATTATTCTGAGCAAGAGGAAGAATCCCATCAGCATTGAGCATGCTCAAACCATTCAAGGCTTTATACATCTCTATCAGATCACCTCGCCGGTGCCTAGTCTCCAGACACTGTAATTTGCAAAACGTAAGCCTTTCTTCGTAAGAGCATCCCTTTGTTCCATTCACTAATCTTGTTGCCCTCTCTGTACTCGTTCCAGCATCTCTACATCCTTCTTGAAATGAGGCCTCCAGACCTGTATACAGTACTCTAGGTGCGGTCTGACCATTGCCTTATACAAGGGAATAATCACCTCCTTATCCCTGCTAGAAAAATTCCTATATATCATCAACAATACACCATGAGCTACACTTGCAGCCCGTCTGCACTGCTCAGAAAACTTCATATCTGCCTGCACAACCACCCCCAGGTCCCTTTCATTCTCTACCACTGTCAGTGTAGTACCACAGAGTTGATACGTTGCTCTGGGGTTGCTGTTTCTCATATGTAGTACTTTACATTTGTCAATGTTAAACTTCATTTGCCACCTCTCAGCCCATCTGCTCAACCTTTCCAGATCCTGTTGCAGTAGCATAGTGTCAGTAGTGTCCTTGACAACCCTGTCAACCTTCGTATCGTCTGCAAACTTGGACATTAAGCTTGATATACCATCATCAATATAATTTATAAATACAGAAAACAATAATGGACCCAATACTGAACCCTGAGGGACTCCACTAATAACATTAGTCCACGATGAGCAGTGTCCATTGATTACCACTTTCTGTCTTCTACCCCTCAACCACCCCTTTATCCATAGCAGCAATTTGCCTCCAATGCCACACTGCTCCAATTTGTGCAGCAGTCTTCCATGTGCAACAGTATCAAAAGCCTTTCTAAGATCCAAGTATATAATATCAAAGTTATTCCCTGCATCCAGTTCTTTTGTGACTGCATCATAGTGTCCAATCAAATTGGTCAGGCAAGACTTCCCCTTAACAAAACCATGCTGTGTCTGAGCTATAACTGAAGTCTTGTCTGGATGATCCTGCAGTGCTTCTTTAACCAGTGCCTCCATTAATTTTCCAGGAACAGAAGTTAAACTAACAGGTTTATAATTACTTCTGTCACCCTTTGATCCTCCTTTGTGAATTGGGGTCACATTTGCACATCTCCAGTCCATGGGTACTTCCCCTGAGTCCAAGGAAGTGTTGAGTTGGCTGTGTTTACCCTGCACAACAGGCCTGACAGAACTTTGCATACTGCTGTAAATTTTGTTAATTCAATAATTACAAATATTTGAATGGGATAAGTAACTGTTTAAATCTTCACACAATGATCTCACTTATTTCATGATTTTAAAAATTCATCACTATCATCTAATATCATCATTAGAACAAACCTGGCACCTAAATCTACATGCAAGGCAAAACATAGCATGCTGCCCCTGTAAGGTTGCCAATCTCGCCCATATCATTTTGTTTAATTTTCAATCATGGTGATTCATTAATCAAAAATATTTGAACAAGACAAGTAATTTTTTAAACTCAAATCTACTATTAGGATTATCCAACACATGAACAAATGGGATTATAATTTTTTTGTGTGCAAATTATCAGATTATATTTAATCTTACAGAATATATATAACATACAAAACTTACTTTTAAATGTCTCATAGCCATCTTTCAGGTCTGGTATATAACTGGATGGTTTCATTACAAAGCCTTCTTCATCCTGTTGGAAATGAATCTTCTGTTATATGCTGTAAGCACAACCAAACACCATGGTGAATTCTCCTGGACCCAGATAATGGGTCTCATCTACTGTAACATTTTTGTTTTATAATGAAAGAGGCCTACGTGCTCTGGATTCATACTACAAAAATTTTTATTTTTATTTCTCAGAGCAAACTAAACTAAAATTACAATTAATTAGCTTTCGGCTGAGTGGACAGCCTTCTTCAGATAGAAAAATACTTTGAATGGCAGTTGGAATAGAGATGTGCACTGCCAGCATGGTGCGTGAGGCGCGTGGCTAATTGTTTGAGGTTGATGTTTGTGGCTGTGACGTGGCCAGCGTTTGTCTATGGGCAGAATTACTGCTTCTGTGATGGAGTTAACTTGACAACCACTGTTCCTGTTCAAAGAGGTATCCGAGCATACCTAGACACCCTCGTCCGGCACGAAGACACATGCTTGAAGACGACAGTTTATCGTAAACCTATGTGTGCTGGCCAATTTACCAACTTCCGAAACGTCTCTCAGAGCATAAAAGGGCGATCCGTTTGGCAGATGTGGAACACTCAGCTATCGCCGAGCATGTCTGGACAACCCACCACGACATTGACCCACACTGCGATGTCATGGTCGTGGACAGGTCCCACCATTACCTAAGGCGCACCTGGTTGGAATCGTTAAACATAAAATGCTCGGATACCTCTTTGAACAGGAACAGTGGTTGTCGAGTTAACTCCATCACAGAAGCAGTAATTCTGTCCATAGACAAACGCTGGCCACGTCACAGCCACAAACATCAACCTCAAACAATTAGTCACGTGCCTCACGCACCATCCTGGCAGTGCACATCTCTATTCCAACTGCCATTCAAAGTATTTTTCTATCTGAAGAAGGCTGTCCACTCAGCCGAAACCTAATTAATTGTAATTTTAGTTTAGTTTGCTCTGAGAAATAAAAATAAAAATTTTCGTAGTATTTTTGTTTTACAAAAATAGTGACACTGATAACTTTGGGCAAACATGCCTAATGAGTAAAATTTGACAATGGGCACTGCTGATCAATGAAGAAAACAGGAGCATAAATAGGTGCTGCTGCTGCTTACATAAAAGGGATTCTCAACAAAACAATTCCAACCACATGAAACCACTGCCATCTTCATCACGAATATAGTGGAGCTGGCAGTTCATGATGTTTCTGCCAAACACATGCCCCACCATCTACATACTGGCAAACTACCGGCCAACTTTTTACAATCATGATGTTTTTGGCACCATGCAAATTTCTTTCCTGTGATGTAGATCTAGGTCAGTCATAGTAGAGAGTTCACTCCACTGGTGTACTTCATGGTGAGGTCCTCTACTGTCATACTCCTATTGGTGCAAGTTGTACATGCTCAATCTTTCTTTCTTTATTGTGGAGTAACCTACAGTTTCCCACCGCAATCCTTATTACTACATTTCTTGTAATCTGCTTTTCATTCCTTGCAGACATCTGCAACAGTTGATTTAATGTTATGTCAGTGGTATTTTTTCTCCTAGCACTCAATTATGGTCTTTTGAAAAGGGATTAAATCACAGCATTTATCCATGGTTGCTAGGCATCGCACTGTACAATGTAACTGGGTCTGCATATTACTGAATGTTGAACATGTTGGTCACTTAGAGCACTGGTAGAGTAAAATATTCACAGCAGCAGCAGCAGGAGGGATATTCATATTTCAATGACAGGAAATGAATCTGCTGCAATAAGTGCCATATACATTAAGGTACAGAATAAAAATTTAATTACATTCTCATAGAGTAAAAAAATCAATCATATAAAACAAGGATGGGAGATAGGTCATTATATTATATGATGCTGCATTCCAATATCATGTCGCTAACAGACAGTATGCATTAATTCCTAAATGTATACATACATACATAGATTTAAATATACACTAAACTCTTTAAAATCTGGCAACCTCAGGGATTGAGAGGTGTTAAATTTGAAAATTTTCAGGATTATTATTGAACAATCGGACAAACAATTATAATGAAATTATTATTTAAGAAATATTACACTGAACAATATAATCTCATACTGTCCAGATGAACCTGCAGTAATCATGGATTCTGTAATTTTCCTTGTCACAGAATTTAAATTTATAGGTCTGTAATTATCCGTTTTAGAATAGGAACTACCTTTGTAAGCAGAAGAGACATTGGCACATCTCTGCTCTGCTCTGCTGGGACCTCATCTGAGTCCAGAGATTCAGAAATTATAATTGAGCACATAAAAATTTCTTTATCAATTCAGTGATCATACAATTATATAGTTTCTAATACCTGTTATCTGTTGTTGTTGTTGTTATTTGGTTTTTAGGAGCACTAGCAACTAAGGCCATATTGCTCCGGTGCGGTGGTCATTCCCTGACCTTTCCGCATGCTCCGTATTTGGTGGTGACGGGCTCGAACCCCGGTGTAATCAAGAAGCGTATGCTACGCACTGCTGCTCCTTCCCACCTGGCTACGGAGGCGCCTACCCTGTTATCTGAAGTAATAGTACTACCACCACCAAGACTAAAATAACTCTCACACTAATATCATGATGCAAAAACTAATTTAGTTATTCAACTATTTACTGATGTTAATTATCAAAGCTACATTATTCTGTAGTGTAATAAAAAGATGTATGTTTTGCTTTTTATTATCCATGCATAAAAAATTTTTAAGACTTATTGAATGTTTAATTGACATTTACTTTTTGGGTTAAATATTACTGAATTGTTGGGTACTGCACAACAGATATTTTTTCAACTAAGAATATGGCAAAAATAGCTACTGAAGCAGTTGTATGGGGAGGGGGAGATATGCAGTGCGTTGCATATAAATAGCATTATATTTCCTTATAAGTGCTGTTTATTTGAATGGAAACTAATAGCTTCATAAAATAAGAGATTAATTCCATCATAAGAACTTTTGTCTTTCCCTTATTCTGTGATAATAAATGGTTAGTTCATGACGTAAAAAGTAAATGCAAGGCCTGTTATTTAATAACATGGACTAGTGTTTCTCAGCAGAGTTCTGTGGAATCCTACAACAGGGTTTAAGAGAAGTTTCTTGAGTAATTGTGGAATAAATAAATAAAAATTTTGAAATACTGCAAAAAATCCCAAATATCACTTGAAATATTATGGGAATTTTTATTTGGCAATATTGGAGTAATCTCCATGCACTACCAACTTCCTCTTTGTTTTTTTTTTGATCAGTTCATATTTAAGATTATATTTACAGTATTAGAACACCTATCCAGAAAAGCTTGGGACTAGAGGCTTTCTCGATTTTGGGTTCTCAGCAAGAGGAATTAGAACACATGCAAAATAAGTAAAAATCTTATATTAATTATCTTATATCACCTTATATTAATTATCACCTTATATTAATTAATGGGTCGGAAAACTGCTAGCTTGGGGGGAGACAAAGACCAATAGATTGACAGTAGCCACTGGCAGAGGTGAAAGAGATTCTTGCACTGCTTCTATTAGAATGAGCAGAAGCCTGAAAAACAAGATGCATGGTATTTCAGAGACTGCTGGGAGCCATTGCGGTACAAGTAAACACATGGGTTGTGTTAGGGTAGCTAAGAATAGAAACAGGTGCAGGTATACTTGCGTGTACACCAATGCTAGGAGTTTAGTAAATAAATTTGATGAATTTGAGGTATTGCTCAAAACATCAAAGGCAGATATTGTTGGGATATCAGAGACGTGGTGTCACACAGATATAAGGGATGCAGAACTGCAATTTGGGGAGTACAACGTCTACAGAAAGGATAGACAGAATAGGAAGGAGGGAGGGGTTATGCTATTAGTTAAGAAACACATAAAAACCAAGGAAGTGAAGCCAGTCGACATCGCTGGACAGTGCAGTGTTGAGTCAGTTTGGTGTGACATAAGCATTGGGAGATCAAAATTGAGAGTAGGAGTGTGCTATAGGCCTAATGACTCTGATGAGTATAATAAGGAACTGTACAGGGAAATAGAGTGGGCCAGTAAATCAGAGAGTCTTATAATGGGAGATTTTAATTTCCCAGATATTGACTGGAATTTGGGGGCTGGTTACTCACACACTAGCAGGGCTTTTGTGGATTTATTGGATGATTGTTTTCTACATCAGCATGTTCGGGAGGCAACTAGAAGGAGTAATACTCTTGATTTGATTATCAGCAGTGATTCTTCATGCATTAAGAATCTGCAGATAAATGAACCACTAGGTGGCAGTGATCACAGTGTGCTGAAGTGGGATTTACTGAAAGAGGTAACTACCATTAGGGGTAAAGGGAAGGGTTATTGCTTCCGTAAAGGCGACTATGATGGACTGAGACAGTATTTAAATTCTATACAGTGGGACCAACTGATGATGTTACCAACAGCAAATTCAAAATGGGAAGCATTCAAAGAACTTATCTTGGAAGCTACTAGGCTTTACATACCAACTAAGAAATATTGTTCAAGGTTTAGGCCAAAATGGATGTCAGATGAACTAATGAGGCATATGGCAGAGAAGAAAAATGCATGGGATACTTACAAATTAACACATGACACAGAAGCCTATGATAGATACAAGTTGATATGCAAACAAGTTACAAAGGAGGTTAGGCAGGCGAAGGCAGATTACGAGAAATCCTTGGCAAGGGATGCAAAGAAAAACAGCAAAGAGTTCTTTACTTATGTAAATTCTAGAAGGAAGGGGATGAATCAGATTGGTCCACTTGATATTGATGGGTCAACTGTTGATGATCCTGCTCAGGTAGCTAACAAACTAAATGAATATTTTGCATCGACATTCACACATGAGGAGTTATTCAGCAAGGGGAATGCCAGAGGTGTATTCAACTCTAGCAGTAAGCTACAGAATCTTGAAATAACTGGGAGTAAAGTGGAGGAGAAACTGTTGAAGATAAACACAAGAAAGGCACCCGGGGTGGATGGGATCTATCCAGTTATATTAAAGGAGGCAGCAAAGGAAGTAAGCAAACCCTTAGCCATAATTATGAGAGCTTCCTTGGACTCAGGGGAGGTACCCATAGACTGGAAATGTGCAAATGTAACCACAATTCACAAAGGAGGATCAAAGGCTGACACAAGTAATTATAGACCTGTGAGCTTAACTTCTGTTCCAGGAAAATTAATGGAGGCACTGGTTAAAGAAGCACTGCAGGATCATTTAGACAAGACTTCAGTTATAGCTCAGACACAGCATGGTTTTGTTAAGGGGAAGTCTTGCCTGACCAACTTGATTGGATACTATGATGCAGTCACAAAAGAACTGGATGCAGGGAATAACTTTGATATTATATACTTGGATCTTAGAAAGGCTTTTGATACTGTTGCATGGAAGACTGCTACACAAATTGGAGCAGTGTGACATTGGAGGCAAATTGCTGCTATGGATAAAGGGGTGGTTGAGGGGGAGAAGACAGAGAGTGGTAATCAATGGACACTGCTCATCGTGGACTAATGTTATTAGTGGAGTCCCTCAGGGCTCCGTGTTGGGTCCATTATTGTTTTCTGTATTTATAAATGATATTGATGATGGTATATCAAGCTTAATGTCCAAGTTTGCAGATGATACAAAGGTTGGCAGGGTTGTCAAGGACACTACTGACACTATGCTGCTGCAACAGGATCTGGAAAGGTTGAGCAGATGGGCTGAGAGGTGGCAAATGAAGTTTAACATTGACAAATGTAAAGTACTACACATGGGAAACAGCAACCCCAGAGCAACGTATCAACTCTGTGGTACTACACTGACAGTGGTAGAGAATGAAAAGGACTTGTGGGTGGTTGTGCAGGCAGATATGAAGTTCTCTGAGCAGTGCAGACGGGCTGCAAGAGTAGCTCATGGAGTATTGTCAATGATATACAGGAATTTTTCCAGCAGGGATAAGGAGGTGATTATTCCCTTGTATAAGGCAATGGTCAGGCCACACCTAGAGTACTGTATACAGGTCTGGAGGCCTCATTTCAAGAAGGATGTAGAGCTGCTGGAACGAGTACAGAGAAGGGCAACAAGATTAGTGAATGGAACAAAGGGGTGCTCTTACGAAGAAAGGCTTAAGTTTTGCAAATTACAGTGTCTGGAGACTAGGCACCAGCGAGGTGATCTGATAGAGGTGTATAAAGCCTTGAATGGTTTAAGCATGCTCAATGCTGATGGGATTCTTCCTCTAGCTCAGAAAAATCACCTGAGAGGGCATAAATTCAAATTGAGGAAAGACAGATGTAGGATAGACGTGCGGAAATTTGCCTTTAGCCAGCGGGTGGTTGGTTGGTGGAACAGACTGCCATCCCTTGTGGTGGAGGTTGACAGCCTAAATAAGTTTAAGGCTCAGCTGGACAGGTATTTTGAACGAACAGAGGGGTGAAGTGGAAGTGGGTTTTTTTTTTTGGCTGATGCTGCATAAGCTTGCTTTCTTGCATCAAATGCCTCTACTAATGCTAATGCTAATCACCTTATATTAATTATCTTATATCACCTTATATTAATATTACATTATATTACCTTATATTAACAATACATTATACACCGATGAGCCAAAACATTATGACCAGCGAGTCATTACGCAAATCGAAGCAACTGCAGGTGAACTATGATGCGTGCGTGCACAAGTCGGGGCACAGTATAATAAACATCTATACTGAGCCCCGTTAATCTTCAGATGGGAAAGGCAGTGGACTTAAGAGAGTTTGACAAAGGCCAAATTTTAATGGCCAGATGACTGGGTTAGATCATATCCGAAACGGCACAGCTGGTGGGGTGCTTGTGTCAGCTGTGGTTAGTAGTACCTACCGAAAGTGGTCTGAGGAGGGGGAACCCACGAACCGCAGGCGAGGTGTTGGATGACCACGGCTCATCGATGCTCGAGGTAAGCGAAGGCTCTCCTGGATAGTATGTGGCAACAGAAGGGTGACTGTGGTGCAACTTGCTGGTAACTGGAATGCTGGTGATGAGAGTAATGTGTCACAACACACAGTACATTGAACCCTGCTGAAAATGGGGCTGCATAGCCACAGGCTGCTCCGAGTGCCCATGCTAACCACGGTTCACTGGCGACAGTGCCTACAATGGGCACACGAACATCGAAACTGGACCTTGAGTGATTGGAAGAAGGTTGTCTGGTCTGATGAATCACGTTTCCTGTTGCACCATGTGGACGGCTGGGTTTGGTTTGGTTTGTTTGGATTTTTTGGCGCATTAGCAACTAAGGCTATAATGCGCCAAGGACGGCTGGGTACGTGTGCATCGTTTACCTGGGGAAGTGATGGCACCTAGATGCACTGTGGGAAGAAAACAAGCCGGTGGCAGTGGTGTTATGCTTTGGGCGATGTTCTGCTGGGATACCTTGGGTCCAATCATCCATGTGCCAGGCACTCTGATATCTACCACCTACCTAAACATTATTGCTGACCAGGTACACCCTTTCATGGCAACAGTCTTTCCCTCTGGTGGTGCTATCTTTCAGCAGGATAATGTGCCATGCCACATTGCCCGGATTGTTTGAGACTGGCTCGCGGAACATGAGGTAGACTTCCAGGTAATGCCCTGGCCTCCAAATTCCCCATCAATCCCATCGAGCATCTGTGGTTTGTGTTGGAATAGCAATTCCAATCTGCGGCGTCTCAACCACTGACTTTACAGGAGTTAAAATATCTGCTGGTTATATGGTGGTACCAGATACCACAAGACACATTTAGAAATCTTGTAGTATCCATGTCTTGCCGGGCATGAGCTGTTTTGGCTGCATGTAGAGGACCAACATCATATTAGGTAGATGATCATAATATTTTAGCTTATCGGTGTATTAGCTTATATTAACATTACATTATACTATCATACCTTTTATTATGTTATATTACCTGACAGGTGACCCTTGAAAATAACATGTTTACCTTCCTAAATATAGTCCAGCTTTTACTGCAATATTTTCTGAAGTGATTTTTTTTTTATAGTTTTTGTACAGAAATTGCATGTGAGAACTTCTCAGGTTACGCAGCACTGTCCTTGCAACTGTTCAGTTTTTTGCTCGAAAAAAAGTGTGATACAGAACAAGTGCCGATTGTGTTTGTTGAAAGTTTCAGGTAACTTGTTTTTTTCTTCTCCCACTAGTTCAATAAACATCTACATTGTTATCCTAGTTGTTTTTGAAAGATTTATTATTGTTATCACAGAGTAAAGGCAATTATATGAAATATGATATTTTATCCAGATGGCTTCTATACTACAGGAAGAGAGATATTAGCTTCAAATTTTGTGTGCAATGAATTGTGCAAAATTTGAAATAAATTTGGAAATAAACTTGAAAACCGAAGTAACTAAAAGTATCAAATATATATAATATGCTTTTTAGTTTTTTAATATATATTAAAATATATATTAAAAATATTTATATAATAATAAGGAGAAATATATGCACATGCACATGCACGTGTTTGATATTTTGTGTACTTAATGGAAATATTTCTATTTTATGTGTAAGACATTTTTTTGCAAGTTTCAGTAAAATTAATATTTTTTAGCTTTTTTGAAAATAAAAAGAGAAAAACATATAGATTGTTGTAAAATTTTTAATTTTTTTTATTAGACTTAAAAAATATATACAGTTAGAACTGTAACCTGTTAAGATGAAATATTGGCACTAATTGAACAAAATTCAAAAAATCCAAAACATTTTCAAAAAATTTGGAACCGTGCTGATGATTAAGCTTCACACCAGCCAGAAGATAATAAATAAATTCAATACTGTAACTAAAAACACTTTATTTACAATAAAATAAGTACAAAATAGATATATATTTACAATAAAAATATAAATAACACACATAAAATATACTAAAAATAGAAATTAAAAGCGATAAAATTTTGCTGTAGCTCTCAGAGGCAGCAGTCTCCTTCCTCAGCAGCATATGTTTCCTCTGCGGCACATCCTTAAATAGCAGATCCACGGTTGGAATTTTCCATTTGCACATCGGGAGCGCGCTAGCTGAAACCATTCATCATGTCCAAAAACGACAGTTTCCAGGAGGGGGTGTAGACGTACACACCCCTATCCCTATTAATAGTATTGCTAGCTGCCCCAATACGTAAGCTCTCAAGCCACTTTTGGTCCCAGAACCCTTGTGCATAATCTGTGATGACAGCATCCTCCATGGAAATTTGATGTTGTTTCTGCCAGAAATGTTCTGCCACGGCAGACTTCCCATAATTGGCGAAATTTATTGCGTTTACATGCTTTCCCAGCTGGTCTTTCATTCGCCGCCCTGTCTCACCCACATAACACACTCCACAATCGGGGCATTTAATTTCGTACACCACTCCACTGCTGGCTTCTTTGGATATGGGGGTCCTTAACTAGAGATATCGCTGTGTGCAACCTCTGACCTGGGAGTTGCACACAGCATATCTGACACCCACGAATTATATGTGCAATGTGGTCTGAAAGGCCCGGATAGTAGGGAATGTATACGGTGCTCACAGGGGCGAACTGCTCATTACGGGTGGACTCTACTTTTCTAATGGCTCTGTCCAACACCCTCTGGGGGTAGCTGCACTTCCTCAGGTCTGCTGTGACCTGAACAATTTCATTATCTTTATCCTCAGAGGTGCTGCAGTGTGGGACCACACCCTGTCTATTAGAGCATTGACCACACTGTTTTTGTGTTGGCTGGCCTGTGCCGAGGTATAGTGGGTATACTGACCCCGGCACATCGGCTTTCTAAATACCTTAGACTTAAGCCTGCCACCTTCCCTAATAACCAACATGTCAAGGAATGGCAAGGTTCCCTCTGCTTCCACCTCCAAAGTAAATTTGATAAAAGAGGAGCAACTATTAAGTACATTAAGTATCTGATCCTCCCTCCCCCTTTGTATAATGGAGAATGATTCATCAACGTATCTCCTCCATCTGCACATGGGAAATTCCAAATCCCCAAAAATCCTGACTTCTAACTCTTCCATAGCTAAATTGGCCACTATGGCACTAATGAGGGAAACCCATGGCTGTGCCATGGACCTGCCTGTACATGACATCTTGGAATACCATAACAGTACTCCACTCCTTCACAAATGTCATGAATACTTAGAGGTGACCTAGTACTTAACAATATATCCTTTTCTAAGGGCATTCTAACACACTGCAAGCCAAACTTAATGGGAATACAAGAAAACAGTGACGTAACATCAAATGAGATCATTATCTCATCTTCCCGTATAGTCTGCCCTTTTATAAAGTCCACAAATTCCTTACTGTTCTTAATGACAAAGCTGGAAAGTCCTACTATGGGTGCAATTAGCTTAGCTAAGTACTTAGATAAAGCATATGTAGGGCTGTTATAAATGATACAATAGGTATACCTACTTTATGTATCTTTGGGAGCCCGTAGAATCTGGATAAACAACATCCAGCAGCATGTAACGACCAATAAACCCCCTTAGATATCCATCATGACTTATGCCAACGTTGTAAAAGGCTATTCACTTGTCGTTCCCAACTAACCAACGGATTACGGCAGGTAACTTTGTATATAGCGGTATCCTGTAATAATTCTAATGCTTTACTATAATATTGTTCTTTGTCCAAAATAACCGTAGCCCTACCTTTATCCGTTGGTAGGACAATAATATCGTCATCCTGTTTGAGCTCCCTCAAAGCCTTTCTATGAATAATACTAAGGTTAAAAGAGTTAGAAGAGTTCATTTTGGACAAAGAACAATATTATAGTAAAGCATTAGAATTATTACAGGATACTGCTATATACAAAGTTACCCACCGTAATCCGTTGGTTAGTTGGGAACGACAAGTGAACAGCATTTTACAACATTGGCAAAAGTCAGGATGGATATCTAAGGAAGGTTATTGGTCGTTACATGCTGCTGGATGTTGTTTACCCAGATTCTACGGGCTCCCAAAGATACATAAAGTAGATATACCACTCAGACCTATTGTATCATTTATAAACAGTCCTACGTATGCTTTATCTAAGTACTTAGCTAAGTTAATTGCACCCATAGTAGGACTTTCTGGCTTTGTCATTAAGAACAGTAAGAAATTTGTGGACTTTATAAAAGGGCAGACTATACGGGAAGATGAGATAATGATTTCATTCGATGTTACATCACTGTTTACTTGTATTCCCATTAAGTTTGGCTTGCAGTGTGTTAGAATACCCTTAGAAAAGGATATATTGTTAAGTACTAGGTCACCTCTAAGTATTGATGACATTTGTGAAGGAGTGGAGTACCGTTATGGTATTCCAAGATGTCATGTACAGGCAGGTCCATGGCACAGCCATGGGTCCCCCCCATTAGTGCCATAGTTTCCAATTTAGCTATGGAAGAGTTAGAAGTCAGGATTTTTGGGGATTTGGAATTTCCCATGTGCAGATGGAGGAGATATGTTGATGACACATTCTCCATTATACAAAGGGGGAAGGCCGATGAGGTACTTAATGTACTTAATAGTTGCCCCCCTTTTATCAAATTTACTTTGGAGGTGGAAGCAGAGGGAACCTTGCCATTCCTTGACATGTTGGTTATTAGGGAAGGTGGCAGGCTTAAGTCCAAGGTATTTAGAAAGTTGATGTGCCGGGGTCAATATACCCACTATACCTCGGCACAGGCCAGCCAACACAAAAACAGTGTGGTCAAGGCTCTAACAGACAGGGTGTGGTTCCACTGCAGCACCTCCGAGGATAAAGATAATAAATTTTTTCGGGTCACAGCAGACCTGAGCAAGTGTGGCTACCCCCAAGGGTGTTGGACAGAGCCATTAGAAGAGTAGAGTCCACCTGTAATGAGCAGTTTGCCCCTGTGAGCACCGCATACATTCCCTACTATCCGGGCCTTTCAGACCACATTGCACATATAATTTAGGGGTGTCAGATATGCTGTGTGCAACTCCTAGGTTGGAGGTTGCACACAGCGATATCTCGAGTTAAAGACCCCATATCCAAAGAAGCCAGCAGTGAGGGTGGTGTACGAAATTAAATGCCCAGATTGTGGGGTGTATTATGTGGGTGAAACGGGGCGGCGATTGAAAGACCGGCTGAGGGAGCATGTAAACGCAATAAAGTCCGCAAATTATGGGAAGTCTGCTGTGGCAGAACATTTCTGGGAGAAACAACATCAAATTTCCCAGGAGGATACTGTCATCACAGATCATGCACAAGGGTTCTGGGACCATAAGTGGCTTGAGAGCTTACGTATTGGGACAGCTAGCAATACTATTAATAGGGATAGGGGTGTACGTCTACACACCCTCCTAGAAACCGTCGTTCTTGGACATGATGAACAGTTTCAGCTAGCGTGCTCCCGAGCCATTTCCGGTCCCAGTGAACAAATGGAAAATTCCAACCGTGGAACCATGTGATGTGTGCCGTGGATCTGCTATTTAAGGATGTGCTGCACAGTAAACATATGCTGCTGAGGAAGGAGACTGCTGTCTCCGAAAGCTACAGCAAAATTTTATCGTTTTAATTTCTATTTTTAGTATATTTTATCAGTGTTATTTATATTTTTATTGTAAATATATATCTATTTTATACTTATTTTATTGTAAATAAAGTGTTTTTAGTACAGTATTGAATTTATTTATCTTCTGGCTGGTGTGAAGCTTAATCATCAACATGAATTGTCCCAGCCTTGTAGGCCTATTTAGGGATAAGTTTGGATCCTGTTGTTCCACAATTTGAATTTATGCCCCCTCATGTGTAGTCTGAACAATCAGAAGAATGCCATCAGTAGTGAGCATGCTCAATTCATTCAAAGCCTTAAAAAATTCATTCAGATCATCTTGCGGGTGCCTAGTCTCAAGATGCAGCAATCTGTAGAGCTGAAGCCCGTCAAAGAAGCCAGTCTTGGTAAGACTGCCATTTCGTTTCCTTTGCCAATGTTGTAGAGCTGCTGCACCTGTTCCAGCAGCTCTACATCTGCAAATGAGGACTCCAGACCTGCATACAGTGCTCAAGATGCTGCCTAATCACTGCCTTATACAATGGGTTAATCACTTCCTTGTCTCTGTTGGCAAAGTTTTTTTAAATCACAGACAAAACTCCATGAGCTGTCCTAGCAACATGTCTGTACTGCTCAGAAAACTTCATATTTTGAATATTCTTGTACTTCTTTTATTTAAGTGCATCCCATCCCTGTAAAAACAGTCTCTTCTGTTAACAAGTGCAGACTATGCTGAGAAAAATTCTACTCCATGAGCCTTGCACAGTTTCCAGGGCCAATTGACTGACAAGGCTCTCAACATGTATTTCCTTCTATTTTGTCTGGGCATAATTGCAGACACCTTCAAATTCAATCCTAACTCACAACTTTTTGCCAACATTGCCCTGTACTTGTTAAGTAAGTCCTCAGATCTCCTACTCTTAATATCATCAGTCCCAATGTTTATAACAATACCACCTTTGATGTCCTTAAAAGATATCTGCTCTACATCTACTTTTGTCACGGACAGATATACCCCTGGTCCTATTCCACCTATCCTTTTTTGAACAACATATTTCTAATTTCCCTGACAACAGAGTCAGGGAAATTATTCATTTCCCTGACAACAGAGTCACTGATAATTACTACCACCTTTGGGACTAGTGCATTCTACCTTGGGGATTTCTGCTGTGTCACCTGATCCACAAGTGAGGGCTTTGTTGTTGAGTTGGCCAATTGAGAGATTGATTCTTCTCATCTCATCCAATGGCTGAAATAGCTTGGAGTGATCCTGGACTCAAAACTAATGTACCACCCACATCTTACTTACTTCCAATCTAAGGTAAGAGAGTATACTGCCATGGTTGCCATTTTGAGTCACCATTTTGGCAGCTAAATGTAGGGGATGTGTTTCTAGTGCTCTTGATTTATCGCCAATATCTTTAGATATAGTTAAGTTAAAATTGCACGATACATTATCATGGATTTCCTGTCAAGCTGCTTAATGGTAAGAAGTTTTTGAACTTTTTCAGGCTTTGCTGCTTGTTTTGGGCATTTTCTATTTGGCATTTCTGTTTGTGGGACTGGACACACATCCATAGGCAGGGCACTAGAGAGTGCACTCATTCATTCATTTATTCAAAGTGCCATTAAGTACCACTGCTCATGCCTAGGCTTATATGTGGCATAGTGCTTAACATTACTTAAACTTGGCCATTAAAACTCTAAACTTTCAATTTAACACAAATAAAATAACTCAAAATATAAACTACGAGAGCTCTTATGCTGCTTGGCCCAAGCCAAGTGAGTAGATGTTAGATTCATTGCTAACCTTGCCTATTCCAGTGGACCTGGTTTCCATCCCTGCCACTGGGAGGCGGGTTCTACTATCCAGCTTTGATACACTCTCTTCTTTTAAACACAGCATCTATAAACTCATTAAAACAACAAGATCTGTACTTCTCCACAAACATGGTCCATAATATACTCTGCTCAAGGAGATCAACATACTGGCTGCAATAAAACAGAATATATTCAGATGTTTCCTGCTCTCCACAAGTGCAGTTCTTATCTCTCACCAGACCCAACTCATACAGTCTCTTTACAAGCTCATGCCCAGTAAGAAGGAAGGCTGCATATATTCCGAACAGTTGCCAGACTTTCTTTCTTACTTCTATAATATTCACTTTAGGTAGAAACATATAAGTGACTCTTCCTTTTTCGGATGTTTCCCACCTCATCTGCCATACTTGCATCAGTTCTGACAATATTCACTTTCTCTACTTTAACATCCTGTCTGGTATACAGCCTCCCCTCCTCTGGACATGAACACCCAAGACAATCTTCCTTACATTATGCCTTGTATAATATATCAATGCAGATAAAACTATCTGCAGATCAGCAGGTAATCTACCTGAAATCACCTGGAGAGCATCTGTAGACACTGTCCTGCACACTCTAGTGACAGATGGGAGGGCAAATCTTTGGGCCTGCAATATATGCTTCTTTATCAATGAATTAGTCATCCTATGTAGCCAAGCTGCCGAGGCATAGGTGATTATAGGTAAAAATAAACAATCATATAGTAAGTTTAATGCACGACCTTTGATACCCCAGTCAACCCTAATGACTTTCTTTAACTTGGCATATAATATTTTAATTTTCTATTTTATATATTTAGCATAAGGGACAAAATTCATTCGCTCTCCTATCACCACCCCAAGGTACTTAATAGATGTTAAATATCGTACAGACACTCCTTGAGTCCTCACAAGAGGGTGTCTACTCATACTGAGTTGACCTTTCAATAGTAACTGCACTGTCTTCTTTTATGAGATTTGCATGCCATATATCTTAGACCATTCCATCAGATCCCACATAATTCTCACAGCCTGTTCTTCTAGGTGTGACCGAGCATTACCGTATATCAAGATTTTCAGGCTTCACTGCTTGTTTTGGGCATTTTTTATTTGGCATTTCTGTTTGTGGGGACGCCTCTGTAGCCAGGTGGGAAGGAGCAGCAGTGTGTAGCACACGCTTCTTGATTAGACCAGGGTTCGAGCCCGTCACCACCAAATATGGAGGATGTGGAAAGGTCAGGGAATGACCACTGCATATTCCCGGAGCAATATGGCCTTAGTTGCTAAAGCTCCTAAAAACCAAATAGCAAATTCTGTTTGTGGGACTGAACACACAGCCATAGAAAGGACACTAGAGAGTGCAGCTGAATGCATTCCCTGGTTGCTGCATTCAAACCTTGCTCCTTGACTGGGGAGGATTCTCCTCTGACGTGACTTTGGATTGTGTACCATCCCAACTATTTTCTGTGCTTCTAATATAATTTCCAGTGACTTTTACAATGGGCTCTCTCTTTAATTATTTGCGTATGTTGAAAGTAAATCTCACAATCTATTGCCCTCACTGGAAAACAAACTACACTATCGTTCTCCCCTTCAGCATCCTCCAATAAAAGCCCAAACCTTTGCCATATTATCACTTGGCAAGAAATCATCCAGCTTTTTTTTGTGTAATAACTCATTCTACTCATTTCTGACAGCTCTATTTAACTGTGATAGTGTCTGTCTGTCTCATTTATCCAAAATCCCCGATTTTTTGGATTTTACCTATAAGCTGATTCTGACAAATTGTAATGAAAGATGTCTGACTCTGAGATGGAATCAGCTGATTCTGAACTCCTTGATGCCATTAACAGGGTCAACCAGGCCTCTCTATTGGAAAACTCTGAGAAAATCCTTTGCTCTCGGGCATGCTGCTGAACACTGTATGTGTGCCCAAATGTTACAGGAAATTTGTAATTTTGAATTTTTCCACCCCCCTCTCCCAAATGTTACAGGAAATTTGTGTTGATGATGACATTAGGACTCCTCCATGTCCAGCCAATAAGAAAAAGGACAGGAAACCATTAGTAGGGCAGAAACCGAATATCCAACAGCAAATGTAACTAATGAACACCTAATGCAAGTCAGCCTGAACTCTCCTACTCTTGATAGTTCAGAGCAGTTCCAAAGAGAACAAAATCCCTTGGATGCCATAATCACATAGAGACTTAAGCTGGAGGATGTGCTTTCCCTCAAATTCAACAAGATCACAGCTGATGTAAGAACCCAGATAATTTTCATCTAGATGACCACGGAGAAGGTTCTTTTGGACCTCCATGTCAGAAATGAGAGGATCTCAGCTAAACTGGAGGCACCGGCTTCTACTACTGAGCAGGAGGAACAAATGCTAGTGTTTCTGCTCCCAACTAGAATACTGCTCCTCGATGCCCAGGCATCGAGGAGCAATATTCAAACTAACTAGGTGACAGAACAGCAAGCAAAAATGCCAGCAACAAAATCCAAACCTAATCTGGTAATCATAAAATCCACAGAAGACTCGACCCAGACACCCAGCAGAGCCAGCAAGGAGACCATTACTAGACACAAGATTAACATGGAAACACTTAAAGTGAATTATATCAGAAAGATCAGGAACACTGGCATCATTATTGAGATGGCCACAAAAGCGGGTGCTCAAGCCCTTCTAAATAACGCAATGACTGCTGAGCTTGGCCTCAGAGCTGAAACACCCAGACTTAGAAATCCATTGATTATTATATTTGACATCCTCAAAGAGGTGACAAAGGATGAGCTCATCAAAGAGGTATACAACCGCAACCTCAGTGAATCATTCTCCAAAGATTATGCTGTTAGGGTATTTACTCCAAAATATTTCACATCCTTGGCTTCGAAACTTGATGCCAACTGGATAGTGGAGTTTTTGCCAAATATCTGGAAGACAATTTCCACCATGTCAAGAATCTACATTGGCTGGCAATTGCACAGGTACAGAGAACACGTTCCAGTGCCTAAATGGTTCAGATGCCTAAAATTTGGGCATACAACTCATTGTTGCTCACAGACAACCTTCCTGCGGCCACTGTGTCAACCGTGGCCACTCATAGAAAGACTGCCCAAAGAAGGAAATAACACTTGTATGTGCAAACTGCAAAGCTAACAAAATGGATTCTGCACTCACTATTCACAATCCAAATGGCTGCACACCTTAATCAAAATTCAAACAGAGAGATCTAATTCATTCAGCATAATGAGCAAAGGGCATGAATTGGTGCTGACCAATTAAAGAAAATAGCAGATGAAGAAAGCATTAATATTTTTTTTTACAGGAGCCTTATGCACATTGGCATATCACTGGTTATCCTATTACATATAAATTTGCTAAATTGGCAAGTGACATGCTAAAAGCAACAATCGTCATCCAGAATAGTTATATCATAGTGACAAAAATAAATTCATTCTGTTCCCCACTGGTCACTTGTGCCCAGATTATATTTGAACTGGGCTCATTTTATCTGATCTCCATGTACACAAGGCCAGCTGAGGACATTGCCCCAATTGTGTAATACCTGCAGCCGGTCTCTAATATCCTCAGCAACCATAAAATAAGTCTTCATCGATGACAACTGTCACTCAAGGCTATAGCACAGCTTAAACCCTGATTCTGATGGGGCCCGTGTGAGCTCGTAAAATAGATCACTGCTACAGGACTACATTGCCATCTCCACATTTGAAGTCATCAACAAACCAGGCCAGCTTCCCACCTTTTCCAACATCCAGGATGAGACAAACATCGATATAATTGTGGCCTCTAGATCCCTTTCATGGAAGGTCTCTTGCTGGAACATCAGAGAACCATGGATCACTTCAGACCATAGTGTACATAGTGTTTGGGGGTGAGGCGCCACTGGTGGTTCCCACAACTGTGCACCACTGGTTTATTACTTTCTTCCTGGTCCACATGGTGGATCCCACACTCTCCTAACTAGCAATAACATCACTAGATTCACCCTGAAGAGAGCTGACCGGGACCTTTTCAACTCTGCAACTCTGCACAGCTCGCTTGAAGATACTCCACCTTCCATTCCGAACTCACTCACTACAATTGAACTTGCAGATGCTGTTACTAAAATTGTTCTCTCTGTGAAGTAGTGGCTACTTCACCACAGACCAACACCACTTTTTAGGTGTGGCACCTAAAAAGAAACCACCTCAAAACTCAGTTCTGTGGTGTTGGTGCCAAAAACTCACCATCCTCCACAGACATACCATTCAGACTAGAAAGAGGTTCCAGGGAGCCTGCATATCCTCGCCCTAAACTGAAGCGGGTGCCCTACAAGAGATGTAAAAGCCCATTAGAAATGCCTATAAAAATCAGTGATCAGTGTGTTGAAGTGGGATTTACTCAAAGAGGTAACTACCATCAGGGGTAAAGGGAAGGGTATTTGCTTTCGTAAAAGCGACTACAGTGGTCTGAGATGGTATTTAAATTCTATACGGTGGGACCAACTGAAGATGTTACCAACAGCAAATTCAAAACGGGAAGTATTTAAAGAATTTATCTTGGACGCTACAAGGCTTTACATACCAACTAAGAAATATTGTTCATGGTTTAGGCCTAAATGGATGTCAGATGAACTAATGAGACATATGGCAAAGAATAAAAATGCATGCGATACATATAAATTAATGGGTGACATGGAAGCCTATGATAGATATAAGCTTGTAACCAAGTCACAAAGGAGATTAGGCAGGCAAAGGCAGATTATGAGAAATCCTTGGCAAAAGATGCAAAGAAAAAGAACAAAGAGTTCTTTACCTACGTAAACTCTAGAAGGAAAGGGATGAATCAGATTGGTCCACTGGATAATGATGGTTCAACTGATGATAATCCTGCTCAAGTGGCTAACAAACTAAATGAATATTTTGCATCTACATTCACCCTTGAGGAGCTATTCAAGGAGGGGAATGCCAGAGGTGAATTAAACTCTGGCAGTGAGCTAGATGATTTTGTAATAACTGAGAGGAAAGTGGAGGAGAAATTGTTGAAGATAAACATAAAAAAGACACCCGGGGTGGATGAGATCTATCCAGTTATATTAAAGGAGGCAGCAAAGGAAGTAAGCAAACCCTTAGCCATAATTATGAGAGCTTCTTTGGACTCAGGGGAGGTACCCATGGACTGGAGATGTGCAAATGTGACCCCAATTCACAAAGGAGGATCAAAGGGCGACACAAGTAATTACAGACCTGTGAGCTTAACTTCTGTTCCAGCAAAATTAATGGAGGCACTGGTTAAAGAAGCACTGCAGGATCATCTACACAAGGCTTCAGTTATAGCTTGGACACAGCATAGTTTTGTTAAGGGAAAGTCTTGCCTGACCAATTTGATTGGATACTATGATGCAGTCACAAAAGAACTGGGGAATAACTTTGATATTATATATTTGGATCGTAGAAAGGCTTTTGATACTGTTGCACATGGAAGACTGCTGAACAAATTGGAGCAGTGTGGCACTGGAGGCAAATTACTGCTATGGATAAAGGGGTGGTTGAGTGGGAGAAGACAGAGAGTGGTAATCAATGGACATTGCTCATTGTGGACTAATGTTATTAGTGGAGTCCCTCAGGGTTCAGTGTTAGGTCCGTTGTTGTTTTCTGTATTTATAAATGATACTAATGATGGTACATCAAGCTTAATGTACAAGTTTGCAGATGATACAAAGGTTGGCAGGGTTGTTAAGGACACTAATGACAGTATGCTGCTGCAACAGGATCTAGAAAAGTTGAGCAGATGGGCTGAGAGGTGGCAAATGAAGTTTAACCTTGACAAATGTAAAGTACTACATATGGGAAGCAATAACCCCAGAGTGACATATCAACTCTGTGGTATTACACTGACATAAGGTATGTTCGTGTCGGACGGCACCTGGGATTTCTCCAATCTCCGCATGTGTTTTGCTGTATCGAGGACAGTACACTGTCAAGCCAGAGACTTGAAAGTGTGTGGGCCGTGTCTGTGCAGTGTGATATGTTGTGCCCGTTGTTTGTCTGGCTTATTGGCTGACAGGCTGCTGGAGAGGCCTGACATTGCCCATACCTTGCCACGTGGAGGCTAGCCGGGTGTATCCAGTAACACAACAAAATGCTGCAGGTCCTGCCACCTAGTTTCCTGGGATTTCAGTGGCTAGGATCTAAAAAAAAAAAAGTTGTGTTTGACATTAATGCTTAATGGGATTGCTGTAAGGAAATCACTGGTTGGGGTTGAACACTAAAGAGACATGTTAAAGGCCAAATAGGTTGAGCAAAATTTTGATGTTATTAAATTTTAGACATGTGAGGCTATACGCTGGATAAAAGCTAATAGTGTTAGTTGTCTTAGAGATTTACACGAAACTGGTAGAATTTAGACGTCGATTAGAATTTGGTGGCATTGTTAAGGGGGTGTACATGGTCAGTTAAGGGGTGTACATGGCAGTGAGAGAGAGAGGGGAGACTGAAGGCTGGGAGGAAAACAGATAGAAGAATAGGGACGATAGAGTAGGCATCCCCAAAGAGGTCAGTGGAGATGAGCCCCACCAGGTGTATGGGGGTTAGGCAGGGAGGAGAGGAGACAGAGATCCATCTCCTCCCTCCCCTGCCTGGGGATGGGGTTTTAAAGGGAACCAGGTTAGGGTACCCAGTTCAGATCGCCAATGGCATGTTGGCAGCAAAGCCGTAGAATGTCTTTGTCGGTGTCATTTTAGCATTAGCATTAGTAGAGGCATTTGATGCAAGAAAGCAAGCTTATGCAGCATCAGCCAAAAAAAAAAAAAAAAAAAAAAAAAACCCACTTCCACTTCACCCCTCTGTTCGTTCAAAATACCTGTCCAGCTGAGCCTTAAACTTATTTAGGCTATCAACCTCCACCACAAGGGATGGCAGTCTGTTCCACCAACCAACCACCCGCTGGCTAAAGGCAAATTTCCGCACGTCTATCCTACATCTGTCTTTCCTCAATTTGAATTTATGCCCTCTCAGGTGATTTTTCTGAGCTAGAGGAAGAATCCCATCAGCATTGAGCATGCTTAAACCATTCAAGGCTTTATACACCTCTATCAGATCACCTCGCTGGTGCCTAGTCTCCAGACACTGTAATTTGCAAAACTTAAGCCTTTCTTCGTAAGAGCACCACTTTGTTCCATTCACTAATCTTGTTGCCCTTCTCTGTACTCGTTCCAGCAGCTCTACATCCTTCTTGAAATGAGGCCTCCAGACCTGTATACAGTACTCTAGGTGTGGCCTGACCATTGCCTTATACAAGGGAATAATCACCTCCTTATCCCTGCTGGAAAAATTCCTGTATATCATTGACAATACTCCATGAGCTACTCTTGCAGCCCGTCTGCACTGCTCAGAGAACTTCATATCTGCCTGCACAACCACCCCCAAGTCCCTTTCATTCTCTACCACTGTCAGTGTAGTACCACAGAGTTGATACGTTGCTCTGGGGTTGCTGTTTCCCATGTGTAGTACTTTACATTTGTCAATGTTAAACTTCATTTGCCACCTCTCAGCCCATCATGCTCAACCTTTCCAGATCCTGTTGCAGCAGCATAGTGTCAGTAGTGTCCTTGACAACCCTGCCAACCTTTGTATCATCTGCAAACTTGGACATTAAGCTTGATATACTATCATCAATATCATTTATAAATACAGAAAACAATAATGGACCCAACACTGAGCCCTGAGGGACTCCACTAATAACATTAGTCCACGATGAGCAGTGTCCATTGATTACCACTCTCTGTCTTCTCCCCCTCAACCACCCCTTTATCCATAGCAGCAATTTGCCTCCAATGTCACACTGCTCCAATTTGTGTAGCAGTCTTCCATGTGCAACAGTATCAAAAGCCTTTCTAAGATCCAAGTATATAATATCAAAGTTATTCCCTGCATCCAGTTCTTTTGTGACTGCATCATAGTATCCAATCAAGTTGGTCAGGCAAGACTTCCCCTTAACAAAACCATGCTGTGTCTGAGCTATAACTGAAGTCTTGTCTAAATGATCCTGCAGTGCTTCTTTAACCAGTGCCTCCATTAATTTCCCTGGAACAGAAGTTAAGCTCACAGGTCTATAATTACTTGTGTCAGCCTTTGATCCTCCTTTGTGAATTGGGGTCACATTTGCACATTTCCAGTCTATGGGTACCTCCCCTGAGTCCAAGGAAGCTCTCATAATTATGGCTAAGGGTTTGCTTACTTCCTTTGCTGCCTCCTTTAATATAACTGGATAGATCCCATCCACCCCGGGTGCCTTTCTTGTGTTTATCTTCAACAGTTTCTCCTCCACTTTACTCCCAGTTATTTCAAGATTCTGTAGCTTACTGCTAGAGTTGAATACACCTCTGGCATTCCCCTTGCTGAATAACTCCTCATGTGTGAATGTCGATGCAAAATATTCATTTAGTTTGTTAGCTACCTGAGCAGGATCATCAACAGTTGACCCATCAATATCAAGTGGACCAATCTGGTTCATCCCCTTCCTTCTAGAGTTTACATAAGTAAAGAACTCTTTGCTGTTTTTCTTTGCATCCCTTGCCAAGGATTTCTCGTAATCTGCCTTCGCCTGCCTAACCTCCTTTGTAACTTGGTTGCATATCAACTTGTATCTATCATAGGCTTCTGTGTCATGTGTTAATTTGTAAGTATCCCATGCATTTTTCTTCTCTGCCATATGCCTCATTAGTTCATCTGACATCCATTTTGGCCTAAACCTTGAACAATATTTCTTAGTTGGTATGTAAAGCCTAGTAGCTTCCAAGATAAGTTCTTTGAATGCTTCCCATTTTGAATTTGCTGTTGGTAACATCATCAGTTGGTCCCACTGTATAGAATTTAAATACTGTCTCAGTCCATCGTAGTCGCCTTTACGGAAGCAATAACCCTTCCCTTTACCCCTAATGGTAGTTACCTCTTTGAGTAAATCCCACTTCAGCACACTGTGATCACTGCCACCTAGTGGTTCATTTACCTGCAGATTCTTAATGCATGAAGAATCACTGCTGATAATCAAATCAAGAGTATTACTCCCTCTAGTTGCCTCCCGAACATGCTGATGTAGAAAACAATCATCCAATAAATCCACAAAAGCCCTGCTAGTGTGTGAGTAACCAGCCCCCAAATTCCAGTCAATATCTGGGAAATTAAAATCTCCCATTATAAGACTCTCTGATTTACTGGCCCACTCTATTTCCCTGTACAGTTCCTTATTATACTCATCAGAGTTATTAGGCCTATAGCACACTCCTACTCTCAATTTTGATCTCCCAATGCTTATGTCACACCAAACTGACTCAACACTGCACTGTCCAGCGATGTCGACTGGCTTCACTTCCTTGGTTTTTATGTGTTTCTTAACTAATAGCATAACCCCTCCCCCCTTCCTATCCTGTCTATCCTTTCTGTAGACGTTGTACTCCCCAAATTGCAGTTCTGCATCCCTTATATCTGTGTGACACCATGTCTCTGATATCCCAACAATATCTGCCTTTGATGTTTTGAGCAATACCTCAAATTCATCAAATTTATTTACTAAACTCCTAGCATTGGTGTACACGCAAGTATACCTGCACCTGTTTCTATTGTTAGCTACCCTAACACAACCCATGTGTTTACTTGTACCGCAATGGCTCCCAGCAGTCTCTGAAATACCATGCATCTTGTTTTTCAGGCTTCTGCTCATTCTAATAGAAGCAGTGCAAGAATCTCTTTCACCTCTGCCAGTGGCTACTGTCAATCTATTGGTCTTTGTCTCCCCCCAAGCTAGCAGTTTTCCGACCCACCTAACACTGCCTCGATAGCATCAGCAAATATTCAGGCTGGGAGGAAAACAGATAGAAGAATAGGGACGATAGAGTAGGCATTCCCAAAGAGGTCAGTGGAGATGAGCCCCACCAGGTGTATGGGGGTTAGGCAGGGAGGAGAGGAGACAGAGATCCATCTCCTCCCTCCCCTGCCTGGGGATGGGGTTTTAAAGGGAACCAGGTTAGGGTACCCAGTTCAGATCGCCAATGGCATGTTGGCAGCAAAGCAAAGCCGTAGAATGTCTTTGTCGGTGTCATGTCCAAGCAGAGTCAAATCTGGTATGAAGGTCAAGCTGCCCATCCTGCTCCGGAGGTGGGATATGTTAGCTGGCAGTGGGGAACCCACCAGGTGATGGGGCGGGAGAGACATACATTTACTTCATTCATAATCTGCATTCTCACTCTATTTGCATTATTTTATTATTTTTTTTATTTCTTTTATTTATTTCTTATTTATTTTTTTAATACTTTTTTATTTTATAATTTTTTTCCGCTCAACTCATTCATCTTTTTCTCACACACCAGGAGGAGATGCAGTGATGTGTGGTGTAAATTTAAATACTAATTAAAACTAGGGTTAGTGTGTACTTAACTGTAGCAATTTTGGTTTGTGTTCTTTTTCTCACACGCTTACACTTTTATTCATTATTTATTTGACTCTTGCTTTCTGTACTGCACTCTCGGGCACCTCAACTTAACTGTTATTCTTCAGTTGTGGCGCACGCCTAGCCACAAGTTTTTTTTTTTTTTTTTTTTTTGCAGGCCAGGGGAGAATGTAGTGATAGTGTTTATGTGGTTAGTAAATGTTTGTTAGTACAGTATATACAGGGTGTCTCAAAAATATTGGTACAAACATTTAGGACAGGTGGGTAACATCTAAAGGAATGTGAATCGCACAGGAACCCATAACCGGAAACGTCACCGTAAGTCGGTACATGGCACTGTTCATCAATTCGCAAGAGGGAAAATTTCTGATTTATTCATTCAAGCAGTAGTCGCCACACGAAGAGCATTGATATACCAACTGTGAGCTGGAAGACATGCACCTAGTGTATGGATTAGCAGAGGGAAATGGACGAGCCGCTCAACAAATTTATGGAGAACGCTTCCCAGACACACATGTACCAGACCACCGTTTGTTTGAGTGTGTGTGCATCAAAATTTGTGCGATTATGGGTCATTTAGAGGTAACAGGAGTAGTGCAGGCAGACCACATTCGACGTGAACTCCCACCGTGGAAGAAAGTGTGTTGAATGCCGTCCAGAATAATCCTACTACCAGCACACGTGCCGTTGCCTCTGCCTTAGGAGTGTCTCATTGCAGTGTCTGGCATGACGATTCCTTACACCCCCTTTCATCTCCAAAGGGTTCAGTTACTGCTCCCCCAAGATCATCCTGCACATGTGACTTTTGTGCAGTCGTTTCTCCAAGAAAGTGTTCAAGACTTGAATTTTCCAGCCTATGTTTTGTTCACGGATGAGTCTTATTTCACTCAGGAAGGCTTGTTCAATCAGCACAATGCTGATGTGTGGGCTCACGACAACCCACACGGTGTGCACCCTCATGCGGCACAACATCGCTTCGCAATTAATGTGTGGGCAGGTATGGTCAGTGACTGCTTAGTCGGCCCATACCTGTTACCATCCTGCATGAACTCCGCTAAATATCGGATCTTTCTTGAACAAGTTCTACCAGGGTTACTTGACGATGTTCCAGCAAATATGAGATGCAACATTTGGTTTCAACATGATGGGACGCCTGCCCATTATGGAAAGTGTGTTCGTGACCATTTGAACAGGCATTTTGGGTGTCGATGGATTGGCCGTGGTGAACACGTTGCCTGGTCTCCACGCTCACCTGATTTATCGAGCCTTGATTTCTTTCTGTGGGAGGGCCCTCAAATCTATCGTGTATGAATTGCCTGTGGAGACTGAAATGGATCTCGTGGAGAGACTTGTCTGCACTGCTGCTACTGTCAAAGAAACTCCAGGTGTGTTCGACCGTGAGCGACAATCCATGCTGCGTCGGTGTCACGCATGCATCGTGTCTCATGGTGGAACCTTCGAGCATCTGTTGTAACACCATGAAATGCATCCATCTCGTACTCCGTTGTTAATATTATGTCAAATAAATGTTTGCCACTAATTACTGTCTTGTGTCATTTCTGCTTCTTGTGCCTCTGCTACTACTTTTCCGTGACGTTTCCAGTTATGGGTTCCTATGCGATTCATATTCCTTTAGATGTTACCTCCTTCCCCTAAACGTTTGTACCAATATATTTGATACACCCTGTATAAAGTAATGTAAGTTATTTTTAACTTTGTATTCTTTTGGCCAATTACATTTGCTCTTTCACTCATTCCCATTCCCTCTCTCTTTCCCTCATGCTAGGTCACTCTTCTTTCACCATTTTTTTTTTTTTTAATGTCCTAGCCACTGAAATCTCAGGAAATTATGTGGCAGGACCTGCCAGAGTGAACTATATACTAGCGAGTACCTGGTCTGCCTCCATGGGGCAAAAGTGGGACAACATCGGGCCTCAGTAGGGGTCTGGCGGCTAAATGACCAGATGAACAACGGTACAAGGCATCACACATATACAAAGTCCGTACACTTTTAAATCTCTGGCTTTTCCAGTCAACTGGTTCACCCACAATGTAAACTACGTGGAGATGGGGGGAACCCCTGGTGCTGCATGACCCTAAACACACTTTACACTATTCCCTTTTACCATAATTCCTAGTTCTCTCAGTGCCCAGCCTATTCATTCTATCTTTCATTCTCCTTCAATCATTCTATCTTTCATTCTCATTCATTCATTCTATCTTTCATTCTCATTCATTCATTCTATCTTTCATTCTCATTCATTCATTCTTCTTTCATTCTATATTGCACCCCCTTGCTACTAGCTTACTGATATTTTTCAGTTAATCTGCTTCCCTGGTTGCCTGTACATCTCACTCCCCTACATGGTTACTTATTTGATGTGGGGCCCCCAGGTTCCTACACATGGCAGGGTAGTCCTGAGGAGTTTTGTCATGTCAGGTTTCTGTCAGGGTGCAGAATACTGCTATCCTAACAGTTTTTAAGTCATCATCATCTGGGAGTGGTGGGAAACTTGGGCAATTTTACTATTGATTATAGGCGCCTCTGTAGCCAGGTGGGAAGGAGCAGCAGTGCGTAGCATACGCTTCTTGAGTAGACTGGGGTTCGAGCCCGTCACCACCAAATACAGAGGATGCAGAAAGGTCAGGGAATGACCACTGCATATCCCCGGAGCAATATGGCCTTAGTAGCTAATGCTCCTAAAAAAAAAAAAAAAAACAAACCAAAAAAACCAACTATTGATTATAGTTTAATTGCTGGGGGGCTGAATTGCCATTCTTTGGATTACTCTGCACATTTCGAATACTTTCTGTGTGAAAGATGTAAAAGATTTATAATTTTGCTCTTCTATGATGAACAGATGTTCTTCTCCCCTGGGAAGGGGACCAATCTGTGCTATTAGCTCTGTTCTGGGGATGTCATATATTATACATTCATATAGATTGTGTGCCCAGTCTTCACTTTCGCCACAGGTGCAGTTTGGGTCATCGGTCAGGCCTAAGGAGGTTAGTTTCGCCTTTAGGGAGCTGTGACCTGTCAATATAAATGTTGTAAAAAAGTCCAGGGGCATACCACTTAGGTGGCTGGGCTAACCATTGACATCCATCATCCACGACAGAAACCGTTTGGTAACCTGACCTCTGGTTTCCTGCTTTCACTTTGTTTGCCATAGCTCATGGAGCTTAGTGGCTATTCTTTTTTTTTTCATCATTGAAGGCGTTGGTTGTATCAAGGGTTATCCCCAGAAATTCTGTGGGTATGCCCTTTTTAAATCTATAACATAAGCCTCTTTTGGCTACTTCCAGGTAAAGTGGGAGAGTTCCGGCCAGCAACTGTAGTGCAGGTGTGCTTACTGTGCGACATGCTCTGGTAATAGTGAGTAGTAATGTCCTTTGTATCGATTCTAATTTATTCCTATTTCTTACTATGGCCGAGCGGATGAACCACACACCAGCTCCATCGGTGATAACAGGTAGGAACATTGCATGGTATATGATTGCCAGGGTCTTTCTTTTGAGTCCCCAGTCTGTTTGACTGATCTTGGCAATCATACTTGAATAATTTCTCACTTTATTCGCCAAGTAGATCAAATGGGGATAAAAAGTTAATTCTGAATCAAAGACCACTCCAAGATATTTTAGTTCTGTTACCATTTTTATAGTGGTTGTGTTAATTTTGATTTGTGGACGTCTTCTTATATCCAAATTGCCTTTTAGAAGTATTTGTTTGGTTTTTTCAGGAGATATTTTGAGAATGTGCATTTGTGCCCACTCTTGCTGCAAGAGGGTGGCATTTGATCTTTGCTCTACAACCACTCATGAGTAACCTTTTACAAGGAAAATCATGTCATCTGCAAAGGCCAGGCTTTCCACGGGACCCAGATCCAAGGCCAGAAATTCGTCCAGAACAATGTTCCAAAAGAAAGGGCTAAGGATTGAACCCTGCGGGCAGCCTTTATTCACAGGGCGTGTCAATTCCTAGAATCTTGTGCGTAATGAGACACTTCTGTCTGTAAAGTAGCTGTTTATTACCTTATAGGGGTTTTGTGGGGCATTTGCCTGGCATAGTCTCCTAAGGACACTAGGCCACCAGAGTGAGTCAAATGCCCCAGCAAAGCCAATGGAGATTGCCAGCATATATTTCTCCTCTGGGTTTTCAACTGTTGTCAGTAGGTGGTGCATGGCATCCTCCGTAGAATTGTCCTGCTTAAAACCGTACTGATTGTTGGAATGCAAACCTGCTTCTGTGTAATATTGAGCTAATCTGCTATATATTAGTCTTTCATATATTTTCGCTAGTACAAGGAGTAGGGCTATTGGTCTCTATGATTTGGGATCAGTAGGGAGTTTTTCAGGGTTTTTGAGAATTAATCTTAACATGGCTTGTTTCCGCATTTTTGGAATATACCTTCTGTCATACAGTTATTATATAGTGCTATTAATTTATCTGGTGCTATTTCTGCTAATTTTTTGATAATCTCAACCTCTAAGAGGTCAAAACCTGGGCATTTATTGTTTTTGGTTTTAGATAGTGCTATTTCTAAGTCTTGTATAGTGAACAGAGGTTCAATATTGGCATTGTCATATTCAGTGTTTTCTTTTATAATGTCTAGCTGGGTGGGGGAATGGTTCCCAGTTTCAGTCTGAATGATACTGTCTAGGATGTTATTTACAGAATCTACCCAACACAGGGTTGGGGTTCCATCTTTTTGACAGTAGTTTCTAAGACATCTCCTCTTGGCAGCTTGTTGGTCACTATTCTGTAGACATCTCCCCAAGGGTCATTGTTTCCAGTAGTTCCCACCAAGTGCCTCCAGCATTCCTTTTTCTTGTCTCTTATGAGGGCTGTATACTGATTCCTGAGAGTTCTATAAGAATCTCTCAGTGCATCCACCTCATTTTGTGGCCAAGATGTTCTTGCTCTTTGAAAATGTCTCCTTGCCTGGTGTACCCTACTCCTGAGTATAGTCAGTTCGGGGCACCACCATCAGGGAACTGTCTGCTTCCTCGGTTTTTTTCCGTGGGATAGACAGGGTTGCTGTTTTTGCTAAAATGTTTGTCATAGTCAATGTTTGCTCATCTGGGCTACAGTTGCCTCATCTAGACCACTCATTTTCCTGTTTTTGCAACTCAGCTGCTGTATGTTCTGCAAAAATCTGCCAGTTTGCCCTTTTAAGGTTATACCTTTTGACATCGAACAGGGAACGTTGGGTTGTTTGTAATTGCCTGTTTAGTTTGAAGGAAATGGCTCTGTGATCTGATGTGATCCAGGCTGGCTGGACACACCAGTCTGTGATTTTATAAGCTATTGAATTGGTGGCAAGAGTAACATCAATGTCACTCTCCCACATGGTACTGCTAAAAGTTGGGAGGTTATTTGGTTGGTTTAGCACTTGAAAGGGTGAGGTGGCTATATAGTCTGAAAGTATCTGGCTGTTATGTGTGTGCCTGCTCTGTCTTCCATACAGCTATGCCATAAGGCTGACCGGCAGTTGACATCAGCACACACTATGATATTTGCAGTAGGTAGCAAGTTTGTGACTACTTGTAGGTATTCAATAGTTGGATTTATATCTTCACCTGGTCTGGAATATAGTGAAATAATGTAAAACTGTCCTACAGCACTGGTGATATGGGCACACACTCCCACTGGGGAGCAGAGGTGACCCACCTTTGTGACTAAGGTCAGTATTTTTAACTACTATTGCTGTAGAAGGGACACCTGAGGTGTATTCTATTCTATTATTTTATAGCCTCTTGGGTATCCCTGAACCCTACCCATATGTGTGTAGGATTCCTGGGGTACCAAGATATCTATATTATTTTCTTCCAATTTGAGTTTGATCTGATCAACAATGGCTCTTGCTCTTTGAGCATTCAATTGGGTGAGATTTAGAGCCCTAGTCACATTTACGTTTTCAATTTGGCCCACAGTTGGTCCTAGACTGAATAAGTTTTGCCATTTTTCTATAACTGGGGCATTTATCATCCCTGATACTATGTGTAATCAGGGCCATGTCAGCCATGCTGCCTTGCAGGTAGCACATTTTGGCTGCTGAGACTTATTTTTGCAATTTTTGTAATCATGGCCAGTTACTGCACAGTGACCACAAACAGGTTCTTTCTGACTGCAGTCTCTGGCAATGTGACCATATTTATGGCAGTTAAAGCAACATTGGATAGGGAATCCATGACTGGTCTAGCCACTATAGATTCTCTGTTGTCCCTGCAATACCTTCCAAATTTTTAGTGTAATTTCTGCAATTATGTTGAGTTGTCCATTCCTTTTGTTTTTTGTTGCTGTTTTCAGCAGGAATTCAGCAGCAAATTCATCTATTGTCATTTCATTGTTAAAGTTTTTGAAGTAGATATCCATCATGAATTCTTTTTCTATTACTGACACAGATACATCAAAGATTATAATATTAGGGTTTTTCCCTTTTTGTTTTTCAGGAAGCAAGCCCAGTTTTTCCATCTCAGGATGGTTTTCTATTTTTCTTAGATCTTCTTTGCTTGCTACCTCGATCAGGACTCCATTATTCCTGATTTTCTGCATGTTGTTTATCTTTATTTCTCTCAGATGAGGCCTCAACTTTGTTACCACTGTGTCCTTAACTGCCTCGCTGGTTTTATGGGTAGAGTCACTTTTTGCTTTCAGAATAATAATGTTGCTTTCCTTGTTTATATTAGGTTGCTTAGTAGCTATTTGTTTTGCTTTAGTTATGTCCTGTTTGCCATTAACTTTTGCACATTGGGCATAGGTTAATGTGTTCATTGTTTTATAGTTGTTCTTCTCCTCAGTTGTATCCTCTAATTTTGATTTTAACACTTGATTCTCTGTGTTTAATTCAATCAGGTGCTGCTCAAGCAGTGACCAACAGTTCACTATCTGCAGCCTAATTACAGAAGTAATCCTGTTGGTTTGCTTGTGCATATATTCTTCTAGATACACTCTGGTTTCCTTTGCCTGTTTGATAGGGTCAGTCAAATTGTTAGGTAGTCTAGTTTTAGTTCTTCTTCTGTCTTTTGTTGCATCTCTGGAATTTCTATAGTCTCTTGATTTTTTCCTTTCCTGCCCTTCTTAATACTGAGGAGGCCAGCTATCCAGTTCATCACTATTTTCCTCATTAACAGGGGCTTTCTCCCTGAGCACTCTAGCTTCATTTTCAGAGGAGTCTTTCTGCATTAAATTCACTTTCGTAGCAATAAGTCAATTTCTGACGTTTTAAGTAGTGGTTTGAGGTATTTATTTCCAGTATTTAAATCAGAAATCGCGATTTTACAGTTTTGGTGGGAAACGCCTGTAGACAAAGAAAACTATCTTATAAACTAAGTATAAGTTAATTCTGCCAGTAGTATTATATTTTTCCATACAAAATAACCTTATCACAAGCAGTTTGAAGTATAATATATTCAAAATTTTTGGACTACCGCTGAAGCTGTAGCAATCGCTGAGCAAAAACACTCTCAAAAGAGCAAAAATAGGCAGGCAAATACAATCACAAAAACTATTCTTGCCTGACTTAATTTACTTACCTTCATCTGTAATACTCTTCAAATCTGAAAAATCCATGTTGTAATACTCGACTAAATCGAATATCGTGCAATATCATTGTCAATTCCGTACACTTCCGCGACTGCAACGCCACCTTGGGTACTACACTGACAGTGGTAGAGAACGAAAAGGACTTGGGGTTAATTGTGCAGGCAGATATGAAGTTTTCTGAGTAGTGCAGATGGTCTGCAAGAGTAGCTCATAGTGTCTTGTCAATGATATACAGGAATTCTTCTAGCAAGGATAAGGATTGTTTTGCTTGTTTGTTATTTGGCTTTTAGGAGCATTAGCAACTAAGGCCATATTGCTCTGGGGATATGCGGTGGTCATTCCCTGACCTTTCTGCATCCTCCATATTCGGTGGTCATAGGCTCGAACCCCAGTTTAATCAAGAAGTGTGTGCTACGCACGGCTGCTCCTGCCCACCTGGCTATGGAGGTGCCAGGGATAAGGAGGTGATTATCCCCTTGTATAAGGCAATGGTGAGGCCACACCTTGAGTACTGTATACAGGTCTGGAGGCCTCATTTTAAGAAGGTTGTAGAGCTGTTGTAATAAATACAGAGAAGGGCAACAAGATTAGTGAATGGAACAAAGTGTTGCTCTTACGAAGAAAGGCTTAAATTTTGCAAATTACAGTGTCTGGAGACTAGGCACCTGCAAGGTGATCTGATTGAGGTGTATAAAGCCTTGAATGGTTTGAGCATGCTCAATGCTGGTGGGATTCTTCCTCTTGCTCAGAATAATCACCTGAGAGGGCATAAATTCAAATTGAGAAAAGACAGATTATTATTATTATTATTACTACTAGCCATATAGTGCAAGGAAGCCTGAGGATTATGCTGCACCAGCTAAAAAAAAATTTCCAAGTTACCCAGAGAGAGAGAGAGAGAGAGAAAGAAGTAAAAGGGAATCACCAAGAAAGAGAAGAATGATGATATCCAGCTCAGGACCCTGGGTGTGCCAAGTCTTCTGGGTCTGCAAGTTTTCTGTGTGCATTAACAAGTCAGTGATGTACTGTATTTTTTTATTGCATCTAATTGAGGCAAGAGAGGAGAAAAACAAACAATCAAACTAATTGAAACAAACACTAAAAACTAATTGAAGCAAGAGAGGAGAAATACAAGATCTACAATAATTACTCTGGGAAAAAGTCTTGTTATTTATAACAATTTAATTGTCTAAATTGGGAAAATACTGCACAAGCGAAAAAACATACTTCATATTGTGAGCCACCATTTGAAATCACTGCATCAATTTGTTCTCCCTCCATGAGATATTTGCTGTTGTAGGTGTCAATCGTGAAATTTGTGTGTTTGCCATAAATGGCATTATTTTTAATATTCCTCTTTTGGAGATGACCACACTGACATTATATCTAAACCAATAATATAATTTGGAATGGTATATCAGCATTACAATGCATTTCATGGGAACGTTATTTGTCTCTTACATTTTCTGGTGATAACCATTCATAAAGGAATAAAAATACATGGATTATCCAATAAATTTTTTATTTTTTGTTTGTTTGTGTGCATGCCTTTCACTCTCTTTTAATTCCTTTGGTTTTGTTTATTTAATTTATTCATTATTATTATTTTAATATCTGGGTATCCTCTTGGATCATTGGTCAAAATTTGTTATTGTGTCAAGGGAAGAGCAGCTGACTTTTTGTGCATAAAACAGCCCTGATTGAAATTTATTAAAAAGTTACATACCAGTTTGGAAATTTTTTTAAATGGCCCAAGATGATGCTGCATAGAGGAACAGAATTTGAAAGATTCTTCTTGTATTAATGGTAAAAATTGGAAAATCACTGTTGTTACCAACAAGTGCAGTTGAGTACAAAAATTTTCCATGAAACATGGCCGTAATATGTGTGGAAGGTGAACCACTTATGATGGAAGGAAGTGTCTCCATAATCTCCAGCAGCACTACTGTAAGTCACATGGAAAGGCAGTAGATGGAGTGGGTGAATAAGCAAGATGATAGATAAAAATTCAGTAATTTATGCATTTATCGAATGTAATTACTCCTTTGGTAAATAAAAAGAAATGTCATTTATCACATAAGCATAGAAGCGATTAAAATTTCATGAAAAAATAATTGTCAATCTACTGTGCTTTGAATGGTGGGAGGTGTAATGCTAGAGTGGCATCACAACTGGAAAAAAAAAAAAAAAAAATTTGTCAAATCTTCCAGATTTTAGGTTCATCCAATATTTTTAGATTCTGAATACGGGTTCCCATACTGTAGTTAGATTGTATTCTTGCTAAGAAACACAGCGAATTCTTGCTAAGAATTCGCTGTGTTTCTTGTCTTTTCTCAATCTCTCTACTACCAGATTGTTTGAGAAGGTACTTTTCCGTTATTCAAATTTTTTAAAGAGTGACTATTGGGTAACTGAGTCAGTCTTGAATACACAGTGCAGTTCCTTGAAACTCAGCAACTGTAATACTCAGAGCGATTTATTTTCAGGAGTGATTTCACTAGTGGTGTTTAGTGCATGTTATGGCTGTAATGAGGCTGTTCACTATTCTGTGGATTTATAATCTTTGCAAAGTTCTGTAATTAGTGTCTTTACTGAAACAGTGGTTATTTTCATGCATCCAGAATTCCATCCATGTAACAGTATTTTCAAATGGCTATTTAAGATTGAAAAACATTGATATACACAGTGTGCCAATTAAATAACGAGACTGCATGCACTCTGCATTTAGTATTAATGTAAGAGGCCAAAATAGTTTTTTTTTTTTTTTTTTGGTAGTTGTTGGCGCATCGGTTTCTGTGGCCATACTGCACCTCCCAAGGTTTTTGCAGTACTTTGATCCAAGCCCAAGGCGGGATTCGAACCTGCGACCTTTGGGTTGCCAGGCAGGTATTTTACCCACCCGGCTAGCCCGGTCGGCGCCAAAATAGTACACGATTAGATCCGCTAGAGTGTGCTCTTTCCAATGAGTGCAAGTTTAAACTTATCTGGTCAGTATTTTATAATTTATGATGGAAAGTAATAGTAGTTTTGTGAATGTCATCAGAAAATTGAAAATGGAGCAAAGAGCAGTCATCAAATTTTATTGTAAATTGGGAAAAAGTGCTATGGTAACTTTTGACAATTTAAAAAAAGTTTATGCTGATGAATCTTGACCAGGGGTGTTTGAATGGTTTTCTCCTTTTATTATTATTATTATCCATATGGTGCAAGGAAGCCTGAGGCTTATGCTGCACTGAACAAAAAAAAAAATATATATATATATATATAAAGAGAGAGAGAGAGAGAGAGAGAGAGAGAGAGAGAGAGAGAGAGAGAGAGAGAAATCACCAAGAAAAAGAAGAATGATGATATCCAGCTCAGGACCCTGGGTGTGCTAAGCCCATACTCACCAGATGTGAGCCCCTGGGGATGTGAGTCGTTAAAGGATGATCCCCGACCTGGCCGACCGATCTCTGTTCGAATACTGGAGATTGTCACAAATGTTAGAAAAACTGTGACTGAAGACAGATCAATTTCAACAAGGTTGCTTGCTGAGATGATCGGTAGCAATAAGGAATCTGTACGAGAAATTCTAAAAAAAGATCTGGGTAAGAGAAAATTTTGTTCCCATTTTTTACTGCATTCATTGAGTTTCGAGCAAAGAGAAAAGAGAGTTGAGTGTTACATCGATTTGATGGCATGTGTTGATAACAACCCAACATTTGTGAGTAGAATTGTTACCAGTGATGAGAGTTTGGTATTTCAACATGATCCCGAGACAAAACATCAGAGTTCAGAATGACGTTTGCTGTCTTCTCCCCATAAGAAAAAAGTGCAGTTAGAAAAATTGCGAGTGAAAACCATGTTGATCGTCTTCTTCAATATCAAAGGCGTATCAAAGGCATAAGAATTTAAAATTTGTGCAAAAATAAATAAGCCCAAGTGTCTCACTGAGAGTAAACCTTATACTGACTTTGGATGTGAACTTTATTTTGATTTGATGTTTTCATGTTTGAAAAAAAAAATTTGATAATATAATAAAAGACAGGAAAAATGCCTAATTTTTTTTTTCTTACAATGTAAGCTGATATATATATATATATATATATAGCAGCTCTTTACAAATAAATTTTCTTGACAATAATTAGCAGTAATTGAATTGCATTCCTTGCTATCAATTTTTCTAGCCTGTAAATGTTTTCATAGGTAATGTTTTCTCAGGATATGAAAAATTAATTTAGGTGTTCCTCCACAGATTTTTTATCTGTGGAGGAACACCTAAATTAATTTTGGTTGAGAATCACTAACATAGACAAACCAAAACACAATACTTCAGAATATAGACAGCCACAAATTTATATGGGGAAAGCTTAACAGAAACACAAAAAAGCATAACTGACTATATCATTATAGACAAAGATCTTAAACAAATAGTTAAAGGGGTATATAGAAGATTTGAGATGATGTGGCCATTATCTTGTTTTTGGCAAAGTGCAAAAATTAGAGGTATAAAAATTGCAAAACTGGATAAAAATCAAAGTTTTCAAATTTGCCAACAGACATTAAATACAGAAACCTTCTTGATGAAAAGTTAAACAGCAATTCTGATCTGATGGTAAGAAGTCTATAGATGAGGAATAGCAAAAAATTAAGAGAAATTTAGTGGAAGCTGAAAAAGGGGTATATAGGGGTAAGAAGTCCTGATAGACAAGAGATTCAGAGTGCCATGGAGGTTCCAAGAAATTTAAGGGACAATCAGATAAAAGGAAAAATGTTATAAGAAATTTTTGTCAAATAAATCCTTACTGGAATATAGTGAAAAATACAAGAGAGCTGTGATATATGTGAAAGAGACTAAATAAAAATCTTGGAAATGTTTCAGAAAAGATATGGAAAACAAGTATCAGGAAGATATAAAAACATTTTGGCATATAGGGAAAATGATAAGTTCAAAGTTGAAACAGAAGAGAAGGATAGAAAATAATATTTCAGAAGTTTGAAATAAATTTTCTGATGACCTGCTAAACAAAGGAGTAGTAGTAGTAGTAGTAGTAGTGGCATGTGATGCAAGAAAGCAAGTGTATGAAAGCAAGTGAAAGCAAGCTTATGCAGCATCAGCCAAAAAAAAAAAAAAAAAATCACACCATTCCCTCCAAATGCCTGTCCAGTTCCTCCTTAAATTTATTCAACCTATCAACTTCCACAATGACAGATGGAAGTTTGTTCCAGCAATTAACCATCTGCTGGCTAAAAGGCAAATTTCCGCACATCTATTCTATATCTGTCCTTTCTTAATTTGAATTTATGCCCCCTTAGGTTCGTAATCTGAACAAGTGGAAGGATCCCATCAGAATTCAGCGTGCTCAACCCATTCAAGGAATAAAGGAGAGAAAATAGAGGAATTAATCAAAAATTAGACTCTTCAGAAATGAGAGTTTAGAAAAATAAATGGGATGAAAACAATGGCAAGGCCATATTACAAATGAGGAAATAAAAAAAAAATTTGGGATAACAAATCCTTTACTTACCTTTAATATCCAATTAAAGGTTATTAAAGGATAACAAATCCTTTAATATCCAATTAAAGGTAAATAAAAAATCCAATTAAAGGTAAGCACTTATATTGTATCAGTAGGAAGATTGTATAAGTAGGAAGATTAGGGAAGATAATGTAGGAAGATTAACTGAAACAGATATTCAAAGAAACGAATTGGTTAATGTACACAGTACATTAAATTTCAGGCTTATTCAATTTTTTTTAATATTAAATTAAATAAATTTTTTTCTTACTATAATTAATAGAAGTGAAAAGTAAATAGAGTTCCTTTATCAATTAATTATTAAAATTATTACTTAATAAAACTCTATAGTTTTATGTTCTCTAAACTTAGCTGTTCAGTTTAATTACAACTCTCCTCCCATATACTTTTTTTTTCAGTGTCTTTTCTTTCTCTCTCTCTATATATATATGTATCTCTTCACAAGTGATACATAATAATACATGTGAAATGTGTGCATGGACTATCTAAATTTAACAAGACTGCGTTTAAAACTACATTTAATCTATGAATTTATATTTTACATACAAATTGCCAGATTTCTACTTGTCCAATTTTAATTAAATCTGGAATGGCTCAACAAATATTTTTAAAAGGCACAATATAAAATTTCACACAAATGCGTCCACTGGGAGTTAAGCTGTTACTTGCAGATGGACGAACAAATGAACATGGTGAAGACAATATGCGCATATGTGAATGTGTCTAAAAATGAATGGTAATAGGCTTAGAAAAAGACCAAGAGGACGGTGGATTGTTAGTAGCATTAGAAGAAAGAGGGCGTTTAATCTAGATAGAGCTGAAAATGCAATAGAAAATAGGACAGCATGGAAGACAGTAGTGAATGGATGGCTGATAGTCCAGAAGGTCTGATTTTTACTATAATAGTGAACTGCATGCTCACTGGATATAATAGATATAAGAGGTAGGTTTGATGCAGTTATAATTTTTTTTGAAAGAAGTAGATATTTTTATTTTAACCCTTAGATCTTTCTAGCAGAATCACAGATGTATATTTATATATCAAAAATGATTTTAAAGGTTTCTCCAGCATTCCATTTTAATGCCTATTGGAGAATTGAAAATAGTGGGTTGTACTATTTACCAAATCCTTGATAAAAACAAAACCATCTTCCTTTTTAAAAATCAGATTAGGAATAAATTTTACAAAAAGCTTTTTCTAATAGAAGTTTTCCCTCCCTTCTCAATTTTTAAGGATTCATTATCTTAGACTCTTTCCTCCCAACCACAGTATATAATTTAAATTGAATGTAATGCTGAGTGCATTAGTACCACCAGAGGTTAGGAATTAATTCACATACCACAACTTTTTATTTAAGGCATAATAAATCCTTTCATTTGGATCAAATTAAGTAGTACAACAAGTATGTGTAAATCATTATGCCATAGTAAAAACAACTGCAATCATTGCTTAAAATATATTTTTAAAATGATGTGTACAGTTATAATAATAATAATACCATATAATTATATGGCAGTACTAGAGACCCGAATCCACAAGCTGTACTGGGATCGAGCCATAATAACGGATAAGACCATCCCGCACAATAGACCGGACATAACCCTTGTGGAGAAGATGGAAAAGGCTACCTACCTGATTAACATAGTAGTGCCAAACACTAGCAATGTTCAGAAAACCCATGAGGAAAAAATCAGGAAGTACACGAACCTGAGACATGAGATCAAGGAGATGTGGCATATACAAGAAGTATCAACCATCCCAATCATCATGTCAACCACTGGTATGGTACCAAAGACTTTACATAGCAGCCTAGCAGCAATAGGTCTCCCAGAGAACACCTACAAGGAACTCCAGAAAGTTGCAATCCTGAACACCTGTAGGATAGTCAGAGATTTTCTCGACCAACAGTAACACCAGACATTACAACCACCCTGTGTACTTGGGAGCAGTACCTGTCATGGAGTGGAACCCCCCAACCAGGGAGAAATAATATAAGAGCAACAGCAATAATAATAATAATAATAATATTATTTAATATAATATAATAATAATAATAATTAAACCCAAGCATGGTACTAAGTACTATAGGTTCTAATACCTCTCGTGTTTGGGGTTTACATAAAAAAATAAATAAATAAAAAAATAATAATAATAATAATAATCTGACCAGCTGCATAACCAGGAAGTTATGCAGCTCTGCATAACCAGACCACTTTGAGAGCCAGAACATAATGGCCAAACAGCAGAAAGGATGCAAGCAGCTGAGCAAAAGATGCAAGGAGCAATTAACCATAGACACCACGGTTATGGAGCAAGCCTACAAGAAGCGGCATAACATGTACACAGCCTACATCGATTACCGCAATTCGACTCCATGCCTCATAGCTGGCTAATAGAGGCACTGAAGATCTACAAAGTCAACCCGATAGTGACAAACTTCCTAGAAGAAACGATGGCGAAATGGAGTACCACCATTAAGGTCGAAAACATCACAACCAGGCCAATCCCCATCAGGAGAGGAATCTTTCAGGGAGATGCCCTGAGCCCATTGTGGGTCTGTCTAGCACTTAACCCGCTATCCACCATGCTCAACAGTAGCAAGTACTGATATAACCTCAAAGAAGGAAGGAAGAATCTGTACACCCTCACCCACCTGATGTACATGAATGACATCAAGCTCTACGTGGGAACCGAGAAGCACCTCCAGCAACTACTCCAGATCACCGAAGAATTCAGCAATGATATTAGGATGGAATTTGGTCTAGACAAATGCAAGACCCACGGATTGCACCAGGGAAAATTAGTCAACCTAAACTACCAGCTGCAGACTGGTAAAGAGATTAAAGCCATGGCAGAGGAAGAGGCCTACAAGTACTTGGCGATGATGCAGACTCAGCAGTTACAGCACAAGGAAATTAAGGCCTGCCTGACTGAAAAATACCAACAGAGGCTCAGAAACCTGCTGAAAGAAAAGCTGAATGGAGGGAACACAGTTAAAGCCATAAACACCTATGCAGTTCCAGTGCTAACATACTCCTCTGGGGTCGTAGATTGGACTAACACCGAGCTGTAGGATATCATGAGAAAGACAAGGACAATGATGACCAAGAGCTGCCAACACCACCCTAGATCTGTCGTGGAGAGGCTAACAATTGCCCGTGAAGAAGGAGGATGTTATTTGTTGTCGTTATTTGGTTTTTAGGAGCATTAGCAACTAAGGCCATATTGCTCCTGGATATGCGGTGGTCATTCCCTGACCTTTCCGTATTTGGTGGTGACGGGCTCGAACAACGGTCTAATCAAGAAGCGTGTGCTACGCACTGCTGCTCCTTCCCACCTGGCTATGGAGGCGCCTAGAAGAAGGAGGAAGGGGCCTGATAGACCTCATTGAGCAACAGAAGACAGCGATAGTTAACCTGAAGGATTACTTCCAGAAACACACAGCAGCACTCCACCAGGCCATAAGGAAGATAGACAGCCATATACCCCATTCAACCTAAGAGAGGAGTTCCCCCCCAACCAGGAGGTACAAACGAAGCTAGAAAGATGGGCAGAGAAGACACTCCATGGCAGGCACTACAATAATCTCCATCAAGATCACATAGATAAAACTACTTCCAATGCATGGCTCACAAGCGGGATGGTCTTCCCCAAGACTGAAGAATTCATGCTAGTCATCCAAGACCAGGTAATCAACACCAGGAACTATAGAAAATATATCGCCAAGGAGCCAAGAATGTCCAATGATACATGTCGATGATGCCACCTGGCCTCAGAAACGATCCAACACATCACCACGGGGTGCAAGATGATCACCCAGACTGAGTACACTCATGGACATGACCAGGTAGCAAGGATAATACATCAGAAGCTAGCAAGGAAACCAGATGACCAAAGAAAGTGTACTATACTACAAGTATGAACCACAGGCAGTACTAGAGACCCCAACTCACAAGCTGTACTGGGACCATGCCATAATAATGGATAGGACAATCCCGCACAACAGACCGGACATAACCCTTGTGGATAAGAAGGAAAAGACTACTATCTGATTGACAAAAAAAAAAAAAAAAAAAAAAAGGTAAAGTGCAGCCATTATCAACCCACTGCAGGATGGAAGCCTCCTCAACAATTCATGCTGAGGGAAATGGACCTTAGTCTGCCACGCTGGTCCAGTGCGGGTTGGCAGATCGACCGAATTCAGCAGTCAGGGGCTTGAACCCCGGTCTACTCAAAGAGCATGTGCGACTGCACTCCCGCTCCTGACCACTCGGCTATGGATAGTGGTACCCAACACTGGCAACCTGTAGAAAACCCATGGGGAAAAAATCAGGAAGTATACGAACCTAAGACAGGAGATCAAAGAGATGTGGCATATGGAACAAGTAACGACCATCCCGATCATCATGTCAACCACAGGTATGGTGTCAAAGAACCTACATAACAGCCTAGCAGCAATAGGTCTCCCAGCAAATACCTACAAGGTACTCCAGAAAGTCACAATCCTGAACACCTGTAGGATAGTCAGAGAGTTCCTCAACCAACAGTCACACCAGACATAACAACAACTACCCTGTGTACTTGGTAGCAATACCCGTCACGAGGTGGAATTCCCAATCAGGGAGAAATAATATAAGAGCAATAATAATAATAATAATGTTATAATGATTAGAAAATGCTTCATATTCGGCAGATAGAATTATTACCTCTTCTCTTCCTCTTTTATCTTTTACTCCTTTTTTATCTTTTGCTCCCTTTTTTTTCTTGTCTCCATTCTGTAATCAAAGCATAAAACAGTGGAATAATTTGGCTTGAATTGCAGTAAACAATTTTAAAATGTAATTGGTGTGGCTAAGCTATGAGACATCTTAACCTAAGGTTCAGTGAAAAGTAGTATTATACTGGGCTATAAAAGCATGCTATTTTAGGTGACATATAGATTGAAACTTGATTCTTATGGTTCAAAACCACATCACAGTGTCTGCTTGATAGGATGGTGTATTATCCTCATAAGAAACAAAATATATCAGCATTTGGCAATGAGGAAATTCACTGAGGGGGCTGGGAACTGTTTCATGAAACTTTACATGCACACACAACTTACTGCTACAAAACACATGCATGTAAGGCTAGCTGTATGGTGCATATGACAATGATATTGCTAAGTAGTCAATGCACTAGTGATACTAGAGAATTATCACCATTAATTCCACTGAGTTTTTTGGTGTCCTGTTATAATTATATGTTACTGAAGTGAATATTAAGGAACTGATAAATTACCTGTACATGGCATTAGGACTCTTTTTGAATTGATATGGCATTTTCTCTATTCATCATACCATATAAGTCTTATATCATTAAAATAAATTATTAATCAAAAATGTCATCACTGTTTTAAGATTCACACAAATTAAATTATAATTTTTTTCTAGGCAATTTTTTAAAAATATATTATTACAATAAAAAAGGATAAGGATAAAAAACTATATTAAAGATGTTACAAAAATATGCATAATTCTACTTTGTTTATTTTATAATATAATTTAATTTAATAAAAATTACGATAAATGAAAATAACATAAAAACTAAACTTTTTGAGTTCTATCATCTCCTTTGGATTCTTCAGGATTAAATATTGCCAATGATCCTCCTTCATCTTCTTCTGGAAATACTGGATATTGTTCATTTTCTTTTCTGTAAAAACAGAATAAAAATTAGTGATTTCTTTTTATACATTTTAAATGCAACTTAATTTACAAATGAATTATAGAGGAAAATAGAATTTCATTATTTCATTAAATTGAAACAATATTTTGATATGTTTCTTTGTCGGTTCTAATAACTAATTAAATATATATATATATGATTAACTGGTAGACAGCTAATTATGTTAGAAAGGTATTATATTAAAAATACTAATCACACACACACACACACACACACACACACACACACACACACACACACACACACACACACACACACACACACACACACACACACACACCCACACACGTTGAGTCAGCTGGAAATACTTATTTTAGACACTAATTTAAATATTCAAATATGTCTTTTTGTAAACTGCAATAAACAGAGGAATACAGAACTCACCAGAAAACAATGATGGGAAATGAAGAAGAGGCAAGTCTAATCTGGAATAATACATCTGTTTAAGTGACAAAAGTCACTAAAATATTTGATTATGGAGATAACCAGATATATTTGATAGAATTTCTTCCACCTTCTTTGATAATGGGGATGAAGGATTAATACATACTTTTTATATTGAAACTGTCACAGAATGGAAAGGCTAGGAGCCTACATAGAAGTACGTAGCACACGCTTCTTGATTAGACCGGGGTTCGAGCCCGTCACCACCAAATACGGAGGATGTGGAAAGGTCAAGGGAATGACCACCGCATATCCCGGAGCAATATGGCCTTAGTTGCTAATGCTCCTAAAAACCAAATAACAAACAAACAACAAGCCTACATAGCAGAAACTGTATTTTTGCCAACTGACAAATCCAATGGTAGAATGTATAGAGCTGTAAATAAAACTAGTTTTCTTAGGAGCCGGGTAAAGATAAATAGAAACAGAAATAAATCAAAGAAGAAAGGAAGTCAAATTCAGATAATGGAAAAAGGGAAAAATTACTATATTAAACAAAAGTCAAACAAATCAAATAAAGATTCAAGTAATGCTATAATTAAATTAATTGACCCGACCTTAGCTCCGTAGCCGAGTGGTCAGGAGCGGGAGTGCAGTAGCACACGCTCCTTGAGTAGACTGGGGTTCAAGCCCCTGACTGCTGAATACGGTCGATCTGCAAACCCACACTGGACCAGCGTGGCAGATTATGGTCCATTTCCCTCAGCATGAATTGTTGAGGAGGCTTACATCCTGCAGTGGGTTGATAATGGCTGCACTTTACCTTTTTTTTTTTTTTTAGCTAATTAACGTTTGTACATATCAAACTGTACTTGGTTTACCTGGAATTAAAAATTTGTTTTACCAAGCTTATATATAAAAAGCGAGGAAGTAAAAGTTTGTCGTTTGAGTTTTCTAATCGACTTAGCTCCTCACTAAAGAGGATACAATTTAAAGTTTGAAACACTGTATGGGGAGTGACAATATGCCTTAGACACTAGGCTATGTCTAATATAGTTTTCAAGGCAACAGCACTTTGTGTCTTTTATTGTCTATGACTATCTAGGATGAGGCCACCACACTATCTATTACCCTCCCTTTACCTATCATTTTTTTTTTTCTTGGCTGACATATAAGCTTGCTTCCTCACATCATTTGCTAGTACTAACATTTGATAACAGTACAGTTTTTCTAATTTGGTTATTGGTCATGTCTGAAATACAGTCAGTTCTGCTATAATGAAATATATGTTTTCCTAACAATCTCTGCATTATGGTATTTTGCACATTAAAAACAACAGAGCTTATGAGGAAAATAGGGATGGGGCAGAGCACTCAAAAAAAAAGTTCAATCTGGAAAGTAAAACACTAAAAAAAAGAAGTTATAAACCCAATAAAATTGCAGGTTTAAACATCTTAAATTTCTAATAAATAAATAAATATTACAATAAATATAGCACTTTATCTTGACAAGATATGTTGTATTGGTTGGGGACTATGTACCCTGACATACATAGCTTAATTAATACTGTAATATATGCATACTAATTGATATTTCTGTTCACTGACTTTTTTTTTTTTGGATTGTAAAATTTAAAACAGTAAAAAAAATAAGCAATCAATAACGACAAACACGGCACGCACAAATTGCACAAGTGAGATATGGAGTAACAAATTTAAGAAGCTCAAATAACAGGAACGAAGAGAAGATTCTGAAATTTTATTTATGCTTTTTATATGATTGAAGATTTTATGGAAGGGGAAAACACATTTCACCTTAGCAACAAAAGCCCACACAATTCCAGCTATCCGTATTATCGCAAATGCAATAAGATTGAGTTTACTACCCATTTAAAATTAGATTACACTAACAGAAAAGCGCAATAAACCGGGAACTGCAATTTGTTTTTATTGTTTTATGGTAGTGACCTCCAGAAATGTGCTCCTCTGTTCATGCTATCACCTCACAAAATTTCTGTTCAAATAGAAAAATGTGAGCTCCTGCAAACATGAATAGGCCTACAATATCATCTGTTATCTTATGAATAAAGCAAATGACAATGGTGTGTCTCTGACCACTACAACTACAGTAAATATGAAATATAGCTATCACCCATTTGACATTTTTAAAGCTTCATAAACTTGTATGTATTGCTGCACAGGTCGCTATGTTTAGCTTGGTGCCGGGTTTTGCGTTCACCTGGTGTTACTCGCAGACGAGTAACACCAGGTGTTACTCGCAGACGAAATTGCACACGAGCCAACGCGAAAAATTGCATTATATTTGCATTGTTCCCTAAAATATCAGTTGCATTAGAGAAAATTCTGGTTTCTAAAATGTGTATTATAGCAGAACTGACTGTACATAAAATAAAGTAAGCAATTAATGGTATATATACATTTCTTTGCATTAATCACAATAGTTCATTTTTGGATGTGATTGAATATTACAATAATTCAGATGCCAAATGTGTTGGGCTTGAACTTATTTCCCACAGAGCTTTTGAAAACAAAGAATAATCATAGTCTGTTGTAACAAACTAAGTACCTTCATATACCACTATGATGTTTATTTTGGTAATAATACCCTCTCTTTACATGCTATTACTATGCAAAATCTGCAGCAAAAAATCATAAAGAGATGGTTAAAGATGGTTAAAGACTAGCAGTTTGAAAGATGCCATTATTTTATAACTCACACAGTTATTTGGAAGCTAGTCATATAATTAGCTGTGAAAAGCAGTCAGGCTACTTATGCTGAGGAATGTCAGCTAAAGAATTAGGCACTGCAATACTCAATTATTTTAAATTGAGTATTAAGGTTAACCATGAGGGCATCATTAGACTTGGGGTGATTTCTGTGCCAGTGGTAGGAAAAAACCAAGGAGGCAATAGAAAATCACCTAGAGCAGTGGTCTCCAAACTTTTTTGGTTGTGCACCCTTATTTTACTTAAATGGACTAGTGCACACTCCACAATAAAAAATTAAATGTATAAGTTTAATATTTTTTTTATTTATAAATCATTTACATGGAAGTATTATATCTAAAATTACATATAATTTTAAAAGATCACAAATAAAAAAATACAAAACAAATTTAAATTGAAGTTCAAGTACAAAATGATATGAAATCATTAATGTAACAAGTGTAGTAAATGTAATGTAATACCATTTGTTTTATTTATAAATAATTTACATGGTATGCATTATATCTAGAATCATATATATATAAAATCATATATAATTTGAAAAGATCACAATCTAATTCAATGCAAAAATACAAAACAAAAAGAAATTGAAATTAAAGTATAGAGTGGTATAAATCAAATCAACAGCACTTTTTAGTGGGAACAATGTGCATGAATATTTTTAATTATTGCTGTATATCTTTGTTTCATATTTTGGGACACAGCTACCTGAAGATCTGGTCCCAAGTTAAGTTTATTTCTAAACATGGTTTTAATAATAGTCATTGCAGAGAAAGTCACCTCACATAGGTACGTTGATCCAAATGGAAGGATTGCATCAGCAAGTGATGCAATCCTTCCATTTGGATCAACTAGGATACTCATTTTTCAAACCCATCCAGAAATTACGCAACAGTTTTTCACGAAATTCAGCTCATAAATTTACATCTTTCCTAATGTCAATCAGCTGTTCTTGGGCAGTGATTAGCAGGTGTTGAACCTTTATGGTTTCAACAAATAGACTCAAAACCCATTGACATTCTTCATTTGACATATTTCTAAACAAATTTGAAAATTCTGTTTCCAATTTTTGTAAGTGCCCAAGTACAGTTGTTTTTTATTAGTGATATATTTGAATCATTTTCGACAGAATAATCACTTAATGATGGAAACATTTCCAAACATTCTTTTTCAAAATGCTCTCTCCAGAGTGCGATTTTTTTCTAAAAGCAGTTACCTTCTCACACATCCTTAAAATATTGTCTTTACCTTGGAGAGATAGATTAAGGGTGTTTACTTTTTCGAAAATGTCTGTGAGGTAACACACTACTGACAACTACTTCTCATCACAAAAAAAAAAAAAAAAACGGCCCATTTGCAACCTTTCTCTTTTTCTAAAGAAAAAATCCGTAACTCATCTTTGAGTTCAACAATGCTTTTGAGAACTTTACCACATGTTAACCAACGTACCTCTGTGTGATATAAAACATTTTCATGGTCACTCCCCATCTCATTACAAAGTATTTTGAAAACTCTATTACTCAAAGGGTTTATTTTAATAAAATTAATGACATTAATCACATCTTGCAGTACTTTATGCATTTCAGGTTCCAATTTCTTTGCTGCAATAGCTTGCCTATGGATGATACAATGAATGAATTTCACGTGTGTGTGTGCTATCTCAAGAACTTTGCCCTTAAATCCTTTTTTGTTCCAACCAAAACAGCCACTCCATTGCTAATAATACTCAGTTTTTCCATAAAATTTTGTTTTTATTTAAGAAATCGACAACTGTTGAGAATACATCTTCTCCAGTACACCTTTCTTTGAGTGGCTCACAAAAAAAGCAATTCTTGTATTTCATTATCAAAATAGAATCGAACAAATACCAAAGCTGAAACATGTTAGCTACATCTGTACTTTCGTCCAACTGCAGAACAAATTTTCCACACAGAATTATTTGTTCTTTTATCTGCGTCTTTAAACCTTCTGCAATGGTTTCTATTTGTCTTCCAATGGTATTTTCCAAGAATAAATAACAATAGTCTTCTCCATAGGTGAAGCGTTACTTATTCAAGGTAGTGCAATACCATGGAAACTCATTGTGAAGGTATTCACAATATGAGATATAATTAAAATGATGCTCAAAACTACCTTGGTAGTAGAAATGATGTGTGTGTGCATTACCCATGCATAACTAAACTCTTTCATATTCTTAGGCATTTAGCCAAGAAATATCTTTTAGATTAATACACTCCTACTTATGCCCCATTCTATTTTCTTTATTATATCAAGTTTAGCCTGCACAGGTAGCACAGTGGTATCATCATTGTCCTCCCCACACTGGGTGGAAAAAGCCCGGGTTTGAATCCTGTCAATCATGTGAGGAACTTTTATAGGCTTTTTTCACTCAGTGGCTGAGTTAGTCAGTCTCAGGCATAGATAGCAAGGTTTTTTCAACAGAAACTGAGGTTTTTTCCAGCAAAACAATTGACCAGAGAACACATGCAATTTACAGACACAATACACATAGGTATATGAATTAACTTTCCGGGTGACCCTAATGTAATAGTTTGGATTATATAAAGTTTACCACTAAGCTTTAAAGTTGTTCATCTTTTCTTCTCTGTATGAGGTTTATTAACTTTAGGAGCCACAGTGAGGGGTTTTTAATTTAAAATAAATGTAAAACAGTGGTATAATCTGTGATATCAGTACAGAATTCACTTTCAAAAAGATGAATGTAAACAAATACAGTAATCACGTGACTTGCATTTTCTTTTTTCGGCACTGCAAGACATCTGCGTTGTACGTAAACATCCAATTTCAATGTGCTGTTAGCTCGAATGTTCCTTTAATTGGGGTGCCGTTATTTCAACAGTTTATTGTATATAAAAATGTTTGATTGCACTTCCTGTTGATAAAGTGAAATTTAATACTAAAATCCTTGAAAAACAAACCGGTTAAAATTTATGATGCTTTGATTCAAATTTTATTAGAATAGAAAAAAGACGATGCTATAAGAAACAAGGAAAAATAATTTCATGTTTCAAGTTTAGGAAGCATTTTCTTTTCACATGATATTCAAGGTAAAAATTTTTTCTAAAATTATCAAAGATAGTTCTCTCAGAAAAGTATTAAGAAAAAGATTAAAAAGTGAATTTAACTATTTAGAGGCATACTCTAGTTTTAAACAAAAATTTTCAAACAAATTCTTTGTGAATCAAAGGATTAGTGGACCAAAGTGTTTGCCATGCAGCACAATGTTATTAACTTTTGCAAGTTCAGTGCTAAACCTATATGAAAATAATGGTATGTAGTGATAATTAAAGCAAATATTAGCATTAGCATTAGTAGAGGCATATGATGCAAGAAAGCAAGCTTATTCAGCATCAGCCAAAAAAAAAAAAAAAAAACAACCACTACTCCCATTTCACCCCTCCGTTCGTTCGAAATACCTGTCCAGCTGAGCCTTAAATTTGTTTAGGCTATCAACTTCAACAACAAGCGATGGGAGTCTATTCCACAAACCAACTGCCCGCTGGCTAAAGGCAAATTTCCGCACATCTATCCGACATCCGTCCTTCCTCAATTTGAATTTATGCCCTCTCAGGTGATTATTCTGAGCAAGAGGAAGAATCCCATCGGCATTGAGCATGCTCAAGCCATTCAAAGCCTTATATATCTCTATCAGATCACCTCGCCGATGCCTAGTCTCCAGGCTCTGTAATTTGCAAAACTTAAGCCTTTCTTCGTAAGAGCAACCCTTTGTTCCATTCACTAATCTTGTTGCCCTTCTCTGTACTCGTTCCAGCAGCTCTACATCCTTCTTGAAATGAGGCCTTAATATAGTGGATTTTATAAAATTTCAATAAATTTCCTAAAGTATATAAATCTTTACTCATAATAATTGCAATAGTACACATCTGATAAATAACAAATAGTTTATTAAAATAAATAAAATAAAATAATGTAATGAAAATAAAAAAAATAGTAAATAGATGTACGCTTAATATAAAATATATACTGACTAAAGCAACAAAACAGGATTAAAAATATTATGATTATATGGCAAGACACTAAAATACGCTGGAGCTTTCAAAAGTGATTGCTTCTTTTGTCAACAGTGAAATTTTCTCTAACAGTGCATCTTTAACTAAGATATCTACAATTAAGTCATAGACTTCACACATGAAGAGAATGAAAATGGTCTAGGAGCATGCAGGGCACTTCTAATTTATACTATCCAAGAATGAGAGAAAATACAGACTTCCCTACCTAGGGGAAACAAGGGTGAATTTGAACTTCCCTGTCTATAATAGTATTATTTTCTAAGAGACAAATCAGCATGTCAAACTATCTAAAACGAACACCCAACAAAAATGATCAACAATAACAGCACTTTCTAGAGAAATTTGATATTAAATTTGATTTCTTTCCATAATCTGCTATTTCCCATAATCTGCTTTTTATAGCACTTCTTTAACATGCTCCCCCCCCCCAGATTTTTGCAGTCTCTGCTAAATAACATCCCTATAATCTAGGCATTTGATCTCACATACCAATCCATTTGTAGCCATCACAGGTATATGATATTTTACTCTTGACACAACTGTAGGCAGCTTCCACTCTAGCAGCTGCATATGGTGTGTCTGGCAGGTTTGTATTGCCACTACATAAATTTGTTAAATGATGAATAGTGGCAACAGGTAAAATTGATTTACTTCATTCCTTCTCTCCTTAAACATATCAATCCAAAGTTCTCAGTTTTGGGGATTTGCTATGACATCTAATCTTCTCTAGTCTTAGAGGTGCTGCTGCTGCAGTGCAGTGGTGGATTCAGGGTAGGGGCACCGGGGCATGTGCCTCCCTGTCGTTTTTCAGAAAATATACACCAATCATTTAAATTCCCTTTAGCTACAAAAGAAAAATTTTTTTTTTTCATTGTTAACAGGAATATATTTATTTTTGCATTGTGTCTCAGCTATTTTCAACTGACTACAGTTATCGAAACTGAAGCTAAAGTGATCTCCATTCTAGTGCTCAAAATGGTGCCCATCCTGTGATTTTTTTCTGGATCTGCCACTGCTGCAGTGGGATTAACCAAGTAATTGTACCATTTTTTACTTTTATGCCCCTGAGGCTAATTTAAAGAATTGGTTAATCTACATGTCCATCTTATTGGTGCAAAGAATTTAGCATTAGCATTAGTTGAGACATATGATGCAAGAGAGCAAGCTTATATAGCATCAGCCAAAAAAAAAAAAAAAAAAAAAAACCTTCGCATTTCACCCATCCATTCACTCCAAATGTTTGTCTAGTTCAACCTTAAATTTATTTAAGCTCTCAACTTCCACAACAACAGATGAAAGTCTCTTCCAGCAATCAACTACCTGCTGGCTAAATGCAAACTTACACACATCTATTCTGCAACTGTCTTTCCACAATTTGAATCTATGCCCCCTCAGGTTCTTAATCTGAGCAAGTGGAAGTATCCCATCAGCACTGAGTCTGCTTAAAGAATTCAAGGCCTTATATACCTCAATCAGATCACCTCGCAGGTGCCTAGTCTCCAGATGCTGCAACTTGCAGAACTTAAGCCCTTCTCTTGGTAAGAGCAGCCCTTTGTTCCCCTCACCAATCTTGTTGACCTTCTCTGTACTAGTTCTAGCAACTCTACATTCTTCCTAAAATGAGCCCTCCAGACCTGTATGCAGTACTCAAGGTGTGGCCTGACCATTGCCTTATACAAAGGGATAATCACTTCCTTGTCTCTGCTAGCAAAATTCTTATATATCATCGACAAAACTCCATGACCTGCTCTGGCAGCCCAGCCTGTCTGCACTGCTCAAATAACTTCATATCTGACTGCACAATTACCCCCAGATCTTTTCATTCTCCATTTCCCTGAGTGTAGTAACACACAGTTGCTACATTTCTCATGGGTTACTGCTACCCATATGCAGTACTTTGCATTTGTCAATGTTAAACTTCAGTTTCCACTTCTCAGCCCATCTGCCCCTTTATCCATTGCAGCAACTTGTCCTTAATGCCATACTGCTCCAATTTGTAAAGCAGTCTTCCATGTGCAACAGTATCAAAAGCCTTTCTAAGATCCAAATATATGATATCAAAGTTATTCCCCGCATCCAGTTCCTTTGTGACCACGTTGTAGTATCCAATCAAATTGGTCAGACAAGGCTTCCCCTTAACAAACCCATGCTGTGTCTGAACTGCAGTCTTGTCTAGGTGATCCTGTATCACTTCTTTAACCAGTGACTCCATTATTTTCCCCAGAACAGAAGTTAAACTAACAGGTCTATAATTATTTGTGATCTTCCTTTGAGCCCCCTTTGTGAATTGGGGATACATTTGCACATCTCCAGTCCATGGGGCCCCTGAATCTAAGGATGCACTCATAATTATAACTAAGGGTTTGCTAACTTCCTTTGCTGCCTCTTTCAATATAATTGGTTAGATTCCATCCACTCCAGGTGCCTTTTTTTTTTTATGTTTAACTTCATCAATTTGGATAAATTTACAGTATATTTTGTGTTAGTGCCTTTTGGAGTATTTTTTATTAATTGAAGTTATTTCTTAAATCAATTAAAAATTTCATTTCACTTTGGTGGAGGCTAATTTACCTCTCAATATATTAAATATTCCGTCAAGAAAAAAAATTCCGGAATTTGAAACTGAAGCCTTCTCAAGGTTGCAGGACTAAAAACGTTGATGCATATATTTAATATGGTATGGTGGTTAATCCTGAGATGCTTTAAACTTTAGAAATGTGTGAGGTACCCAGAACTCATGACTGGTGTACTTCAGTGCTAGAGGAAGATGGGAAATTGTAAAAACTGAAAAACTAGGTATGTGAAATGCTTTTAAATATTAATCTCTAAAACACTGAAAAATTGTCTTGACTTCATATACAAACATCAGGCTAGGATTACTGTCAACAATAAAATCAAAATGAAAATTTCATTAAAAAAATTGAAAAAAATGTAAAAAGTATTACAAAATAAAAACTCATCATTATTTATTTTTTATTTACACTAGTATCCTCTACATTTATATATGTATTATTTGATTCAGTTTCATAAATTGCTGGATAAAAATTCCAGAGAATTTCTTTAGTTTTGGCTTGTGTAAGCCCACATACATCACCTCAAATCTTTTTTGAAAGAGTATGCACTCCTACATTGATTATCAAAACTGTCATAAACATAAAAATGACTATATTACTTGTAAACACAGTTGACAAAAATAACAGCACATCTCTGTAGATTTCAAGAGAATCTATACATATATAGATGTCATTTGTTGAAAGAATCTGCACTGAAAGAACCTTCAAAATTCACATATTAGTAGAGTGTAAGTATTTGTCACATAGTGCAAGGAAGTCATACGCTTTTGTTGCACTAGCCAAGGGAAAAAAAATCAAAATAAAAGAAAAGGGATAATAAGAAAATACAAATTATGCTCTTCCTCCTTGCATGGGTAATGATCCAGTTGACCTTTGAATTGATTCAAACTATCAGTCTCAATTACTTGCAGAGGCAATTTGTTCCGGTAATCAACAACTTGCTGGCTAAAAGAAAACTTCGTACAATGTAGTCTAAACCTCTTACCTTGCAATTTATATTTATTTTCCAGTTCTGGAATTCTTTATAACAGTAAAAATTTTGTCTTCATTCATTTTACTAAACCCTCTCAGAATCTTATAAATGTCAATCAGATCTCCTCTAAGGTGGATGGTTGCCAGCTCTGAAGCCCCACATATAACCAGTCTTACCTTGTACAGTCACCCTTTTGCCAATCTCACCACGTGAGTTGCCCATCTTTGGATCCTTTCAAGAAGTACAATGTCTTTTTTGAGATGGGTCTCCATACCAATACATAGTTTCCTAATGCAGCCTTATAATTGTCTTCTACAATAGGCTTATGACCTACCTATCTCTACAGGATGTTGTTCAATATATCATCAATAAGACACCATGGGCTTCACTAGGCCACATGTTTACACTACTCAGAGAACTTCATATCTGCCTGTATTGTAACTTCTAAATCTCTGCCCTCTCTTGTTTTTAATTCAACCCCACCAAATGTATAAGTTATTTTGGGGTTGCTGTTCCCCAACCTTATACTTTTCTGCATTAAAACAGCTTTCTGACAATTCCTGAAGCCTCTCCAAATCATCCAGAAGGAGTGCTGCTTGGCACTGATCATTAACAACTCTCACCATCCTTAGGTTACCTACAGATTTTGATATCATGCCTTCTATCACTCTGTCAATGTTGTTTTATGAAAATCACAAATAGCAGTGATCCAAGAATCAATCCTTGTGTCCCACTTCTGACATTACACCAATTTGAAGAATGCATGTATGTGATCCATAATAGAATCTTTCACGATTTAATCACAATTTCATGTATGTGATCCATGTTAGAATTTTTACAGTAATTCCAACATGTTCCAGTTTATAGAGTAACCCTCACGATCTCTGAGTCAAATGCCTTGCTAAAATCCAAATATGAAACTACTTTTTTTCACACATGGAACTATCCAAATTGTTCCCTACATCTAGCACATGAGTAACTGTGTCAAAACAGCTTACCAAGTTAGCCAAACATGATTTTCCCTTAACAAAATCATGTTGTGTGTCCTGCAGAATGCCATTTCTATCTATATGTCCCTGGATTGTCCTCATCATTTCCTCCAAGATTTTCTCTACCATTGAACCACTGAAGTCGACTAACTAACTGGTCTGTAGTTAACAACTTCTCTCTTAGAACTGCATTTATTTATTGGCGATATATGGCACTTCCACAATCCAAAGGAATCTCCCAAAGTCCAATAATCCCAACAGGATAGGAAGGGAAGAGGGGTTATGCTGTTAGTTAAGAAACACATAAGATCTAAGACAGTGCAACCAGTTGACATGGATGATAGCACAATGTTGAGTCAGTTTAGTGTGACATAAGCACTGGGAAAGCAAAAATGAGGGTAGGAGTGTGTTATATGACTAATGACTCTGATATGTTATATGACTAATGCCTCCGATAAGTACAACAAACAGCTGTACAGAGAAACAGAGTGGGACAGTATATAAGAATGTCTTATAATGGGTGGTTTTAACTTCCCAAATATTGACTGAAAATTGTGGGTTGGTCACTTCAAATTAGCAAGACTTTTGTGGATTTATTGGATAAATGCCTTCTACAACAGCATGTTCGAGGGGCAGCCAGATGGAGTTGTTTGTTTGTTATTTGGTTTTTAGGAGCATTAGCAACTAAGGCCATATTGCTCCGAGATATGCGGTGGTCATTCCCTGACCTTTCCGCATCCTCCGTATTTGGTGGTGACGGGCTCGAACCCCGGTCTAATCAAGAAGCGTGTGCTACGCACTGCTGCTCCTTCCCACCTGGCTACGGAGGCGCCTGCCAGATGGAGTGATACCCTTGATCTGATTATTAGCAGTGATTATTCAGGCATTAGGGATCTGCAGATAAAGGAACCATTTGGTGGCAGTGATCATAGTATACTGATATGGGATTTACTTAAAGATGTAAGTGCCATCAGGAGTAAAGGGAGGGGGTTTTGTAAAGATGACTACAATGGTGTCATCTTTACCATTTTTAAATTCTATTCAGTAGGACCAACTGATGATGTTACCAACACCAAATTCTAAATGAGAAGCATTCAAGGAATTGATCTTGGAAGCTACTAGGTTTTTTATACCCACTAAGAAATACTGTTCAAGGTTTAGGCCTAAATGGATGTCAGATGAACTGAGACTTGTGGCAGAGAAGAAAAATGCATGGGATGCATATAAATTATAAGGAGGCACAGATGCCTATGGTAGATATAAGATAGTCTGTAATCAAGTCACAAAGGAGGATAGGCAAGCACAGGCAGATTAAGAGGAATCTTTAGCAAAGGATGCAAAGAAAAACAGTAAAGACTTCTTTACTTATGTAAACTCTAGAAGTAAGAGGATGAATCAGTTTGGTCCACTTGATATCAATGGTTTGACAGTTGATGGTTCTGCTCAGGTAGCTGATAAACTAAAAAATGAGTATTTTGCATCTACATTCATACATGAGGAATTCTGCGGGGAATTGGAGGTCAGAAGTTTATCAAACTCGAATGGGGAGCTAAATGATTTTGTAATAACTGAGAGTAAAGTGGAGGAGAATTTGTTGAAGTTAAACGTAAGAAATGCACCTGTCGTGAGTGGCATCTATCCAGTTATATGAAAGGAAGCAGCACAGGAAGTAAGCAAACCATCAGCCATAATTATGAGATCATCCTTTATTCAGGGAACACCCTCATGGACTGGATATGTGCAAATGTATTGCAAATTCACAAAGGGAAAATCAAACGGTGAAACAAGTAATTAAAGACCTGTTAGTTTAGCTTCTTCCAGGGAATATAATGGAGTCACTGGTTAAAGAAGCACCGCAGGATCATCGAGACAAGACTGTAGTTATAGTTCAGACACAGCATGGGTTTGTTAAGGGGAAGTCTTGTCTCACCAATTTGATATTGAATATAATGATGTTGTCACAAAGGAACTGGATGCAAAAAAATAAATTTAATATCATATACTGGATTTCAAGAAAGCTTTTGATACCGTTGCACATGAAAGACTGCTATAAAAATTGGAGCAGTATGGCATTAAGGGCAAGTTGTTGCTATGGATAAAGGGATGGTTGGGAGGGAGACACAGAGAGTCGTAATCAATGGACACTGCTCTTCGTGGACTAATTAGCATTAGCATTAGTAGAGGCATATGATGCAAGAAAGCAAGCTTATGCAGCATCAGCCAAAAAAAAAAAAAAAAAAAAAAAAACACTTCCATTTCACCCCTTCATTCATTCGAAATACCTGACCAGCTGAGCCCTAAATTTATTTTGGCTATCAACTTCCACAAAAAGGGATGGAAGTCTGTTCCACCAACCAACTACCCGCTGGCTAAAGGCAAATTTCTGCACATCTATCCTATGTCTGTCTTTCCTCAATCTGAATTTATGCCATCTCAGGTCATTATTCTGAGCAAGAGGAAGAATCCTATCGGCATTGAGCATTCTCAAACCATTCAGGGCTTTATACACCTCTATCAGATCACCTCACTGGTGCCTAGTCTACAGACACTGTAATTTGCAAAACTTAAGCCTTTCTTCGTAAGAGCAAGCCTTTGTTCCATTCACTAATCTTGTTGCCCTTCTCTGTACTCTTTCCAGCAGCTCTATATCCTTCTTGAAATGAGGCCTCCAGACCTGTATACAGTATTAAAGGTGTTGACTGACCATTGCCTTATACAAGGGAATAATCACCTCCTTATCCCTTCTAGAAATATTCCTGTATATCATTGACAAGACACCATGAGCTACTCTTGCAGCCCGTCTGTACTGCTCAGAGAACTTCATATCTGCCTGCACAATTACCCCCGGGTACTTTTCATTCTCTACCACTGTCAGTGTGGTACCACAGAGTTGATACATTGCTCTGGGTTTGCTGTTTCCCATATGTAGTACTTTACATTTGTCAATGTTAAACTTCATTTGCCACCTCTCAGCCCATCTGCTCAACCTTTCCAGATCCTGTTGCAGCAGCATAGCGTCAGTAGCGTCCTTAACAACCCTGCCAACCTTTGTATCATCTTCAAACTTGGACATTAAGCTTGATATACCATCATCAATATCATTTATAAATACAGAAAACAATAATGGACCAACACTGAACCCTGAGGGACTCCACTAATAACATTAGTCCACGATGAGCAGTGTCCATTGATTACTACTCTCTGTCTTTTCCCCTTCAACCAGCCCTTTATCCATAGCAGCAATTTGCCTCCAATACCACACTGCTCCAACTTGTGCAGCAGTCTTCCATGTGCAACAGTATCAAAAGCCTTTCTGAGATCCAAATATATAATATCAAAGTTATTCCCTGCTTCATAGTATCCAATCAAATTGGTCAGGCAAGACTTTCCCTTAACAAATCCATGCTGTGTCCAATCTAAAACTGAAAGTCTTGTCTAGATGATCCTAAAGTTATTAGTGGAATCCCCCAAGGTTCAGTGTTGGGCCATTGTTGTTTTCTATATTTATCAATGATATTCATGTAAGTCGATATTCATGTAATGATAATCATTATGAGGGACTTCAATGCTAAGGTTGGAAAGAGACAAAACAGTGCAGAAAGGGGAACTATAGGAAATTTTGGAATGGGTGAAAGAAATGAAAGTGGTGAAAGACTTGTGGAATTTGCAGAATCACGAGGATTGTCAGTGATAAACACTTTTTCAAGAAAAGGGTGAACAGAAAGTAGACATGGAAGAGCCCAAATGGATTAACAACTAATGAAATCAACTTCATCCTCACTAACAGAAGATATATCTTCAATGATCTTACCGTCCTGAACAAAGTAAATGTTGGAAGTGATCAGAGAATGGTAAGATGCACACTAATATAGATGTAAGAAAAGAAAGGAAAGAAATAAGATATAGATGTAAGAAAAGAAAGGAAAAAAGTGACCTGAGTAAATAATACAAAGGTCTTTGAGATAACAGAAGAAGATAATGATGATGATGATGACATATTATCATATGTCATCATCATCATCATCAGCCATTTTCAATCCACTGCAGGAAGAAGGCCTCTCCAGCGACTTTCAGTTCCTTCTGTTTTGAGCACTGGCCATACATTTACTACCCACAAACTCATGAATTTCATCTATCCATCTCCCCCTTTGTCTTCCAGGTTTTCTTCTACCTCCTCTTTGGTACCATTCTGTTATTTTCTTAGTCCATCTGTCATCATGTCCTCAAGCTATGTGTCCTGCCCAAGACCATTTTAGTTCTTTAGTTTTGATAAGAATGTCCTTTACTTGAGTTTGCTGCCTAATCCATGTGTTTCTCTTCTTATCTAACAGTCTGATTCCCAATATAATTCGTTCCATTCCTCACTGTGTAGTTCTCAGAGCTTCTCTTCCATTCTTTTGGTGAGTGCCCAAGTTTCACTTCCATAAGTCATGGTCAGGAGTATACATTGGTTCATTATTTTACGTTTCAGACAAACTGGGATAATGCTCTTCAGTATGTGACTATATTTCCTGAATGCTATCCATCCAAAATTTATTCTTCTCTTGACTTCCAGCCATTTATCATTATTACAGCTAATAACTTGTCCCAGATAAGTATATGACTCCACCTTTTCAATTACTTCTCCTCTGATCATTTCTGATCATTACATCCCTTTCTGTGGCATACTTGTTCATCATTACTTTTGTTTTAGCCATATTCATCTTTATACCAAAATCCTTACTAACTGTGCATAACTGATTAAGATTTTCCTCTAATTCTTTGGGATCGTGGCTTATGACTTCAATGTCGTCTGCAAGTCGTAAATGGTTTAGGTACTCTCCGTTCACATTGACTCCTTTCTGCGACCAGTCTAATCTTCTGAAAGCTTCCTCAAGGGCAAAAGTAAACAGTTTCGGAGATATTGTGTCTCCTTGTCGAACTCCTTTCTCAATTTTAAATTTCCTACTATCTTTGTCTAGTCTAATAAAGGAGGTAGCATTCTCATATATTTTCTTCAAAATCATAATATGTGGGGGTATCTATGCCTTGTCTTTCCAGTGCCTGAAACATTGCCTTATGCTGTATGGAGTCAAATGCCTTTTCATAATCCACAAATGCCATTCATAATGGTGTTTTATATTCGTTTGCTTTCTCCATTAGCTGTGATATTACGTGAAGGTGATCCATAGTTGAGAATCCTGTCCTAAAGCCAGCTTGCTCTTTCGGTTGATTCTCATCAAGTATTCTTTCTAATCTGTTAGTAATGACCCTTGTGAACAACTTGTAGATGTGGGATAACAAGCTAATTGGTCTATAATTTCTCATTTCTGATTTATCTCCTTTCTTATGCAGCAAAACTATGACTGCATCATTCCACTGCTTAGGCATCACACCTTTTCTAATGCACTTAGTGAAGAGCCTTGCCAGTTTTTGTGTTATGTCTCTTCCTCCCAATTTTAACAACTCTACAGTAACTTCATCTTCCCCTGGGGCTTTCTGATTCTTCATTTTCTTCAATGCATGTTCTACCTCATCAGGAAGGATATCAGGTATGTCATATGTGATACTAATTTGTGATCCTTCTTCCCACTGCTGGCATCACTCACTCGCTCCTTGTATAATTCTCTATAGTAGTCTTCTGCTATTTGAATTATGCCTTTTCTGCTATTTATAAGTACACCAACGGTATTCTTCAATTTTCAGTATCATTTGTCTTTCTGTATTACTGCGCATGGCTGCTGATTTAAGTCCTTTATTTTCCCTTAATGCATGTTCTACTTTTCTTGTGTTAAATCTTCTTATGTCATCTCTGAGTCTCTTTCTAATGGCTTTGCATAACTCAGCATACTCAATTTTCTCCTTGTCAGTGTTTATCTTGCTCTTCATTTGTCGCCTTTGGTTCATCATAACAAGTGCTTCTTGACTAATTTTTAATTCTTTGGATTTCTTTTTCCCTATAGATTTCTTGGGCTTTATCACTTTCAGAAAGTTGTAATATTCCTTGTCGATATCTTGGTCCTGAGCAGTCTGCAGAAGCTCAAACTTGTTCTGAAGTTCCAGTACATACTGCTTTTTCTCCTCTTCTGTTATCTCAAAGAGCTTTGTATTATTTACTCGACTCAGTTTTTTCCTTTCCTTTCCTACATCTATATCAAGTGTACATCTTACCATTCTGTGATCACTTCCAACATTTACCTTATTCAGGATGGTAACATCATTCACAAAATATCTTCTGTTAGTGAGGATGAAGTCGATTTCATTAGTTGTTAATCCATTTGGACTCTTCCATGTCCACTTTCTGTTCACCCCTTTTCTTGAAAAAAGTGTTCATTACTGACAATCCTTGAGATGCTGCAAATTCCACAAGTCTTTCGCTTCTTTCATTTCTTTCACCAATTCCGAAATTTCCTATAGTTTCCCTTTCTGCGCTGTTTTGTCGTTTTACCAAACTTAGCATTGAATTCCCCCATAATAATAGTGTAGTGGCTTTTCTGCTCATCTAGAAGACTCTCAATTTCAGTGTACATTTCTTCAACCTCTTCATCATCATGGCTCGATGTTGGTGCATAAATCATTATCATATGTTATAGCATATATCGTATGTTATAAGAACCAATTTTGAACGGCTTTGTGATATTTTTCTAAAGCACATTTCTGGAAGTCACGACCATAAAACATTAAAAACCATTTGCACTTTCTGGTTTATTGGGCTTTTCTGTTACTGCAAGCAATTATAAATGGATAGTAAACTTGACATTATTGCATTTGTGAAAATACTGATAGCTGGAATTGTGTGGGTTTTTACGTTATTATGGTGAAATGTGTTTGCCCTTTACTGAAATCTTCAATCGTATAAAAAACATAAATAAAATTTCAGAATCTTCTCTTCATTCTTTTTTTTTTTTTAAGCTTCATAAACTTGTTACTCTGTGCAAATTGTGTTAGTTGCAATTTGTGCGTTCCATTAAAAAATGCTTATGCATGCTATTGAAATTTATAAAGAAAAGAGAAGATTATCTTGGAAATAAATGCCACTTGAAGCATTTCTGAAGACGACGACTCCTTGTGCAACAAACCAAAGAGTGCCGAGCCAATAATGAGTGATCAACGAGTGTGCATTTAGTCGATGATGATGAAGAATAAACATTCTTTAACATTTGTAAGTCATAAATAATTTCTCTATTATTATAATTTGCTTGATTTTACAGGCTATGTTTTCATTTCTTTGGATAAATCAATCATTGTTTAAACAAACTGATTAGCTAATTAAGTTCACTGTTGATAATCTAACCTCTATTTTTAACATTGTGTCTATGGGAAATAAATTCCTGCTTTACGAGTTTTCACTTTACGAGCATGTGCTAGGAACGAATTAACTTGTAAAGTCAAGAACTACCTGTACAGGAATTTTGCTAGCAGGGATAAGGAGGTGATTATCCCCTTATATAAGGCAATGGTTGGGCCACACCTTGAATACTGCATACAGGTCTGGAGGCCTCATTTTAGGAAGGATGTAGAGCAACTGGAACAAGTACAGAGAAAGGCAATGAGATTGGTGAGGGGAACAAAGGGTTGCTCTTAACAATAAAAGGTAAGAGCAACCCTTTGTTAAGTTCTGAAAATTGCAGCATCTGGATGCTAGGGACCTGTGAGGTGATCTGATTGAGGTGTATAAGGCCTTGAATGGTTTGAGCAAGCTCAATGCTGACAGCATTCTTCCTCTTGCTCAGAGTCTGCACCTGAGGGGGCATAAATTCAAATGAAGAAAAGACAGTTACAGAATAGATGCATGGAAATTTGCCTTTAGCCAGCGGGTGGTTGATTTCTGGAACAAACTTCTATCAGTCATTGTGGAAGTTGATAGCTTAAATGAATTCAAGGAAGAACTGGACAAACGTTTGGAGTAAATGAATGGCTGAAATGGGAAGATTTCTTTTTTTTTTTTTTTTTGGCTGATGCTGTATAAGTTTGCTTTCTTGTATCGTATACTTCTACTAATGCTAATAAAAATGTTAATAATTAACCACAATGGTTCAATGCACTCTCTGGCTGCCTTCCTCAAAATTACTGGGTATATGTCATCAACTCCAGGAGCCTTTCTTTCTTTTAGGCTCAAAAGTTTTTTAAAACGCACTCATCCGAAATCACTAATTTCATATGTCTCAGCATCACTCATACAGCACCTCATCAAAATTAAGGGTCTTTTGTCAGTAAAGAATGATGCAAAGAATTTATTCAATTCAGCAGCAACATCCACCAGATTATCTAACAATTTTCAAAACCCAATACACAAGGATCCAATCTGATTCATTTTCTTTATCTTTGCATTCATATACATGAAAACTCCTTGTCCCCATTGTTTGCTCTCATAGCCAGTGAGTTCTCATACTAAGACTTGGCCTCCCTAACCTTATCTGTGTTACTATCATAGAACAACTTTAGCTATTTTAGGCTTCACTACTTCTCATCACTCTGTAACTTTCCGGTACTGTCTTTTTCTGCTCTAGCAAACTGGCCAGCTCTGTATTCTTAATGGGGTATATGTGGTCATGGCTTCTGTATATTATTGCTTTAAAGGTATTGCATAATCCTAATGAATTTTCTCTTCCTTTGAAATATGCCAATTAATAGAGGCCATGTAGGGCCTTAATTTGTCATAGTCACGTTTCTGAAATTAAAACTAGTGCCTTTAACTGCTGCATTATCTTTCTTCATCTTCCAAATAATGACTGCATGATCACTACCAGCAGATGGTTCCTATACTGCAATGTCATCTAATTCACGAGTAATGATGAAGTCTAGAATATTCTTACCCCTAGTATTTTCTCTAATATGCTGGTACAAATAATAATCATTTACTTTATTTAAAAACTGTTCCCCAATGGTGAGTTTTCTTCCACTTATTCCAGTCAATTAAGGAAAGACTGAAGTCATCCATAATAAGACATTCACACTTGCTTACCCATTCCATCTACATAAAGAAACTTGTACCATACAATTCACAATCCTCTGGTATATAGATTACTCTACAGATCTATATTTTTCTTGGTCTATATATTATTCCCAATTTCATTATACCTTTGTTTCCAACTAACTCACATCACATGGATGTTATGCTGACAGGTGTAAATTCTGACTGAGCAAAAGCTCTTTTTTGCACTCAAGCTGCTTTTGATAAGAAGTTTGCTACCCTAACACACCCCTTGAAGTTATTTAGGCTTATTCCATAGCTTTTCTTCCTGCTCATTTGAAACACTGCCACTCAGAGCAAAATGGAGGAGAAATTGTTGAAGTTAAATATAAGAAAGACACCTAGGGTGGATGCAACCTATCCAGTTATATTAAAGAAGGCAGCAAAGGAAATAAGCAAACCCTTAGTCATAATTATGAGATCATCCTTGGACTCAGGGGAAGTTCTCATGGACTGAAGATGGGCAAATGTGTTTCTCCAATTCACAAAGGGTGATCTAAGGGTGACATGAGTAATTATGGACCAGTTAGTTTAACTTCTGTCCCTGGGAAAATAATGGAGTCACTGGTTAAAGATGTATTGCAGGATCATCTAGACAAGGCTAAAATAATAATTCAGACACAGCATAAGTTTATTAAGGGAAAGTCTTTCTTGTCTGACAAATATGATTAGATAATATGATGTGGTTACAAAGGAACTGGATGCAAAAAATAATTTTGATATTATATACTTAGATATCAGGACAACTTTAGACATTGTTGCACGTGGAAGACTACTGCACAAATTGGAGCAGTATGGTATTAAGGGCAAGTTGCTACAATGGATAAAAGGGTGGTTGAGTAGGAGGAGACAGAGAGTGGTAATCAATGGATGTTGCTCTTCATGGCTAATGTTATTAGTGGAATCCCCCAGGGTTTAGTGCTGGGCCCACTGTTGTTTTGTGTACAGGTGACTCCCGCTTAACGCTGATAATTCATTCTGGAAAAACAGCACTAAGTGAATCCACGCTAAGCGAGCACCACAATCCCATAAGGTAACATACGTATTTGTGAGTTGTGGTCGGTGCCATAGGATATTTCCTAATCAATAATAAACGGTAGTGAAAAGATGCACAAAGGTCTGTCAAAATATTTAATATTCAAATATTGGTACATATAAAATATTCTGCATTACATACGTCTATAATTATGTGGTAACTACTTATGTATCGAAATTAAACTTAAAATACCAATTAAAATCATGAATTTAATTGATCTAAACTGATTTTAATAGATTTAATTTAATTGATGAATTTAATCATGAAAAATGTGTAGATTTTGGGTTGTACTTTTGCCCTTTTCCCGGTAAACTAAAAGGGTCTTAATTTTAAATCCCCGGCAGCGTTACCACCCAACAATAAAGTCAACCAATCCTTCATTGCTTTGAAACCTGGCATGTATGTTTTTTCCTTCTTTCAATATGAAACTTCTTTTAGGCATTCGTTTCTAAAAAAGTTCTGCTTCATCTATGTTAAAAACTTGATGAGAAGTATAACACATAATACCCCTCTTCAATAATTGTAACGTTCTTTTTTGAAAGTTTCGGCTCCTTGATCTGCACTTGCTGCTTCTCCCTGGATTTTAAATCTATTCAACAAGCCCTTACTAGTTTTAAATGGTTCCACATTTTTTTTTTTTAGGTGAGTTTTCTTCAGATCTTCATATAGGCAATCTCTCTCTCTCTAGTTTTTTTTTAATAATATTTAAATTAACTGAATTCTGCATTGGATATTATCTTCAATAAAATTAGTTAAAGTCTCTCCATTTCAATCCTAATAGCCGGCCTTGCCCTAGTTGTTGCAGTGGAACAGCTGTCTTTCTCACTGCTAACATTAATTCTTTATTTTTTATAATTGTTCTTGCAGTTAAACTTGCCAGTCCTAAATTATGGCACACATCCGCTTGTCGTTGACTGGAATCGATTCGCTTCAAAACTTCTAATTTAATTTTCAAATTCAGTCTTTTTCTTACATTTATAGTCTTTGTACTGCCTCCAGATGTTGCTTTTTCATTCTTATCCGCCATTATTAACTCTTTGAAAATGTAACTGCATTGGTTGCATTAATTATGATACAGTGTTCGAGTAAACTGTACGTTATGTACGATGTCTAATACTGTACTGAGTGATGACTAGACTTCGGATAAATGCATATAACGTAAATATTACCAGCAATATACTTGATCATTTTTTAAAATGTTGATCTTGGAACTACGTAACAAGTCACTCTGTTGCAATTAAATTAGCATGCGAGAAAATTTCACTGAGCGTGAGAAAATTTCTCAAGTCGGCGTGGGAAGTGTTTAAATGCTGTTTTGCTATTCATTTTCAAGCTATCAACTCCTTTTTGAAACGATTTTGCTAATGCCAAAAATGCATCCGTAAAAGAGCATTATAGTGATTTGTGACAGCATTATAGTCAGATACAGGTTATAATATAAGAACAGCGTTGCATTATAGCGAATCAGCGTAAAGCGAACCGGATTATAACGAGGGCCTGCTGTATTTACCAATGACATCAATAAAGGTATATCGGGCTTAATGTCCAAGTCTGCAGATGACACAAAGGTTAGCAGGGTTGTTATTGATAGTAAAGACAGCATTCTGCTGCAACAGGATCTAGGAAAGTTAGGTAGATGGGCTGAGAAGTGGCAACTGAAGTTTAATATTGACAAATGCAAAGTACTGCATATGGGTAGCAGTAATCCAAGAGAAATGTAGCAACTGTGTGGTACTACACTCAGGGAGGTGGAGAATGAAAAAGACCTGTGGGTAATTGTGCAGTCGGATATGAAGTTCTCTGATAAGTGCAGACGGACTGCCAGAGCAGGTCATGGAATTTTGTCAACGATATATAGGAATTTTGCTTGCAGAGACAAGGTGATTAAACCTTTGTACAAAGGGTACTAGGAAAGTTTTGCAATATGACGCAACAATGAATCACAGGAAGCTGCTTGTTGCTGCATGTTGAGACATGTTCATACGTGCATAGTAGCTGCCGCGCCAAGTCGATGGGCTCAGTTATTCATTAGTAGTGAGAGTGTAAAGTGCTTGCGATGGCATCGTGGTCACGAAATGAGATAAGGACAGTTTTGCGGTATAATTTCGTGCGTGGTTTAACCATAGACCAGTGCTTAGAAGAAATGACTCTTGCACTAGATGATGATTGTCCACATCGTACAACGATATTCAGGTGGTATAGAGAATTCCAAAGGGGAAATTTCACTCTGGAGGATTCTGAGAGGCCGGGAAGGCCATGAACGTCAGTTACGAAGGAAAATGTTACTGCTGTGAGGAAAATGCTTGACGAAAACAGGCGAGTGACCTACCAACAGATAGAGGATACTTTGGGCCTAAATGCACCAGCAATTCGTTCGATTCTGCAAGATCATTTGCACGTGAAGAAACTTTGTTCTCTCTGGGTGCCGCATCAACTGACTGAAGAGCAGATGACACGACATGTGACTTGGTGCCGGGAGATGTTAAAAAAGTTTGATAAGGGACAATCTCGGTATGTGAACAACATCGTGACAGGTGACAAGACTTGGCTGTACTATTACGATCTGCCGACCAAGGCTCAAAACAAAG